>NC_058132.1:413532676-413743580 GCF_016433145.1 Gracilinanus agilis | reverse complement strand
TTTTAAACCCTTAACTTTTGTGTATTGGCTCTTAGGTGGAAGAGTGGCAAGGGTAGGCAATGGGGGTCACACGGCTGGGAAGTATCTGAGGCTAGATTTGAACCTAGGACCTCCTGTCTCTAGGTCTGGCTCTCAATCCACTGAGCTACCCAGCTGCCCCCTTAATGCTATATTTTTTTAAACATTTATTAATATTCATTTTTAACATGGTTACATGATTCATGCTCCTACTCTTAATGCTATATTTTTGATGATCACTGCTTTATCATGTTTTCTGGAAGTGCTAGTCCTCCTTCATTTTTTTAAAATCTCTTTTTTTTTTTTACCTTTTGTCTTAGAATCAATACTGTGTATTGGTTCCAAGGCAGAAGAGTGGTAAGGGCTAGGAAATGGGGGTTACATGACTTGCCCAGGGTCACACAGCTAGGAAGTGTCTGAGGGCACATTTCAACCCAGGACCTCCTATCTCTAGGTCTGGCTCTCAAATCCACTGAGCCACTCAGCTGCCCTCTCAGACTTCATTTCTACTTCTTTTATTATTTCCCTTGATAGTCTAGATTTTTTTCCAAATAAATTATATTATTTCATTGAGTTTTGTAGCATCCTTTTTTCTTTTTTTATGAATATTGATTTTTAAATATTTTTCCAAGGTTACATGATTCATGTTCTCTCCCTTCCCTCTTCCCTCCCCCCATCTGGAGGTGACAAGCAATTCCACTGGATTATACATGTATTATCACTCAATACCTCTTTTCCATATTATTCATTTTTGTAATAGAATAGTCTTTTAAAACCAAAACCCCAAGTCTTTTACCCATATAAACAAGTGATAAATCATATGTTTTTCTTCTGCGTGTAACTTATCCTTTTGATATTTTGATTCTATCGCATTAAAATGATTAATTCTTCAAGATAATAGAATTGCTTAGTTGAGCAACTTATTCTTAGAGTTTAAACTGTGTATGTTCCCTAAACAAATTAATTAGTTTAGAAACTTGATGCTGATCTGAGTTCTTTTTACATAGGATCAGTTCACTTCTCTGACCTAGTTTGCTAGTTTCATTCTTAGCAGTGACATCTAGCAGCATTCTTTATTGTTCTATTGTTTGTGTGTGTATGTGTGTACATGCTTTTTCACTTTTGGTGAGTTCCCTATGATTTGTTTTTTTAATCACTGGATTTTGATGTAATAAGCAAATACTGTAGTCATAGGAGGAAAAATATTCTTTTTGTGATTGGACTTTCCTTTCCTTTTGGAAGATGTGAAGCTTGAGTGAAAGATCAACTCTCTATTAGTTAAAATTTTAATGATGGAATGTTAATTTGATACTATGAGCTTTTAAATTTAAAAAAAGCATCTATTTATCATCTATAGTATGTAAGGTAAAGAGAATATTAGATAAAAAACAAAATAGTTCCTGCCCTGAAGGTGCTTTGTATTATTTTGTATACTTTGTGGTTGTTCAGTTGAGTCCAACTATTTGTGATTCCACTTGGGGTTTTCTTGGCAAAGATACTGGAGTGGTTTGCCATTTCCCTCCAGCTTACTTTACAGATGAGCAAAATGAGGTAAAGAGGGTTAAGTGACTTGCCCAGAGTCATAGCTAATAAGTGTATGAGACTGGATTTGAACTCGGGTCTTCCTGATTCCAGGTCTGGTGTTCCTTTCTCTATGCCACCAAATTACCCCACCACTTGTATATAGATAAATATAATAGGATCTTATTTGAAAAGGGAGAGTGGGTCAAGGAATAATTGACAGTTGGAGGTGGCAGCTGAGCCAAGCCTCAAAGGAATATTCAGTCAACATGTATTTAATGATTGTCTATTATAGGTGAGGAATTCCTTTTACATAATTTCATTCCCAACCTCTTTTTCTTAAATTCCTTTCATATACTAGCTTCCACTGAGAATTTGCTCTCACCTTTGATAACACTGAATCTTTGACCATCCTTTCCCAATGCTGACTCTACCTTTACTTTCACTCTGAACACACTGATCTTGGAGGAGGAAATAGGTCTACTCTTTGTTCCCTACTGCCACTTCCATAATATCCCTTTAAAACTATCACTCATCATCTCCTGCTTCATGCCAGTAAGATTTTCTATCTAATCGAGTTCTTGTTGATTACTGTATACCAGGAAGTAATTTTCTTCCTTTCTCAAGTAATTCAAAACCTGACATTCTTCCTCTTCAGCTCTTGCCTTTATATTAGAAAACTTCCAACTGTAATTCATTAATCTTCCATTTTCTCAGGCCTAAATTCCATGACTTAATTCTTCACTCCATTTCATCAATACACATATATGATCAAGCCTGAGATCTCAGTATTACCTCCAAATGTTCTTCTTCCTTAATTAAAACTCAGATTGCAGTCTGACCATAGGTTCCTATTATTTTATATTTCCCTATCCTTCAACCCTCTTCAAACATATTGAGATCTCCAATTACTTAAATGATTAGTTTTTCCTGAAACCATAACACTTGCTCTGACTTTACCAATTTTCTCTTTCCAGTTTCAGTCCTATAGTTAGGCAATTCAATTCTACATCATCCTCTATTCTATATTGTTTCCTTTGCTCCTTGTCCTACCAATACCCATACCTTACCAAACCCCTCCCTTTCTGTTCCTACATGCTGCAGAATAAGAGTTGGATGAGGTCACACAACTGTGCTTACTGAGGAAATGAATTCAAGTAGACCTTCATTGCAAAAATGCAGTACTTTTTCCTTATTGATTTCTCCCTATAGAAACTATTCTATACACTCTTTTGTTTCCTTAAACCTCCCATACCTTCTCCTCCTCTGCTTTCACTTTGCAACCTTCTTTAATACCCTTATTGTCATCCTGTACTCTGTCCCTTTTTTCCTCCATTATCTGGCAACGAGATAGCTCTTCTTTTTGCCAAGGTAGTCTATCACTTGATCCCATCCTCTACAATAGTGATTCCCAAAGTGGGCACTACTGGGTGCTGCAGTGATCCAGGGGAGTGGTGATGGCCACAGGTGCATTTATCTTTCCTATTAATTGCTATTAAAATTTTTAAAAATTAATTTCCAGGGGGCTAAGTAATATTTTTTCTGGAAAGGGGGTGGTAGGCCAAAAAAGTTTGGAAACCACTGCTCTACAACTTCAGACTCTCTATCCTTCAAATTTTTCTTCTTAACCACCTTCCAATGTGCCTGTAATTCCTCTATCCTTAAACTTGAAGCATCTAATCAAACCATTTAGCCTCATCTGTTTCTTTTCTTTTTCAACTAAACTCCTAGAGAAAAACAGCCTCATTTTCTCTATTCTTAGTCATGTCTCATCCTTCACAGTATGGTTTCTGATCTCTTCACTCAATTGAGACTAGTCTTTACAAAGTTACCAGCAGTCTCTTACTTGCTAAATCTGATGATTTTCTCAGTATTTAATCCTTTTCATCCTCTCTGTCCTACTTGAATTGTTGACTATCTTCTCCTCTCAAATACTCTCTTCTCTCTGGGTTTTGGTGAAGGATCAATGGGTGATTCTTGGTTCTCCTTGGCAACAAAATGGCCCAGTGGATAAAACACAGGACTTGGCATCAGGACTGGTCTCAGACACTTACCTGCTGTGTGATTCTGGGAAAATAATTTAATATTTCTCTGCCTCAGTTTCTTTAACTGTAAAATGGGAATAATAATAGCACCTACCTCCAGAGTCATAAGGATTAAATGGGATAGTTGTAAAACTCTTAGCATAAGTCCTGTCATGTAGTATGTGCCCTTATTTCTGTCTTTTCAATCCATATGACCACTCCTTTACTAATTTATCATCCATGAGTTCCCCAAAGTGTTTCCCAAGGCTGTTTCCTAGGCTTTCTTCTCCTTTGGATCTGTATTTTTAGAGACTGTATCAACTCCTTTAGGTTTCAGTCGATTAGGAATTTATTAAGTTCCACTATGTACTAGGTGCTGTGTAGTACTTGAATCCCACAGCACAAATTCTCTTGTGTCCAACCCCCTTCTCTTCACTTACCCAATTGTCTACGTAGTTCAGGACTCCATTACCAGTCGTCAATAAACATGCAGTTATTACAGTGGGCCAGCTCTGTGTTAAGTGATGGGGAACAAAGAAAGGCAGAAACAGAGTTCCTGCCCTTCATGGAGCTCACAGTCTAATTGGAGAGACAATACAAAAAGAAATATGATTATGCAAGACATACACATCATTAATGACAATTAATCCCACAGCAAAGGCTGTGAAGTGGACGTGGAGAGGCCTCTTAATGAAGGTAAAATTTGAGTTGAGTGTTGAAGGAAACTAGTAGGCATCGATGAGGGAGAGCATTCCAGGCTATATGGTAATAAAGAGACAGAGTGGGAAGGTGGTGTGTTGTGTGCAAGAAACATCAGGAAGACCAGTGTGGCTAAATTGCAGAATGTGTGGAGGATAGTAAATTATAAAGGTGAGAAGGGGCCAGTTTCTGAAGATGTCAGAGAATTTGTATTTGATTCTGGAGGTAAAAGGTAAAAAAAAACCAAAAAACTGGAGTTTAACAAGTAAAGAGAGTGACATTGTCCCACCTACACTTTGGGACAATTCCTTTAATAGCTAAATGGAGGATGGACTGAAGTGGTAATTCGAGGCAGGGAGGCCAACCAGAAGGCTGTTGTAGTCGTCCAGGCATGAAGTATTGGAGGCCTCGGCCAGGGTGGTGGCTGTGTGAGTGGAGAAAAGAGGACGTATAAGAGAGATATTGTGAAGGTAGAAATGACATGACTTGGTAGCAGATTGGAGATGTAGAGGGGCATACAAGAGAGGAGTCAAAAGATGACACCAAGGTTGCAAGTCTGGGTAATTGTGAAGATCCTAGTGTTTTTGGTAATAATTGGGAAGAGGAGAGAATTTGTGAAGGAAAATAATGAATTCTGCTTTGGATATGTTGAGTTTAAGATATTCACAAGATACCCAGTTAGAAATGTCCAATAGGCATGTAGTAATTTGAGATGAGAGGTTAGAAGAGAGGTTAGGGATGGATTAATAGATTTGAGAATCATCTGCTTTAGACATAATAATTGAACTCATGGGAGTTGATGAAAATTGATGTTGTTCATTCAGTTGTGTCTGATTTTTCATGACTCCATTTGGAGTTTTTTTAGTAAAGATGCTGGAGGGATTTGCCATTTCCTTCTCCCACTCATTTTACAGATAAGGAAATGGAGCCAAATAGTTTAAAGTGATTTGCCTGGGATCACACAGTAAGTGTCTGAGATCAAATTTGAACTCAGGAAGATGAATCTTCTTGACTAAAGGCCCAGCACTCTATCCACTGTGCCAAAAAAGAAGCTGAAAAGTTGGGAGGGTTGAGAAGGAAGATAGCTGGCAATGATAAGATAGTAGCTGGTCATGGTGCAGAAATGTGAAAAAGTATAACAAGTATAACAAAAAAATGAGGTTTTTTATCAAAACCACTTTTATGCATCTGTTGATATTTGTAGTCATGTGACTTTTGTTAAAATACATGTTTATGGTTTTCCTAATTTTGAACCAATCCTGCATTCCTGGTTTAAATATACTATGGTCCTAGTGTACAATTCATATTATATGTTACTGTATCCTCTTTGCTAATATGTTGTTCAGATATTTTTGTGTGAATTTTTATCAGAGATATCAGTGTATAGTTTTCTTTCTTTGTTTTCCTTCTCCCTGGTTATATTCCTTGATATCAATATCTTATTTGTATCATAAAAATTATTGGGTAGGATCCTTTCTTTTCCTATTTCTTCAAACAGTTTCAGTATTATTGGAATTGATTGCCTTTGAATATTTCCTAAAATTCGCTTTTAGCCTATGTAGTCCTTTTCTTTGGAGCTTCATTAAAACTTGTTCAATTCATCTTTTCCAGGATTAGGGTATTCAAATTGCTTATTTCGTAATCTGTTAGTATGTATATTTTATATTTTGCATATATTTATCAATTTCATTTAAATTAGCAGTTTTTTGGCATGTAATTGAGAATACTTTCAAATAGCTACCTTTATTTCTTCATTTGTTGTGTTACCCCCTTTTTCATTTTTGATGCTGGCATGTGGTTTCCCTCCCTTAAAAAAAGAACTCGACTAATTAATGGTTTATCTCACCACAAAAACTTCTTGTTTTAAGTTCATAATGATTTTTTTGTTTTAAATTTTGTTAACATTTTCTTTTTTTTTTTAATTTTTATGTGGAAATTCAATTTGGAATTTCTGATATGTTACTTTTCAGTAGTTTTCTCAGTTATATGACCATTTCATTGATAGAATCCCTCTTTCATGATGAGAATAGTTAGTTATAAACTTAGCAAAAATTTTTGGATATGCCACCTCATCGTTGTCATTTAATTTGATTAAATTATCTATTTCCTCTAGGATTTGTTCTTTGACCCACAAGTGATTATGATTAACTTATCTAGTTTCCAATTAATTTTTAATATTTTCTACAATGGTCCTTTATCAAATATGATTTTTATTGCCCAAAAGTCATTAAAGATATACTTAACATTTTTGCTTTTCCTCATTTTTTGGAAGTTTTTTTGTCAAAATAATACATATTTATTTTTTGTAAAGATGCTAGCTGAGACATATATACAAACATTTGTAAAGAGAGGAGATAGTGAGGTAAGGCATCTGAGTGATATGTGAGACAAGGAAGATAGGGGAAGAGGGAACTCTCAGCAAATGGTTTCTATTTTTTCAATGAAATATATGAGGCAAGGAGGGGCACCTGAATGGTTCAGTAGATTGAGTGCCAGGCCTAGAGATGGGAGGTCCTAGGTTCAAATCTAGCCTCAGATATGTCCTAGCTGTGTGACCCTGGGCGGGTCACTTGACCCCCATTTGCCTAGCCCTTACTGCTCTTCTGCCTTAGAACTAATATACAGGATTGATTCTAAGATGGAAGGTAAGGGTTAAAAAAAAATTAGAAAATGAAGTATGAGGCAAGATTTTCAGCTGAGAGAGTAGAAAAGTTAAAAACCATAAGATACTTGAGGATTGCTGGAAAGGTGTGGGAAAAGCCACTAGGGAGAATAGAATAATTAATCAAATCAATAAAGTATAAAAGAATTACCATGCTCCAGTGAGGACCCAGTTAAAATTATGTAATATAAATTTATAGGGGACCTCGTCAACATGATTTCATGATTTCCTATAGCTTTGTTTGGCAGCATGTCAGTAGGAGAGAAAGCAGCAGATTCTTGAAGTAATTTGAGGCAGAGCTTAGCAGAGCAAGATCAACAATATAGGATAAAAGAAAATGTTTAAATGGAGGTAAAGAGACTGTGAAACTTATATGGTAGAACCAAAGTGGCAAAGTTGAGGAAGCACTATAACTGAGCTCTCCCAACAATCCCCTCCAGAAAGCTTCAAAATAATATCTCATATTGAATTCTGTAGAGGCAGAACCACTAGACGGTCAAAGTGACACATTTTCCCAGTCCAACACAACTAAGGAGGTCAGAAGGAGAAGTCTGAAATGCTGAGGTTGGGGTTAGTGTGGAGTTTACTTGGTAGCAGCACTAATCATGGGACTTGGTGGCAGCAGCTTTAGGAACTCAGCCCAGAGACAGTAAGAAAACTGGAAAGCTAATCAGAAAGAGATTACAGTGGATCCCAGCACTAGCACTGGGTACAGGACAAGACACTGTCTGACAACTCCATTTTACATACCCACTTCCTGGTTGAAGTTCCAGGTTGGAGAGGAGTACTTCAGGGTACATGAAAGCAGGGTTCCCAAGGAATTGTAGTGTTTTCAGTCAGAAGGGAGTAGGGCACTTAAAGTGCAATAATACCTTCAGTCACAAGGGAGCAGGGGTCCTGAGGAGGAACAGCACATTTAGATGCAAGGCTCTTCCTGTATAAAGACCAGAGGAAAGACCAAGAGAACAATGACCATACCTTTCCTGAATCAAACCACCTGGGAAGCACTGAAAACTTCCAAAGGCCCACCTAGAATAGCAGTACAAAAGAGCTTGAAGCTTAAGACAGTGTCAATCTCTTACCAAAGTGAACAGATCTGAACTTAAACATAAAATTCAAAGTCAAGAAACATACTAGAAAAAATAAGCAAACAACAACAACAAAATAACGTGACCATAAAAATCTACTATAACAGGTAAGAACAAGAAATAGACTCAGAAGAAGAAAAATATGTCAAAATCTCTATAAGCAAAGCCTTATAGAAAAATACAAATTTGACATAAACTCAACAATAATTCCTGGAAGATTTAGAAATTAATTAAAAAAAACAAATAAGAGTAGTAAAGGAAAAATTAGGAAAAGAAATGAAAGTGATTGAAGAAAATAATGAAAATACATTCAATACATTTCCCAGCTGACGAATGGTCAATGGGTGTGAACAGACAATTAAATTTAGAAATTAAAACTGTCTTTATTCATTTTAAAAATGTTCCAAGTCACTCTTAATTAGAGAAATGCAAATCAAAATAACTGAGGTACCACCTAATATGACAAAAAAGATAATGATAAATGTTGGGGGGAATGTGGAAAAATTGGAACAGTAATATGCTGTTGGTGGAGTTGTGAACTAATACAACCATTCTGGAGAATAATTTGGAATAATGGAAAACAGCCAACCTGGAAAATATATTGAGGAGAGATACCTTAAGAAATACTGGGCTACCCGAAAACCGTGATCATAAAAAGAGCTTGGATGTAATATTTCAAGAAATTATGAGAGAAAATGACCTCAATATCTGAGAACCAGAGGGTAAAATAGAAATTAGAAAAACCCTCCTGCTACCACCCAAAAAAGATTCCAAAATGAAAAGTCCCAGGAATATTTTAGCCAAATTCCAGAGCACCCTGACCAGAAGAAAATGTTGCAAGCATCCAGAAACAAAAAAACAAATCAAATGTGATGGAGCCCCAATCAATGTCACATAAGATTCATCAGCTAACACAATAAAGAATTGGCATTTGATATTCTGAAAGGCAAAAGAGCTAGGATTACAACCAAGAATAACCTATCCAGCAAAACTAAATATAATATTTCAAGGGAAAAATAGATATTTAATAAAATAAAGGACTTTTAAGCATTCCTGTCAAAAAGACCTGAGCTGAATAGAAAATTTTACTTTCAAATATGTCTCAAGAAGCATAAAAAGGTACATATAAAAAATAAATCATAATGAACTCAATAAGGTTAAAATGAAAGATTATACATGTAACTCCTAAGAACTTTATTATGATTACTATTATGATTAGGGCAGTTAGAAAAGTCTTCATAGACAGGTCATGTGAATAAGTCAGTTATGTTGGGATGATTAAAAATGGATGGGCAAAGAATGAAGGATATACTTGGAGAAGTAGGAAAGGAGATATAGAATGGGGAAATTTTTCTCACATAGAAGAAGCATGCAAGGAAGAGCTTTTATAGTGGATGGGGGAAATGGGGAGGGATGGTGGCCAGCAATGCATAAACCTCTCATTAGAATTTGTTCAATGAGGGGAGAAAAAATACACACATTTAGTTGTGTATAGAAATCTGTCTTATCTAATTGGGAAATAGGAGATGAAGGGAATAAGAGATTTATTGGGGTGGGTGCTAAAAGGGAGGGTAGACTAAGGGAGGCAGTAGGTCAGGAGCAAAATAAACTTCTGAGGAGAGCCAGGATAAAAATAAAAGAAGGATAAACAGAAGAATATTGGATGGAGGGAAATGCAGTTAGTAAACTGCATTATAACTGTAAATGTGAATGGGATGAGATTGCCCATAAAACAGAAGCTGGTAGTAGAAAGAATTGGAAACCAGAAGCCAACAATATATATTGTTTACAAGAAGTACACTTGGAATAGAGAGAAAACACAGTTAATATAAAAGGTTAATATATTTGTGAAACTAATCAGTATGAAATAGAAACATCTGTAGACAGCAACATCTAGCACTGACTACTACAAAACAAGAAATTTTGTTTCAAGAATGAGGGTATATGGTATAGATGTTCTTTGTACTCCTGAAGCAGCAAAATTTGCATCTGTCTACTGTAGATCAGGAAAGGGCCCCAAGGGCTGATGGAAGTACAGATGTGTCATTATTATGAATACAGCATAAATGACTCTGAGTCCAATTATCCTACTTGGGAAGAAATTCGGGAAGTGAGGAGTAAGAGTAATCTAGCATGCTTCTCAAGGATAAGATGGTGAACAATCGCCTTTCCAGTCCTGAAAAACTAAGTGAAATTTATGTCAAAGTAAAGAAAGAGATTAAAGATCATTCCCAGCAACTTTTGGAAGAATTAGGCACTGATATCTACTCCAGGTGATGCAAGTCAGTGAATCCTGTACAATTCTGTTAACTAAAAAGCAGGGTGTATGTGTCAAAACTTATTACAGGATCTTTAATGGGACATTATCTTGTCAACTTTAAGAAATTAATTGTTAGCCTTGTATTCTTAACTTTCTTAAGGAAGGAACCTACAAAAATAAAAACATTTTAAACTCATCAAAGGATACTAATTATATACATTAAATTCACAGAATTCTACTAGTTGCATATGTGCCATATCTGTGCATTATGTTCATTGTTTTACTAAAGGAACCTAACCAATTAAAAAAAAATTCAGTAGAGAAGATTGTAAAATCCTATATTTACATTGAAAAATTAATTTAATAAGTTTAGGAGTTATAGTTCAACTTGCAGTCCATTTAAAAAAAGAAGCCAACAAAGATAATGCTTAGACTCCTTTAGACGCATGTTATGCAAAACATGGTAAATAAAGAATAATGTGTTCTATTTTGGGCCATATTTTCAGAAGGACATAACTAATCTGAAGAATTTCCAAAATATTGTGGCTAGAATGGTCAACCAACAAGCATTTATTAAGTGTCTATTATATGCCAAGTAATGAGAATACAGATAAAAAGAATGAAATAATTTCAACTTAGCAGGAGCTTACAATGTGGAAATATGTATCTAATAAATGCAAAGCAGTTTGGGAAGGAGGGACCCGGTATTTGGGAGATCAAGAAAGAATATTGAAGAAGATGGTTGTTGAACTGCATTTTGAAGGAAAGAAAAGGATTATATGAATTTGAGGTGAGAAGGGAATGCATTTTTAAAAAATATTTTTTTCCTCCTATTACATATAAAACAATTTTTTAACATTCAGGTTTTTCTTAAAGTTTTTTTTTTAAACCCTTAACTGCTTTGTATTGGCTCCTAGGTGGAAGAGTGGTAAGGGTGGGCAATGGGGGTCAAGTGACTTGCCCAGGGTCACACAGCTGCTGGGAAGTGTCTGAGGCTAGATTTGAACCTAGGACCTCCCGTCTCTAAGCCTGACTCTCAATCCACTGAGCTACCCAGCTGCCCCCTTTTCTTAAAGTTTTGAGTTTCAAATTCTCTCTCTTCTTCTGATCCTTTCTCCCTCACTGCCTCCCACTGCTCCTCCTTCCTAAGATGATAAGCAATCTGATATCAAATTTTACATGTGTAAACATGTAAAACCTTTTCCCGTATTAGTTGTCTTGTGGAAGAGATCCCAAGTAAAAAAAGTAAAGTAAGTAAAAAAAAGGAAGAACGTATGTTTCAGTCTACATTCAGATTCCAGTTCTTTCTCAGAGGGCGGGTGGCATTTTTCATCATAAGGCTCTGGAATTGTCTTGGATTATTGCATTGCTAAGAATAACTAGATCATTCACAGTTATTCAGCAAGAAACACTGTTGTCACTGTGTACAATGTTCTTCTGGTTTTGCTTACTTCATTTTGTATCAGTTCATGTAAGTCCAGATTTTTCTGAAATCATATTACTTGTCACAATAATATTCCATAACTATCATATACTACAACTTGTTCAGCCTTTGAAGGGAATGTATTTAAAAGCATTTTAGAACAACTGCAAAAATAGATGGAGTGTTTTGTCAGGAACAGAGAGGTCAGTTTAGATGGATTCTAGAATGTGAGAGTCTGGAAATAAAGTTCAGAACCAGAATCTGATGGATTCTGGCCATTATTTTCACCATTGGACAAACCTTTATTTTTGGTTGCTTATGCACTGAGCCAGGACCAAGTGCAGGCATGATTTTTTATACTTCATTGCCACTTTCAGATTCTTTTCTAACACTGTCACTCAACAATCTTTTTCTAAGATGGTCCTTTCCCTTGCCTAAGCAAACTCCTTTACATCCACAAATAATCTCATTCTATCTGATCTTCTCCAGGAGATTGCTTTATCATCCTCATTCTCCCACTTACCTTCATTCTCTGTCTATGTACTGGCTGCTTTCTTACTGTCTCCATATATGCTCATTTCTCCCTCATTATTTCAAAATCCTGACCTAATCCATTCATTCTCACTAGCTATCATCCTTTTTTTGGCTAAAGAACTTGAGAAGGTTGTCTACATTCATAGATCATTTCCTTGTCCTCTCTTAACTTTCTAAAGTCTGCCTTCTAACCTCATTCATTTGAAACTGTTTTCTTCAGTTATGAACAGTTTCTTAATTGCTTAGTCTAATGATTTTTTCCTTAACCTTCTTCCTTCTTGACCACTGCAGTCACTCTCTTCTCCTTATTATTATTTTCCTCTCCAGGTTTTTATGACCCTGCTCTTTCTTGATTCTCCTCTTACCTATCTGATCATTTCTTGGTCTCCTTTGATGGATCTTCATCCAGGCCACACCCATTAACCTAGGCTTTGTCCTAGGTCTTCTTTTATTCTCATTCTATATAATTTCCTTTGGTAAGCTCATCAGCTCCCATGGATTTACCTATTATGCCAATGAAGATGATATTCAGAATTATTTCTCCAGTCCTAAACTCTTTCCTGACCTCTAGACTTGCATCTCCAATTGTCTATTGGACATCTTAAACTAGATGACCCAAAGATATCTTAAACCTAACTTTTCCAAAACTTTACCCTAAACCCCCCACCTCTTCTGAGCTTCCCGATTATTGTGAAGTGTACCATCATCCTTTCAGCCACCCAGGCTCACAAGTTAGGTGTCATCCTTTACTCTTTATTCTCTCCCACCTTCTCCCATAAGCAATCAGCTGCCAAGTCCTATAGATTCCATGTTTGTAACATTTCTTGTATATGCCCCCTTCTCTCCTTCGAAACATTCATTACCCTAGTGCAAGTCTTCATTACCTCATGCCTGGATTATTGCTGTAGTTTTCTGGTCAGTCTGCCTGCCTCAAGTCTCTCTCCAGTTCAGTCCATCTTCCACTCAGCTATCAAATTTGTTTGCAAGTCTGATCATGATTTAACACGTATCACCCCCCACCCCCACTTCCCCACACCCCACACCCCCCGCCAAAACCCCATTCAATCAACTCCAATAGCTCCCTAATGTCTATTGAATCACGTGTAAAATCCTCTATTTGGCTTATAGCCCTTCATAAGCTGGCCCCCTGCTATCTTTCTACCCTTCTTATACCTTACTCCTCCCCATGTACTCTGCATTTCCATGATTCTGGCCTTTTTGATATTCATCAAACAGCAATTTGCATCTCCTGACTGAGCATTTTCACTGACTATCCCTCATGCCTAAAATTGTCTTTCTTCTTGTCTCTACCTTCTAGATTCCTTAGCTTCCTCTCAGGTCTCTTCTATAAGAAAAATTTCTCAATACCTCCTAATCTTAGTGCCTTGCCTCTGAAATTATCTAACTTTCTTATATATATATATATGTATATATATATATATACATATCTATATATATTTTTTATTTACATATTAAGATGTATAGCATGTTGTCTCCCCATGAAACTATGAATTCCTCAAGAAAATGAGAATATTGGCATTTTTAAAAATATCCCCAGCTATTAGCTGTTATGATTAAATTTTTCTGGAAACTATTTCTTAATTTATAATTCTTAAATAATAAAAATTAGGCTTGAGAAAAAAAAAGCACCAGCCCTCAGCTGTACTGACCTCCTTGATCTGCAATTCTAAGGAAAAAAGAGTGATGTCCTCTCCCCCTCTGCCAATTTATGCTCTTTATGTTTCTTTCATAAACCTCTTTGATTGGAGAACTACGATCTCAGTCTGGTCAAGAGACTGTCTCTTCCAAACACTAGGAATCATCACCAAGTGATATTTAGAATGACCACAAAGCATCATGTGCACTCTTCTTCATCTGGCTCTGCCTAGCTTATTTAATTATTTCACCACTAAAAAGCCTTATTTATAGATGAAGAATTTGGAGCCACCCGCCTTCAACCAAGATAGAGAAGCAAGTTCTTAGCTTCAGTCTTAAAATCAAACTTTTTTCTCCTTTAAAAACCAAAGGTTGGCTTGGGTACCAAAAAGAGGTATAGATCAATATTAACTTTCCACACAGCACAGTGCTTGACACATAAATACTTGTTGACTTGACTTTCACTCTATAAAGATACAATATCCTATCTAGATTCTCTATCAGCTTCAATACCTGACTCTTTTCTTGTCTATCTGACTATCTGACCATTTGATTTATCCTGACGCTTAGTTTTCTATATATTTTCCCTTAATTAGAATATATACCCCTTGAGATCAAGAACTATTTTACTTTTCTGTTTGTATCCCTAGCATAGTTCTGACACATAGTAGGCACTGAATAAATGTTTGTTAAACTGAACTGAAATATGCCTGGAAGGTCAACATAGTAAAGATGACAATGCACCACAAATTAAATTAAATAATATGGTATCAGTCAAAATATGAAGAACTACTTAAAATCATAATAAAATGGATATGGATAAACATAAAAGTTAATCAGGTTAGGGGGCAGCTAGATGGCTCAGTGGATAGAGAGCCAGGCTGGGAGATAAGAGGTCCTGGGTTCAAAACAGACCTCAGAATTTCCTCTCCATGTGATCCTAGGCAAGTCACTTACCCCATTGTTTAGCCCTTACTGCCCTTCTGCCTTGGAATGAGTACATAGTATTGATTCTAAAATGGAGGGTTGTTGGGTTTTTTTTAATTAATGAGCATAGACTTGTATTTTTAGATTTAAAAAAAAACAAAACAAAGTAGGGTCATATGTCTAGAATTTAAATATTAATCAGTTATCACAAAATTATATGGTACTGAAAGAAAATAGGTAAATAGAGCAATGCAAGATTAATTTTTTAGTTGACAAAAACAATTTTTTATTTAAATTTTTTATTTTGAATATTTTCCCATAGTTACATGTTTCATGTTCTTTCCCTCTCCCCCAAGCCCCCCAACCTCCGTAGCCGACGCACAGTTCTACTGAGTTTTACATGTATCTTTGATCAAGACCTAATTCCATATTATTGATAGTTGGACTAGAGTTATCATTTAGTTTCTACATCCCCAATAATATCCCCATCAGCCCATATGTTCATGCAGCAATTTTTCTTCTGTATTTCTCCTCCCACACAGTTCTTTCTCTGAATGTGGCTAGTTTTCTTTCTCATAAGTCCCTCAGCCTTGCTCTGGATTCTTGCATTGCTGCTAGTAGAGAAGTCCGTTATGCTCGATTATACCACAGTGTATCAGTCTCTGTATAATATTCTCCTGGATCTGCTCCTTTCACTCTGCATCAATTCCTGGAGGTCTTTCCAGTTCACGTGGAATTCTTCCCATTCATTATTCCTTTGAGCACAATAGTATTCCATCACCAGCATATTCCACAATTTGTTCAGCCATTCCCCAATTGAAGGACATGGCCTTATTTTCCAATTTTTGCCAACACAAAGAGCGTGGCTATAAATATTGTCAAAAACTATTTGTACATAAACAATGAGGGCTAGACTAGAAATAGATTTTTAAAAAGAAAGAAAAACATTTTTCAAAAAAAAGAGAAGTAAAGGAAAACCATCTACTGTTCAGTTTTGAATATGTTGAGGTTAAGATGTCTGTGGGACAAAGATGTTCAGTAGATAGTTGAAGATGTAAGTCTGGAGATCCGAAAGAGATTAGAGTTGGACAAATAATTCCATAATTGAATCATGGGAGAAGAGCCTAGGTTAGTGAGTGTGGCCTAGATAAAGACCATCAAAGAACATGAGAAGTGGTCAGATAGGTAGGAGGAGAATTGGGAGGAAACATTGTCAAAGAAACCCAGGAGAAGAGAGAACATCAAGCAGAGGAAGGTGACAGGGTCAGAATCTGCAGAGAGGGCAAGAAAACTGAGGATAGAGGCAATTAAGGGCTTCTTAATAACTTTGGAGAGAGCAGTTTCATTTGAGTGAAGTCAGAAGCCAAATTTCAGAGAAAAATAATTGACTAGTAGATATTCATTAAAATTCATTCTTTAAATGCAGGTAGCAGCTGCAGGGACTAGACCTGTGACTTCATTGATACAGTAACTTTCTCTACCCATTCAGGTCAATACTTCTACTTCAGCTGATAATATTAGTTTCTTAGCATTCCCCAAGTGACTTTCCCACCATCAAACTACCAGTATGTGTATCAGAGGCAGGCCCGGAACTGCCTTCTGGCTCTAAGGCATCTTGCATCTCATAAGCAAAGTATATTTAATTGTATTTATGTTTTATTATTGATTCTATAATCATTTTTAAAGGAATCTGATGATTCAGGAGCATATTCCAAAGGTGAGTTAAGGAAATAAATTGGAGCACTTATAATTTTTTCATTTTTACACACTAGCCTTTTAGCTGAAAGAGTCCTAGACTGATTATTAGAAGACCTGGGTTCTAATGCAGGCTACGACAATTTAGCTGTAATCATGTGCATAATTGCTTAATTTCTTGGAGCCTATTTCCTTAAATCTAAACTGAGAATATCATTGCTTATTTCATTATTGCTTAATTTCTCTGAACTTTTACTGTAAAATTGAAGTCTTGAGTATTTACTCATAAGATTGTTATGAGGAAAGTGCTTTGTGAACTGACTATAAAATTCTATATAAATGTGAGCTACTAGTATTAGTAGTAGTCATCGTCATTGTTGTCATCATTGTGATGCCCTGGAAACATCACTAAAACATTTTTCCTCTTCTTTTCAGGACATCTGTGCTAAGTGTAGGACCCTGCACCAAGTACTAAGTGATTACCATGGGCCTACTTGCATTTCTGAAGACTCAGTTTGTTGTACACCTGCTCATTGGGTTTGTCTTTGTCGTAAGCGGGTTTATCATTAACTTCATCCAGCTATTCACCCTAGTCCTCTGGCCTATCAACAAGCAATTTTACCGAAAAATAAATTGTCGGCTTTCCTACTCACTATGGAGCCGTGAGTATTTTTTTGAATTGTGGAAGAGCTAGACATTTTAGAACTAGCATAACTGTTCAATTGTTTACAGCTACAAATTTCAGCCCTCACCATGCCGAGATCATTTGAACATAATTTATAATGCTGAATATATTTTTATAAACTAAAAACTGTAAAACTCTATCCAATAGAGATGTTCTTTGGGCTTATAGGGTTTGGTTAATGAGTATTATGAATTGATGAAATGCATTCTGCTGTTTAAGAGGTCACCTTTTAAAGTTTAGTTAATAACACCCTCTTTGTCACTGCCTGTACCATATGCTTGCAACCAGAATACTATTCCTCTTTCCTCAACATCATCCACATCAGGAATATCTTCCTCTTCCTTTCATCCCCTTCCATAATCTCCTTAGTATTCACATTAGTGATCCTGGCCCCTCAGTTTCTTAACCTCTAATTCCAGACCTCCCTCTCATTCTGCCTCAACATCTTACTTACTCTTCTTTTTCTAAGATCCTGAACTTCAGAATCCCTCTGACCACAATTTGTCCTTCTACCCCTGACACAGTCTCCTTCATTTTGCACATGTTGTTCACCATCACTTTGGCTGTTCCTTTATCTCCCTATCACCTCTATCCTAGCATCGCCCTCTCTTCTGCCTTAATGTTTTGAAACTATAATTACCTACTTCACTGAGCTCTCCTCCCTTCATTTTCCCATGTATTTCTACTCTTTCTAATATCTGCTCATACCCAAGCTTGTCATACACACCGTCTTTCTTCTCCACAACCATGCCTGAATTGCTGAGTTTTGCTAGAGATCAGGAAACCATGCTAACTAAGTCCACTAAAAATCTGTTCTGTTAACTTTTAACTGGGCTTCAAAGCTACATATCAGTCCTTTTATTCATCTGTGACTGCCTCCCTATCACCATCCCTGTCATCTAGTCACAGAATCAAGGAATTGGAAAGAACCTCAGCAACCATCTAACTGACCCACAGCTAAAAAAAAGAATCCCTACTACCGCCTGCCTGACAAGTGGATATATCTTATTCTTTACCTGAAGGCCTCTAAAGAAGAGGAAACCCGATAGTATCTCAAGACAACCCATTACAGTTTGGGATAGTGGATTTTTCTTTACATCAAGCCTAAACTCTCTTTGCAACTTTTATCCATTGTGCCTAGTTTTTGTTCTCTGGGGGCAAACAGAAGAAATTGATCCCCCACTTACACATAAGAGTCTTTCCAGTACTTGCAATCATCTATACTGTCCTCTTCTCCTAAAACTCTATAGTCTTTTCTTATTCAGGCTGGACACCCCTAGTTCTTTAAACCATATATTATATGGTTAGATTTGAGCAATATGGTGTAGTGCAAAGGTTCTTAAATTTCTTGTGTGTCATGGACTCCTTTGGGAGTCAAATGAAGCTTTTGAACCCCTTCTCAAAATAATGGTTTTGAATATATAAAATAGAAATGCAGTTATCAGAAATGTTTTTAAAATTCACCTACCCCAGATTAACAACCCTCAGGTATTAGAATGAGGGTCAGCTCTGGATTTAGAGTCTTTGTGTTGAAATTCCACCTCTTGCATGTCCTCACTATGTGATAGTTCCTCATCTGTAAAAACAAAAGGTTTGGATTAGGTGGGCTTTGAAGTCCCTACATCACTAAGTCTTATGATCTTATGATTCTTTCACCATCCTGTCTGTCCTCCTCCAGACACTTTCCAGCTTATTAGTGTCCCTTATAAGAAAGGAACACAAAACAGATATCAGATGAATTCTGACTAAGGGCAGAGTGTGGTGAGATTATCACCTCCTTGTTCCTGAAAATTCTGCCTCTCTTATTGCAGTCCAACGTTACATAAACTTTTTTGATTTCCGTGTCACACTGGCTTATGCTGATCTTTTAGTCCACTAAAACCATGAAATATTTTTCAGGCAAACTCCTATTTAGCCTCACCTCACCCCATCTTGTACTTGTGAATTTGATTTCTGGAATCCCTAGTGTAAACCTATTCTACAATAAAATTTCATCTTAATAGATTCAACTTAATTGGGAGCTTATCAAGATCTTTTGAGATAGCCTTTTATTCAATATCTTAACTATTTCTCCTAGAATCATGCCATTTTCAAATGTGATGAGTATTATCTTTATAATTTTATCCAAATCATTAATTTAGAAATTTCATTATAAATTAGAAAATCATCAGCAAATATGAATATTTTCATATACAAAGAAGGCCAGAAAATGGAGATCATACATGAAACCATGAATATACCAGATATAATTTGTTTTTTTAAATATACATTAAGTTTGATATGGTATTACCAACATGGACCTGCTTATTTATAGTCCCTTATAAACCACATTTTATTGAAATTTCCTTTGCTTCCCTTTTCTTTATCTCAGTATTAATACTATCCATCCTACCTCGAATTGCCCCTGTGCCAGCTAGGTGGTACAATAGCTAGAATGCTGTATCTGGAGTCAGGAAGATCCAAGTTCAAATCTGGCTTCAGAAAGCTCTGTGAAGTCACTGGCAAGTCACTTAACCTCTATTTGCATTAGTTTCCTCAAATGTAAAACAGCACTTACCTCACAGGGTCATTATGAGGTTCAAATGAAGTAATATTTGTAAAGCATTTAGCACAATGCTTAGCACATAGTTGGCAAATAATACATATTTGTTCCCTTCCTTCATATAAAAACCCTTCCATATGACAAAAGTGTTGTGAAACAAAAAAAAAAAATTGTTATAATGATCATGTTTGGAAATGTATATCTCATTCTAAATCTTCAACTTTCTGCCAAAAAATTGGCATTAGACATTAGAAGCATACTTCATCATTAGTCTTCTGGAGCCATTGCACTGATCAAAGTTCTTAAGTTTTTCAAGGTTATATATCTTTATAACTTTGTAGTCATTGTAGAAATTGCTCTTCTGGTTGTTTCCTTCAGTCTGAGGCAGTGTAAGGGATAAAAAGAGGTTCTATGTGGGTGAATATTAAAAAATTAAGTTGCCAGGGAATTGAATGATTATCAATTCCCAATTAAAGAATAACCTCAAGTCAAAATGACATTTATGGAAGTTTATTTACAAAATATAGGAGAGAGTGGAAGTAGAGAGATGAGAAGAGGGTAGAATAAGAGATTTGTATTTAAGTCTTGGGCTTTACTCTGGCAAGGTTCCAGAGGCCCAGTCAGAGCCTAAAATCAAGGCTAGTAACTCCTGGGAGGTTAAAGGAGTCAGCCTTCTTCACTCACCACGTGAGACTTAAGAGCAGTTTCACCAAGGTCTCAGGATCCCAGGTTCAGAGCTCCTCCATGTCCAAGCAAGAACCAGAAGAGACCCTGGCTCACTCAACTCTCTCTTTTTAAAGGGGCCTCTTTTGCGTCACTTCCTGTGCCTTCCTCTTAGTTTACGTGTCCAGTCACAACAGACACTTTTCTTAGGACTTCAGGAGGCAGTCAGTAAATTCTGATTTGTCACTCTAGCACCCAACTTGTGAGTTAAATGGAGATGTTTTCACCTTTGGTGATTAAATCTAAACATGGGCAGGGTAGATTTAATCTCATTATCACACAGTTCATACAAATTCTCAAAGATTTCTCTGATTCAGTCCCTTTTTACATCACAATAATTTTTCACTGTATTCATATAACATAAATTGTTCAGCCTTTCCCCAGAGGATGGGTAATCACTGTTTCCAGTTCTATTGTGATACAACAAAAAATGTGTTACTATGAATATTTTTGTACATATATGAATGTTCTTCTTTTCCTTTTTAAAAAAAAACTTATAATAGTGTGGTGTCAGTGAATCTTAGGGTAGTCAGTCAATAAACATTTATTAAGCACCTCCTATGTGCTAGCCACTGTGCTAAGTGCTGGAAATACAGGAAAAAAAAAAAGCAAAGAAAAGTCCCTCCTATTACGGTGCTCATAATTTAATGGAGAAGACAACATGTAAACAGAATATATGCAAGGAGGGACAGCTAGTGAAAATGCCCAAACCCAAGAGATTGAGTGTCATGAGGCCATGGAACAGTCAGGAGGCCAGTGTTACTGGAGCAAGGAGTACATGGAAGGGGACATAAGGGATATAAGAATACTAGAAAGGAGAGGGTATGGAGTAGGATATAAAAGTTTCTGAATGCCAGAAGTCTTTATACAGTAGACCCCCTATCCTTGGGCAGTACATTCCAAGACCCACTACAGATCACTGAATCCTTGGATATAAGCAACACTTACCCCATGTATAAATGTTTTCTTTCTCCTTACTTATACCCCTTGGCTCAGTGCTCCATGGCACATATATATATATATATATATATATACACACACCCAAAATCTTTAACAGAAAGAAAGAAGAAGCAGAAGAGACTGTTAGGAGATGCGGAGCTCATTGCTGCCATACAAAGACTTCTGGTGCTTCTTAGTGAGCTTAAGAAAGTGAAACTATGGGTAAAGCAACCCTACTTTATTTGATCCCAAATATGGTAGGGAGCCACTGGACTTGATTGAATAGAAGAATCCTGCCTAATTCTATAACACAAATATGGTGCCAATACCTAAACCAAGAAGAACAAAAACTGAAAAAGAAAACTCTAGACCAATTTCCTTAATGATTATTGATGCAGACATTTTAAATAAAATAGTAGCTGGGAGATTACAGTATAATATCACAAAGATCATATACTTGGTATAAATACACAGCTTGTATTTATACCAGGAATGCAGGTCTAATTCAGTTTTCCTAAAACTATCAGCATTATTGACTATCAATAACAAATAAAAATCATATTATTATATCAATAGATGTTGAAAAAGCTTTTGAAAAAATACATCATCCATTCCTATTAAAAGCACTAGAAGCAGGGGAACAAATGGAGCCTTTCTTAAAGTGAAAATAGTATCTATTTGAAACAAAGAGCTAGCATCTGTAATGGAAATAAAATAGAAGCCTTCCCAATAAAATCAAGGTCGAAGCATGGTTGTCCATCATCTCCATTATTATTCAGTAGTGAACTAGAAATGCTAATGATAACAAGAAGAGCAAAAAAAGAAATCAAAAGAATAAGAATAGGTGATGAGAAAGCTATTATTCTTTGCAGATGATATGATGATATACTTATAGAACCATAGAAAGTCAACTAAAAACTAGTCAAAACAATTAGCAACTTTAGCAAAGTTGTAGAATAAATCCACATAAATGATCAAACTTTCTATACATTACCAACAAAACCCAACAGGAAGAGAAAGAGAAATTCCATTCAAGATATCTGTAGATAGTATAAAATACTTTGGAGTCTGCCAGGACATACACAGGAATTATATAAACACAATTACAGAACACTTTTCACACAGATAAAAATAGACCTAAACAATTGGAGAAATATTAATTAATCAA
Source organism: Gracilinanus agilis (assembly GCF_016433145.1). Taxonomy (NCBI): domain Eukaryota; kingdom Metazoa; phylum Chordata; class Mammalia; order Didelphimorphia; family Didelphidae; genus Gracilinanus; species Gracilinanus agilis. Next base: position 413,721,016 of record NC_058132.1, on the reverse strand, counting down.
GCAAATACAATAAAATGGCAACTCTAACTTACTTATTTAATTCCATAGCAATCAAGCTACTAAAGAATTCTTTTGTAGGGTTAGAAAAAAATAATTGCAAAATTCATCTTTAAGAACAAAATATCAAGAATATCAAGAAAATTAATTAGAAAAAATGTGAAGGGAGGCCACCCAGCGGTAGCACTTTTCAAACTATACTACAAAACAGTTATCAGAATAATCTGATGCTGAATAGGAAAAAGAGTGGTTAATAGAGTGATTAAGTACAAAATATACAGAAGTAATTGACAAAATAAAAAATGAGTATATAATATAGATATAAAGAGTCATTTAAGCAAATAGACAATCATGGAAAATTTTACATGTCAGATCCATGGATTAGGGGAAAGTTTATACTAAACAAGATAGGGAGGATATAGATGGTAAAAGTAGATAATTTTGATTATGTGAAATTAAAAGAGCTTTACACAAATAAAACCAATGTAGCCAAACTTAGAAGGAAACCAGGAAATTGGGGTAGGGGTACAGAATTTAAAGCAAGTTTCTCTAATAAAAATTTTGTTTCTCAGAGAACTGAGCCAAATTTATAAAAATATGAGCCATTCCTCAACTAATAAATGGTAAAAAAAAATATGAATAGGAAATTTTTCAGAAGAAGAAATCAAAACTATTAAGTCATGAAAAAAAAAAGCTCCATTACTAACGATTGGAGAAATGTAAATTAAAACAACTTCCATGAGTTTGGATATCGTAACAGAAAAGGAAAATGAAGGGAAAAATTTTTTTTGGCTTATGAAGGACAGTATGGCCCCTGTTTATTTAAAAGATCATTGAAAAGGTTCACAGAAGTATCAACATATATTTATGACTTCCTAGAGATTTCTGGGTGAGTGGTATATCCCAAGAGCCCAGGACCCAGTAGGAAATCCTTGACCACCATGCAGTGGAATAGAGTTGCTGGCTAGATGAAAAGTTGTAAACTTTTGAGTTGCAAACTGATCCAAACAAACTGAAGAACAGCATCAATTTCATGAGATCTCCTTTAAGAAGGAATGATTGAAATACTGCTACGTACAAATACATATTATTAGAAGGATGATGACTTTGTCAGGGAATATTTTCAGAGCTCAAATGAATAACTTTAATGTGAAATAAATTAACATTTTAGATTGTTAACAGCTATTTTGAGGCAACAAACTGAAAATTTAGGAGAAATTCATCAACTGGGAATAATTGAATAAGCTATGATATATAGTGATGGAATATTATTGTGTTACAAAAGTTGGTGAGCAAGATGATTTCAGAAAAACCTGATAAGACTTATCTGAACTAGTGCAATGTGAAATGAGCAGTACAAGGAGAACATTGGACTCTCTAATTGCACTGTTTTGTTTTGTTTTTTAAACCCTTGTACTTCGGTGTATTGTCTCATAGGTGGAAGAGTGGTAAGGGTGGGCAATGGGGGTCAAGTGTCTTGCCCAGGGTCACATAGCTGGGAAGTGGCTGAGGCCGGATTTGAACCTAGGACCTCCTGTCTCTAGGCCTGACTCTCACTCCACTGAGCTACCCAGCTGCCCCCTGCACTGTTTTAATAATAGCTGTGACAGACTTAGCTACTCTTGAGATTCGTACTGTATAGTGATGCAAAATAGTTCCAAAGAAATAATGATAGAAATAATAAAGAAATAATAAAAAATGCTACCCCCAGAGAGAACAGATTAACTCTTGGTACAAATTAAAGCTTATATTTTTTACTTCATCATTCTTCCCTTTTTTGGCATCATGGCTAATATGGAAATGAGTTTTTCATGACTTCACATTTGTAATGAGTATCATATTTCTTGTTTTCCCAATGGGTGTGGGAGGGGTTGAAGGAAGTAAGAGAATTGGAACTAAAAATTAAAATCTGTTTTGTGCAGCAGACTGCATTAGTAGGCGCTTTAAAAAGTTTACTGAATTGCCATGCATTCTTTGTTTGAATATTCAGTCTTTTATTAATAAGTGGTTAGACTTCTTTTTGGCTTCTTGGAAATAATTTACTTTGTGGGCCCTATCAACCTAGAATTTCCTTAAGTGAAATGGTACCTCAGGTTGCAATATTATCTCTCTCCTAACTACCCAGTCCCAGAATAGAGGTATAAGCTGGACATGGTGGCTCGTGCCTGTAGTCCAAGCTACTCAGGAGGCTGAGACTAAGGATCACTTAAGCCCAAGAGTTCTGGGTTTCTGTTTGTTACACCAATCAGGTGTTGACACTAAGTTTGGCATTAATATGGTGACCCCCTGGGAATGGGTGACCACCAGGTTGCTTAAGGAGAGGTGAACCAACCCAGGTCAGAATAGAGGTGTAAGATTTTCAAAAGATTAAAAACAATTCCTTATAAAACTTTTTAGCCATTTATGGTAAGGTGTCTTTTGGTTTCACTGCGACTATAGTGACTAGATAATTTAGATTTTTATTTGTGACTTAACCCAGACATAGTGATAGGGCTAGTTCTCTTTATTTTGGTTTTTAAAAAAAACCTTTTGGCTTTTGAATGAGAGGAAGAATTGGGTTGATTTGTTCATAATATGGCATATAAAGTGTCATTTTCTTTATTTGTCTCTGGTGTATATGCCTGTACAAAGGCCAATAATAACATGAGTAAATTATAATAGGCTAGGGAGCTGCACAAAACACTGTTAATAACACTATTTTTCTTTAGTTTATTTGATTTCATCCTCCTGGAGCAAATCACAACTCCACCAGACTTTCTTGATAATATGTAGTAGTTATCCAATTTTCTCATGAATCCCAAATAAATATTCTACTGAACACATGTAGATTTTGTTCTGTTGGGTTTTTTTGCATATATGAGTACCAGTTGTTCCATATGCTGTACTTATAGTAATTCTTATTAATAAGGATAAGTCTACATAATCAGGCTACCTTCCTTTTTGTGGTCACAAATGTCCCAAATATTTTCTTTCACATTGCTTATGTGTAAGTAATCATTGTTATATAGTCTGTATATACCCACCCTGCATTTATTCATGGCCTTTGTAGTATTTGTAATCTTTATTCTGCTAAGCCTGTGGTAGTCTACAGTTATAAGCATGAAGAATCATCAGAATATTGGCATTTAAAAAATGCTGATGGACTCAGGTTAGATTGAAACATACATTTTTGGACACAGCAAACATATAGATTTGTTTTGCTTGACATTTCTTGTTTTTACAACGATTATATTTGGTTTTTTTTAAGGGGGAGGGCGTTGGTGAGAGAAAAGAAGATTGGTGAGTTAAAAAAAAAAAAGAGATGGGTTTATGCAAAGGTGTGGAAAGTTTGAGATGATTGAAAGCACTACCCAGTTTCAAAACATAATCTTTTCAGTTCTGGCCCCAGCTCTTTGTCCAACTATAGCACTTGTGCAAGACATATGTATTGATTAACAAATTTGAAAAGCTTCCAGTCCAGATGTATATTATAAACTGAAACATTCTTCCTTTCTATGGATCTAAAGGAAAGGAAACAGAAACAGTATCTAAGGTAGTAGAAATGACAATACTCTAAAATAACCATTGTGACCTTTAGGAAATTGCATAACTTAAGAAGTCAGTCTTATCCTTCAAAACTCTTTGTCCTAGATTAACCTTTCCCACTACTTAATCAGTAGCATTAGTCCAGTTTCTATATTTAAATTCAAATAAGAGGATCATATTTCTTTGTAAATCTAATAACATTATGCAGTATCATCTCTCAGAGAACATAACAGAGATCTTCCTCCTTTTTTCAGATCAGCTTTTCAGTTTTCATTTCATGAAATAGAAATATCATATCACGTGGGGAAGAATACAGGTATACATACTTACTTGACATTTGTGCCTACATGGCTCCTTTCCCACTTGAATGCCAGCAAGCTTCTGGGAAGCAGCCAAGGTAAGGGAATGGGACCGACTTGGCACCTGCTGACCTACATTCACCTATATTTGGCCTTGAAGATGACTGATTTAGGATTTAGCATTCTATTCCCATTAATCATTGTTATGTTCGTATCATTGAAGTTTATCACCATCATCAACAGAGACTTGTACTATAAGAAGTCAGACAGTTAAGATCCATGTCTTCTCTTCTAAAAAGGCAACAGCAAAATGATCAGAAATAAATATAAAAGACAAGTCTAGGAACTAGACCTGAAAGTTCATTCATGTAGGGGACTCTTTGAATGAGGAAACTCTCTGTACTAATGCAGGTTGACACCTTCTTTATAATCGACAGTCTCAGATAGTTGCTCAGAGCACTGAAAGCTTAAGTGATTTGCCAAGGTTCATACAGGTAGTGTGTTGGGAAGGGCTCATCTGGCTTCAAGGACAGTTCTCCATCCACTATAACATGCTGCCTCTTCATAAATAAAATAGAACAAATGTTACCTGCATGAATAAATTATACATCCTATCTGTAAATGTATGTGTTGGGGTGATGATTAAGGAGGGAATCACTGGAGTTTCATGTGAGAGGGAATTATCGCCATCTCTTTTCAAGTTAAGAAAGGCTTTCTGGAGAAGGGAATTAATTTTTTGTAACTGAATGATGAGAATGAAAGCTTATGGAGTTAAGAAATATGGTTTGGGAAAAGAGGTAGATGGGAGTGAGTTGATAAGATGAAAGGAGTAAATGATTGGGCCAAGGTTTTTTTATTCTTCGAACTATTTTCATTGTACTTTTGCTAAGGAGAGTAGTTAAAAAAAAGAAGTTGGTTACAGGGTTTAGGCCATTGTCTTCTAGCCAGTTATGGCATGAGGTATCTCAAAATTAGCAAAGAAATTTCATTTCCCTTTAAAACTATATGTTATTCAACAACTAGATCAATAAGAAGATGTAACAATCAATCATTCCACATTTACACTTGCTGTGTGCCAAGCACTATGTTGAGCAATGGAGATACAAAAAGGGACAAGAGGCGGTCCCTCCACTCGGAGAGCTCACAGTCTAATGGGGGAGATAACAAACAAAATATACAAGGATGAATACAGGATAAATAGGAAATCGTTAACAGAATTAAGAGGTGGAACTGGCTTCCTGAAGATAATGAGATTTTGGCTGGAACTTAAAGGAAACCAGGGAAGGCAGCAGGTGGAGATGAGGAGGAAGAAAACTACGGGCATGGGGGATAGCTAGAGAAAATGCCCAGAAATGAGAAATTGGAGTCTCCTATTTCTGAACAGCACTGGATCAAAGAATATGTGTCATGGTTAAGATGTGAGAAGACTGGAAAGGTTGAGAAGAGCTAGGTTATGAAGAGCTTTGAATGCCAAATAGAATTTTATATTTGCTTTTGGAGGCAATAAAAAGCCACTGGCATTTATTGAATAGAAGAGTGACTTGATCAGACCTGCAATTTAGGAAAATCACTTTGGTGTTTTAATGGAGACTGGATTGAAATGAAGAGATACTTGAGGCAGGCAAACTCACCAGCAGGCTATTATGGTAGACCAGGCAAGAAGTGATGAGAGCATGTACCAGAATGATGGCAGTGTCAGAGGAGAATGGGAAATGTATTTGAGAATCGTTGCAAAGGTGAACTCAGTAGGCCTTGGCAACAGCAAGTATTTGGGTGGTGAGAGATAATGAGGAATCCAGGAGTTATTTGTGATACTGGGGAACTGGAAGGACAGTGTTACCTTCTATAGTACTAGAGATGATAGGAAGCAAGGAAGGTTTGGGGAGAAAGATGAGTATCATTTTGGACATGTTGAGTTTAAGATGTTTACTGGACATTCAGTTTGAGATGTTTGAAAGTCCATTGGAGATGGGAGATTGGAGGTCAGCCCAGAGATTGGTGTGAGTTTGATGGATTTGAGATTCACCACTTTAGAAATGGTAATTAAATCTATGGGAGCTGATAAATCACCAAAGGAAAGAGTATAGAGGGAGAAGAGAAAAGAGCCCAGAATAGAGCCCTATGGGACATCTTAACTGTTTGATTCCCAAAGTGGACTCCACCGCTCCCTGGGGGGTGCTGCAGCTATCCAGGGGAGTGGTGGTGGCTACAGGTGCATTTGCAAAAGGAGATCCCTATGGCTTATCCTGAAATATAGGCTGCAATTCAAAAGTTCTTAATTGCATTTTCTTCATCATATTTAGTGGAACGTGGATTCAGTGCAGTAACCAATTTATTAACAAAAAAAAGAAACCAATTGCAAATAGTAAGTCGCAGTGATTTAAGATTACTGATGATGAAAATAGAGCCGAAGATTACTAAATTGGTAGCAGCACACCAGGATCATCCTTCTCATTAAGATGATTTCCAATGTTTTAACTTTTTTTGTATTACATTCTATTCTGAGTTCAATAAATAGTTTCATAATTTCAAAGTTCAATGTTTCTAATTTACATCTTTCTTTACTATATTTTATGAAAAAGGTAGAAATATTAATACATATATCTTTTCTATTAATTACTATTAAAATTAAAAAAATAATTTCCAGGGGGCACTAAGTAGTATTTTTTATGGAAAGGGGGCGGTAAGCCAAAAAAGTTTGGGAACCATTCATCTAGATGAAGCTCCAGCAAAGGAGACAGAGAAGGAGTAATTAAATAGGTAGGAGGAGAACTAGGAGACAATGATGTAGGAGACAAAGGGAATATCAAGGAGAAAGGGGTACCCAACAGTGTCAAAGGCTGTAGAGAATTCAAGAATGAGGATTGGGAAAAAGCCATTGGATTTGACAACTAAGAGAGCACTGGCAACTTTTGAGAGAATAGTTTTGGTGGAAAAATAAAATCAGAGGCTGGTTTGTAAAAGATTTAGAAAAAAGTTGAGGTACTTGTAGACAGTTTTGGTTTTTTTTTTAGTTTAACCACAAAGGGCCAAAGAGATATAGGACAATAGTTATTAGAGATGGAAGGATCATCAAGGGAGGAATTTTTTCAGCATGGGGGAGACATAAGTATATTTGGAAATGTGTGAAGAATGAGTCAGTAGTGGGGCAGCTGGGTAGCTCAGTGGATTGAGTCAAGCCTAGAGATGGGAGGTCTTACGTTCAAATCCAGCCTCAGACACTTCCCAGCTATGTGACCCTGGGCAAGTCACTTGACCCCCATTTCCCACCCTTACCACTCTTCTTCCAAGGAGCCAATATACAGAAGTTAAGGGTTTAAAAAAAAAAAAAAGAATGAGTGAGTAGAGAGGGAGAGAATGAAAATAAGCAATAGAATGGGGATGTCAGAGGAGCTTTCTGTTAGAGAAATCAGGAAGAAATAGAATTGCTTGATCAAGTAGAGGAATAGCCTTAGTTAGGAGACTGGGGTGAAGGAGGAACAGTGGCAAAAGGCATCTAAGTGATGGAAGAAGAGGAGCTCATGGCATCCTTGTTGAAGGGCCATGAAGAAGAGATAAACAGTTTTTCAAGGTTCACAACATCTAGTTCATAGTGTTTTTATTACTCCAACCTTAGTTATAGCTCTATTCATTTCCAGGATCTTTCAGGTTTATAATAGCTAGACCCTATGAGGGGATAATCTCACATCCTCTTTTATCTTTTTATCAAAAAATTAAACCTCTTAAAAATGCCCTTAGGGGGCAGCTGGGTACCTCAGTGGATTAAGAGCCAGGCCTAGAGATGGGAGGTCCTAGGTTCAAATCTGGCCTCAGACACTTCCCAGCTGTGTGACCCTGGGCAAGTCACTTGACCTCCATTGCCTACCCTTACCACTCATCTGCCTTGGAGCCAATACACAGTATTGACTCCAAGATGGAAGGTAAGGGTTAAAAAAAATAAAAATAAAAAATAAATGTAAAAAATGCCCATAATTTTGGCTATGGATAGTTTTTCCTTGACTGTGTAATCAAAGTCCCACTAGGAACAATTTTGATATTGCCTATAATTTGACTGCCTATACATTCTGTTTTCTACAAGAATCTGTTTTTCCTACAGATCCAACTGGCCTTAATTGTCCTTTATTTTTCTAATTAATCCTGTGATTTTTTTTCATATCCTCATATTTCTGGAATATGTTCTTGCAATAGATTGTTTCTGTGATGCACCTGTCTTATTCAGCTACTTCTAGAGCTGAGATTCTCTGTTGGTTTATGAATTGACTAGATCAGTCATGGACAAACTTTTTAAAGAGGGGGCCAAAGGAAAGGAAATGCTCATCTGTCAGTCTGTTTCTAAGGCAGCTCTTTCAAAGTGTCATTCTATTGTATCCTACTCATTGTATTCGTCAGATTAGGAATAATGTTGCCTGGCCAGATAGAATATTTCAGGGAGCCCATCTGGTTCTCCGGCCATAGTTTGCCCATCACTGGACTAGATAGTAGGCAATGCATACATGTACATACATACATAAACACATACATATACACCTATGTGCTTGAATGTGGACCCATCTAACCTTTGTGTTGGATGGAACAAAATGAGATTCGTGTAGACCTACAATCTAAAAGTTAGCAAAAGCACCTAGAAAATCACCTAGAAAAGAACAAGGATATCATCGTATTTGACTTGGTTAAGACACAGCCTCCCTTGCTTTCATATGGAAAGCATCTGATCATCAGAACAAGTTCTGATGTGAGGTCTTGGGACATATGCCAAGACTCTACCTGGGTGGGTCTTTTTATGCCTACATTGTGGCCAAAAGCTACCACATCACTTTAGTTTAGGGAGGCAAGTTTAAGCCTTGATTCTCTGGGTCAGTCAGTGGTAGAGGACAGCTTTGTCATCTTTCAGAAAAAAATTAACCTTACTCCTGAAGGACAGGGAGATACTCTGGTATATAGCGCTCCTGCCACAGGTCCCTTTTGCAGGGATCGCATTGTGTATGAATGCTGAGATAGGCTGGTTGCTAAACTATTTAAAAGCATTTGCCTTGGCTAGATCCTCCTTCCCAGGGAGCTCTCACCAAGTGCCCTGGGCCGTAATTGATAGCAACCCTTTTGTCTCTGCTAGCCAACCCCTAACTCCAATTACAGTTAGAATAGTAAGGCAGGCACTCCTCCAGACTGCTGGCAAAAAGTTCCTGGGAACTCAGAATTTATTATTTATATGGCCTAAACATTCCTTCCCTGGACATAACATCATTGTGATTGTAATTTTCCCTGAGAATTGCATAATGTAGGATAATAATGATAGTTAAGGTCTGTCAAGTTCTTTCTGTGCATAAATCTGAGATAGAAAAATGCTTTGCCATGCAGACCATCCCTTTCCCTCAAATGGCCTTTTGTTCTTAATGCTTTGGGGCATTTATGGTTTAGCCTGTGTTTGGTAATCCTATTGTTGCAGAGTGTAACTTCATGCCTCCTGATCCTATAGTGTTCAGGACTTTATAGAAGATCTATGCTCTGGAGACTTTCCCTTTGTCCTTTACATTTCTCAGAGGTATCGGTATATATCAAACTATGGGTCCTTTGGTGTTTTTCTGTTTCAGTACACGGCCAGCCCACCTCATGTTCTGATTGTACCTATCTTTGATCTCCTTTTGTTGAATGTCACTAACTGGTTAGCTCTCGCCACTCCCAACTATAGCTGCTGTTCTGGAGTGCACAGAGCAAATAGGACACTGCCATCAATGAGTAAATATTTATTTAGTGCCTAATATGCACGAAGCACTGTACTAAGTGCTAGGGATACAAAAAGAAGCAAAACATAGTCCTTGCTCTCAAGGAATTTACAGCCCTCAAGGCAAAGGAAGCCATAAAAGTAATAAGTAGGAAATAATTAAAGGAAGGAAATCAATGGAATTTAGAGGGATTAGGGAAGATTTCTTGTGGTATGATTTTATTCATCATTCTAGGTCAGCATTGGCAAAGGTTTTCAAGTTTGTGTGCCCAAACTGCAACTTCAAGCTGCCTGTGAGCCCCTGCATTACCCCAGAGAGCGGAGAGAGGAAGTGCTCACTTTGGGCACAGAACAGAGGGGCAGGGCATGCAAAAAATGTCCTTGAGCTCTGGAAAGAAGGGGAACAGGCAAGTGCTGGCTTGGGACATGTGCCAATACTTCACCAACGCTGCTGTAGGACAACCACAAAGTGAGAGAGTCAGTTTTCCAATGCTATTTCTAGCTCGTGATTGGAGTATCACTTTTAAAATATTATCCTTAGTGGGTGGCTTGGTGGCTTAGTGAATTGAGAGCCAGGTCTAGAGATGGGAGGTCCTAAGTTCAAATCTGGTCTCAGACACTTCCTAGCTGTGTGACCCTGGGCAAGTCACTTGACCCCTATTGCCTAGCCCTAATCACTCTTCTGCCTTGGAACCAATATGCAGTATTGATTATAAGACGGAAGGTAAGAGTTTTAAAAAATTAAAATATTATCTTTAAAATTAAATTTCCCTAAAAACTGTCAGGAAAGACAAATAGTACATACACTATACTTTTATCTTTTGTCTTTGTTCAGCCTTTTTCACAATGAAGATCCTCCTTTACTTTGAGGTTTATGACCCTTATCCTTTTACAGTACTAAACATTTCTATGTGCCTAAGGTAGTATTCATCTTATTCTTATAATCCTCCAGTTTCTATTCAATGAATCTGTTAATATAAATACTTTCCTTTTCCTTCTTTGAATGGATCCTAGATGGTCTTTATGATGACCCAGTTGTGTGATGATTCCTCTTTGCATGATTACAAAACTCAAAATTATTCACCATGCCATGTAGATCTAAAACAAGAGAGAAAGCAGAAACATTTGCATAAAATCATAAACTTCCTATTCCTAGTCATCCCAGTAGCCCAGAAACCTCATTTCCTAGCATTCCATATGAAATTTTTAAAAACTTGGTTATAGTGAATTTTTTCAATTTTTATTTTTTATTTTTTTCTGGGTTATACATGTTTTATCATGCAAACATATTTTCATATTATTCATTTTTATAAGTGAATAATCTTATAAAACCCAAACCCCAAATCACATACCCAAATAAACAAGTGATAAAGCATGTTTTCATCTGTATTCGTACTCCAACAGTTCTTTCTCTGGAGATAGAAAGCATTCTTTTTCATAAGTCTTCAGAATTGTCCTGCATCATTGTATTGCTGTTATTAGCAAAGTCCGTCATCTTTGATTATTCCACAATATTGCAGTTACTCTGTATAATGTTCTCTGGTTCTGCTTATTTCACTCTGCATCAGTTCACATAGGTCTTTCCAGTTCTTTCTGAAATCATTCTTTTCATCATTCTTTATAGCACAATAGTATTCCATCACCATCATATATCACAATTTGTTCAGCCATTCCCCAATTGAAGGACATCACTTTAATTTCCAATTCTTTACCACTACAAAGACCACGGCTATAAATATTTTTGCGCAAATAGGTCCTTTCCCATTTTTTTAAAATCTCTTTGCAATAAAGACCTAGTAGTAGCATATTACTGGATTAAAAGGTATGCATTCTTTTATAGCCCTTTGCATGTAATTGCAAATTGTCCTCCAGAATGATTGGATCAATTCACAACTCCACAAGCAATGCATTAGTGTCCCAATTTTGCCACATTGCCTTCAACATTTATTATTTTCCTTTACCGTACACTGGCCATTCCGATAGGTATGAGGTGGAACCTCAGAGTTGTTTTAATTTGCATTTCTCTAATCAAGAGGTATTTAAAACATTTTTTCATATGATTATTGATAGCTTTGATTTCTTTATCTGAAAACTGCCTATTCATATCCTTGTCCATTTATCTATTGATCAATTGGAGAATGTCTTGGATTCTTATACATTTGAGTTAGTTCTTTATATATTTGAGAAATGAGACCTTTATCAGAAAAATTTGTCATAAACTTTTTCCCCCATTTTGTTGCTTCTCTTCTAATCTTGGTTGCATTGGTTTTGTTTGTACAAACCCTTTTTAATTTAATATAATCAAAATCATTCATTTTATGTCTTGTAATGTTCTCTATCTCTTTTTTGGTCATAAATTCTTAAATAAAACCTTCAGTGGTGTATCTTCATACTGTGTTGATAATCACAGATAATCAGTCTAGAAAAATAAATCCATATTTTGACCTTGTGCAATATATAGAGAAATGATTGCCCTTTCAGTTGGGACAAGATGTAGAAATCAAGCTCTCCTATTAGGCATTAACAGATTGTAAACCTTTTCATCTGACAAATAACTCTCCCACTTAGAACTGAGAGAGGACATATATAGGCCATTGGCACATAACCCATTCTCCTTCCAAATACTTAAGTGGCATATTTGGGCAATCCAACAATGTATGGGCCTCATGCTAATCTCCATACATGGATTCTATTGAAGTCTAATAGATTCTCTTTGTGGTGCTCGATCTTTAGGATGTTCATGTATTCAAATTGCTTCTTGCATGTGTCATTGATTAAGACCTATTTCCATATTATTAATATTTGCATTAGGGTGATCGCTTAGAGTCTACATCTCTAATCATATCCCCATCAACCCAGGTGATGAAGCAGTTGTTTTTCTTCTGTGTTTCCACTCCTGTAGTTTTTCCTCTGAATGTGGATAGCTTTCTTCTCATAAGTCCCTCAGAATTGTCCTGGGCCATTGCATTGCTGCTAGTCCATTACATTTGATTTTACCACAGTGTATCTGCCTTTGTGTATAAGATTCTCCTGGTTCTGCTCCTTTCACTCTGCATCATCTCCTGGAGGTCATTCCAGTTCACATGGAATTCCTCCAGTTCATTATTCCTTTTAGCACAATAGTATTCCATCACCAACAGATACCATGATTTGTTCAGCCATTCCCCAATGGAAGGGCATCCCTTCATTTTCCAATTTTTTTGCCACTACAAAGAACATGACTATAAATGTTTTTGTACAATTCTTATTCCTTCTCTCATAAAGAGATTTTGACAACATACATGTATTTCTGTTTGAGAACATAAAAATTCAATGAAAATATAAGCATTCAATGAACCTTTCTTTAACAAGTAATACATATCTAAAACCAGGAGCCAGCATTGTATGTAATGTATCTAAACTAGAGTCCTAATCAGGGGTAAAGCAAAGATGTCTACTGTCTCAGTAACTATTTAATGTAGTGCTAAAATTGTGATGGCATTGTGATCAGAAATTCAGGGAATTGCATAAACAAAGAAGAAATAAAATTATAGTAGTTTCTTGTTTTATTCAAACTCAGTACACATGAATTCAGATATATATGACTGGCAATAAAAAAAATACAGAAAATAAATTTTTAATTATGTTCCAAATCCACACCGTTTTTCCAGGCACTGTAAGGTCTTACAACAGTTCACCCAATCACACTCATTCTTACTCAGAAGCATTATCATGTGTCCTTACAATGTTTTGCAACAAACATTAGCTACCCCATCAGAGTTCTCACTTATAACAAGTCATGTCCATGTCAGAGCAGTGCTTCAATTTGTTTCATTAACATTACATAGTTATTAGTAATGGCCCAAAGTAGTGATGCTAGGACCTCTGACAGCCTAAGAAAAGTCATAAAGTGCTGTTGTATGTTTGTAGAAGAAATATTTATTTAATTATGGAGTTCACTATAGTACAAGATTTTCAACTTATACGAAAGATCTTGGAACATATTGGTTGTGTAAAATGAGGTTCTACTGTATTACGTTTTTTGTTAAAGATAGCATGTTTTAAAGAACTCTAGCATCTACTAAAAATTAAGCAATGGGTTTCACCTGACTGCCAAGACAGGAAGAGGAGAGATGTGACTTTTTTCTTAAGAGTTAAGAGCCCCTGCTCTAAAGGGATATCAGCCATAATCTGATAGAGCAAAGAAGTCAAGTGCAAAGATTTTATTTATAATTCAATTATGATTGTATTAATGACCTTTCTTTCCTTTATATTCTCTAGAGTTAGTCATGCTTCTGGAATGGTGGTCAGGCACAGAATGTACTTTATTCACAGATCAGGAAACGATTAACAAATTTGGAAAAGAGCATGTGGTCATCATCCTTAATCACAACTTTGAAATTGACTTCCTATGTGGCTGGACCATGTGTGAACGATATGGTGTGTTGGGGGTGAGTAGCTTAAAAATTGTACTAGGAAAAGATGTTCCAAAAATCATTTAATTAAAATGAGCAATAAATAAAGTGTCTGTTTCTGAGAAGTCCTCAGAATTCTATAGTTTCTCTCCTTTAATTCTTATTTCCCTCATTCTCAGAAGACAGAAAGCAGGTAAGAAAGCTTACAATTATGATATTGTTAATAATAGCTAACATTTATATACCACTTTAAGGTTTGCAAAATACATATGTTAAATGTTATTTTTGATCCTCACACAACCTTTAAGGTTAAGTACTTTTATTTTTTCTATTTTTTAGATGAGGAATGAGTTTGAGAGAGAGATTTAAGTAAATTGCCCAGGTATTACCCAGCTAGTAAGTGTCTGAGCCCAGAACTTCCAGACTTTAAATCCATTACTCTGTCCACCTAGCCTTACATAGCTGCCTTGAGACTGAATTAATTGCAGCATTGTCCTAAGCATACTTTAGTTTTCTCTTTTAATATTTATTACCTTCATTCTCAGGCTAGAGGAAGCAGACATATTATTGAGTTGAATGTGGTATTAACTATAACTTTTCTGACACTACTTTATAACTATATCCTCAAATTCATAGCTTAACATTTACCTTTGTTTTAAATTTTCCTTAATGAAATTATCACCCTTACTTTTCACATTACCCCAATTTCTATTCCCATAGTGCTACTTGGTAGACATTCTACTTCAGTTCTTGACTTCTGTTGAAATATGAAAGACTAATCGCATTTATTCAATGAACATTTGTTAAGAACCTAGCATACATAATACTATATTAAGCACAGGAAAGAAATAAAACACAAATTTCTGCTTCTAAAGAGCTTGTACTTTAGTAAACTATCACTCAGTAAATATTTATTAAGTGCCTACTGTATGCTTGGCACTGTGCTAAGCCCTCTGGATAGAAGCATGAGATAATGAGGGGCTACACTAGCATGGTGGAAAGAAGTTAGCATATTAAAGAGATATTGCAGCAATTAAATCAATAAGCCTCAGCAAAGCTTGGAGATGGTGGGGAATTCAAGGTAGTTCCTCAGTTGTGATCCTGAGCGACTGGGAGAATAGCATTGCTCTCTATGGTAACAGGGAAGATAGGAAGTGGGGAGTCTTTAGGGGCAAAGATAAAGGGGAGTCTTTAGGGGCAAAGATAAAGAGGATATATTGGGTTTAAGCTATCTACAGGGTAGTTGGAGATGCAAGACTGGAGATCAGCAGAGAACTTTTAGCAGGATAAGTTAATTGAGAATTATCAACGTAAAGATGGTAATTAAATCTATGAGATCTGATGAGATTGCCAAGTGAAGTAATATAGAAGGAAAACATATCTACTGAATACCCAGTTTGAGATGTCTGAAAGGCAGATGGAGATGCAAAATTTGAGGTCAACAGTGATACAATAATATAAAAATGAATATGATAAAGATAATCATTGTGCTTTTTTTTTAAAATAAAGACTCTAAGTGGAGAACTAAAGAAAAACTTTAGGGGAAGAAAGAGCACTTGAGTTCCATATAATGTGTATAATTTGAGCAGGCATATTTGTTGGGTAGGGTTTGGGGAAAAGGAACATTCCAGGTAATGACAGTGAGAAAAGATTTAGAGATGGAAAAGTATGAGATCTATTTTGAGAACAATGGATAGGCCAATTTGTCTTCAGTGCATATGATATGAAGGGAAATAGTAGTGAGATGTCCCTTGATTCTATAAATGTTTATTGAGTGGAAAGTATTGTACTATGCACTGGGAATACCAGGACTGAATGAAGACCAGTTCTTACCCTCAAAGAACTTACATTTTACTAGAGAGGGGAGAAGGATACAACATTTACACAGATAAATACAAGATCATTTGAGGAATGAAAAAACATTATCAATTAAGGAAATTAAAAAAATTTTTTTTTGAATGAAACTATGGATATGAGTGAATGAATGAATGAACAAGCAAACACATTTCCTGGACATTACTATGTGTTTACTGTGCTAAGCAATAGGGTTGAAGATAAAAGCCAGAAAGAATCTGTCCTTAGTGAACTAATGTTCTAATAGGGAGAGAGAATATAAGAAGATCCATCTCCAGGGCACATAGAAAGGCCTTTGGTTTTTAGGGTGTCCCATTAATAGTAATACTTCTTTATTGTCATTTGGTGGATAAAATCATACTCATTTCTAATACCGAAACATTAAAGAGGGCCAGGATTTTAGTAGCAAGAATTTTTTTCTGGATCAGCCCTGAAAAGACAGTTGCCTTGTTAGATTTCTGTAGAGGTTTCCCCTCAGGCAGTGGAGGCAGGCCAGACTGAGAAGTAAGGCTTTGGGTGGGAGGTGGAAGGGAACTGTTCCTAGTCTTGCTCTAGGACCCAGGATCCTGGACAAGTCACTTAACCTCTGTTTGTCTCAGTTTCCTCAGATGTAAAAAATAGGAATAATATCAACACCTACCTGGCAAAATTGTTGTCATGATCAAATGAGATAATGTTTTTAAATCACTTAGAACAGTTCCTGACATATAATAGGCACTATACACATGCTTATTCTCTTCCCCAAACAGCCTCTACCAATATCTATGGGGAGGTGGAGGTGGAGGTGGTACATGGTACCTCCTGTCTCTTGCTTAGGGCACATTGCAACTTCTAAAGTGAAAGTAATATACATTTTATGTATACAAACCAGCCAAATTATGTAAATGCCTTTCAAGTTTGTGATTAGAATTAGGCTAGTTGTCTAGAGTGCTAGATTGGAGTCAGATTATTCAGGGCCTTAGAACTAAAGAATTCACATATTATTTGGTAGACAGTAAAGATTCAGTGATGATTTATGAACAGTGAAATGATTCCCAACTTCTGAGAACCCAAAGATTTGTGCATTAAGAAAATCCTTCTGATAGCAGTATATAGGATAGGTAGGAAATACTAGAAGCAGAAAGAATGAGAAATATAATTTATAAAAAAATATAAATAATAATATAATAGTATTCCAGACAAAAGATAATGAGATTTTGGAATAGTGTAGTGGCAGTGGGTTGAACAATAATGAAAAACATTGTGGAAGCATGGCAGGACATGGCAAGTGATTAGCTATAGAGAAGAAAAAGAGGAATTAAAAAATGGCATGGGTGACAGGCTATTAACCATGAAAAGAAATAGAGAAATCAAGAACAAGAATGTGTATCTGGAGGAAAGAAGTTGCTTTGGACATGTATCAGAAGTGTCAGTGAGAGATCTAGGTTACAAGTTTTGAGTTAGGGGCTGGAGATAAAGATTTTGGAATCATTTCCCAGCTTAAACTATAGAAAGAAGAAAAGAAAAAAAGGAAAGAAGAAAAAACCAACTTATTATTTGCCTAGTGCTATTCTATGTGCCTTACAAAAATTATCTTACTTGGTTCTCACAACAAACTTGGGAAGTAGGTGCTATTTATTATCCCAATTTTACAGGTAAGAAAACTAAAGCAGACACATTAAGTAATAATAGATTAAGTGACTTGCTAAGGGACAATTAAATAGTAAATGTCTAAGACTGGGTTTGAACTCAGGTACATCTTACCATAGACCTGCCTCTGTGGATTGGCTTGTCAAGAGAAGGAAAGTTGAAAAAGAAAATAAGATAGAGGAAAAAATAACAGATAGCAAAGAGGTCAGACAGGTATTATATGTAGGAGAAGAGCAGGAAAGAAGAGTAAGATAGAAATGAGATGACTATCAAGAAAGATATGGGGGAAAAAAAAAAGATATGTTGCAGAGAAGGCAAAGGGGATAAGAACTGAGAACCATTGTTTTTGGCACTAAGTCACTGGAAATCCTTAGAGAAAGCAATTTCAATAAAGTGGTAATGGAAGTCAAACTGCAAGCAATAAAGAAGTGTGCTTTTTCAGCAAACACAAACTGCATCAAAACAGCTTTTGTTCTGAAAGAAAGAAGATGCCTTGATGGCTTCCAGGAGTCAAGGGAAAGAATTATTTTAGGATGGAGGGAACAAATATGTAGGTGGAATGGAAAAAGCTAAATTAGAGGAAGAAATTGAAAATAATAAGAAAAATGAAAAATTGATTGTCATAGGGATTGAGAAAATTAAAATATGTAATTCCAGAAAATAAGTAGGATACCTGGGTGGCACATCTGATAGAAAGTTCAAATCAAGCCTTAGATATTTACTAGCTATGTGACCCTGGGCAAGTCATTTAATCCTGTTTGCCTTTGTTTCCTCATCTGCAAAATGAGCTGGAGAAGGAAGTGGCAAACCACTCTGGTATCTTTAAGGAAGGCCCCAAATGGGGTCATAAAGAGTCAGACCCAACTGAAAACAACCAAACAGTCCTATAAATAAACCAGGAACTGTAGAGCAGAGAAGGTATTTTTAATAATAGATAGTAGTCAGTTACTAAAAGATTAAGGTAAAAAAGGATTCTTCCCTCAACCTTCATCAAAATTCAGTCCAGTATACAAAGAAAAATTCAGTTTAACAGTAAAAAGTCTATCACTTAACAAAGCAGTGTGCTAGTCCATGGAGAATCAAAAACAAAAAATGGAAACCCTCATCCACTCCCTTGTCATATCTCATGTGGACTATAGCAGTAGTCTTTTATTTGTTCTCTCTTCTTCAAACTCTTTCCACTCCAATATCATCCTCCATTTATCACCAGTGACTTTTCTAAAGAGTGATTTTGGCCATATGTCACTACCTTGTTGAATTCAGTCTTTAGTTCCCTATTACCTCCGGGATCAAATATAAAATCCTGTTTGTCATGTAAAGCTCTTTATAACCTGGCTCTGTCCTATCTTTTCCATTCTTCTTATACTTTACTTCCTCCATATATGCTACAATCCAGTTTCACTAGCCCATTTATGGTTCCTTTTAGCTAACAATTCATTTCCCATCTCCTTGCCTTTTCCCTGACTATCCTCCACAAATGGGAAGCTTTCTTTCCTCCCCTTGATTCTCCAAAGCCCATATTCTTCTTTTTTTTTTTTAATTTATTTATTTAGAATATTTTTCCATGGTTACATGATTCATGTTCTTTCCCTCCCCTCTTCCCACCCCCCTCTTAGAGCTGACAAGCAGTTCCACTGGGATTTACATGTATCATTGTTCAAAATGAATGAAATATTATTCATATTTACAGTAGAGTCATCTTTTAACACCAAAACCCCAAATATATCCCCATTGAACCCTTGATCAATTGTATAGTTTTCTTCTGCATTTCTGTTCCCACAGTTTTTTCTGGATGTGGATAGCTTTATTTCTCATAAGTCACTCAGAATTGTCCTGGGTCATTGCATTGCTGCTAGTACAGAAGTCCATTACATTCGATTGTACCACAGTGTATCAGTCTCTGTGTACAATGTTCTTCTGGTTCTGCTCCTTTTACTCTGCATCAATTCCTGGAGGTTTTTCCAGTTCATATAGAATTCCTCCAGTTCATTATTCTTTTCAGCACAATAGTATTCCATCACCATCAGATACCACAATTTGTTCAGCCATTCCCCAATAGAGGAAGATCCCCTCATTTTCCAATTTTTTTTAACCCCTTACCTTCCATCTTAGAATTAATACTCCAAGGCAGAAGAGTGGTAAGGACTAGGCAATGGGGGTTAAGTGACTTACCCAGGGTCACACACCTGGGAAGAGTTTGAGGCCAGATTTGAACCTAGGACTTCCTATCTCTAGACCTGGCCCTCAATCCACTGAGCCACCCAGCTGCCCCCCATTTTCCAATTTTTTGACATCACAAAGAGTGTAGCTATAAATATTTTTGTACAAGTATTTTTCCTTATTATCTCCCAAAGCCTGTATTCTTGAAGAAGCCTTTCTTGGAAGGAGATTCCTTTTCCTCTGAGATTGCCTTCCATCCACTTTGTATATATCTTGTATATACATAATTATTTGCATGTTGTGTACCCCATTCAAATGTGAACTCTTTGAGGGAAGTGACATTTTTTTCCTTTGTAGCCTCAGAACATAGCATAATGCCTAGGACATAGTAAGTGCATAATAAATGTGTTTGTTGGTTTTTTTTTTTTTAGAAACATTGAAATCAGTTGGTGCCTCCACTGTTAATTACTTTAAACCATACCTATGTGCACCAAATGCAGGAGCCTCTGTGGTCCCCAAGTGCTTTGATGGAATAGCAACTTGGAGCAAAGTAGTAATGTATAGCAGCAAAGACAGGTGGAGGAGTTAGCCTTAGCAAAGAGAAAAACCACATAATTTCCAAAATGGAAAAGAAGGGAAAGGAAGCGATGAAAATACAGAGTATTTTTGAAGAGCAAAGGAGGGAAAGTTGAAGGGCATTACACTATCGCATTGATGGTTCTAATCTAAATAAAGTAGAATATGTCCATATATAGTTAAGTAGTCATATGATGATAAGGGGAAGGGGTAAATACCCTGCCAAAGAATATGCTGGCAAAAGAACATGTATAATCCCTTGAAGTTTTTTTATAATAAAATTAGGTCTCCACCTTCTGTAATCCTTGGCCTTTTTCCCATTTGACACAAATTGGAAATATCAGAACTTTGTATTATAAAGTTCTTTCCAATCTTAAGGTCTAATTCATGGATTCTCAAACTATTTGCAAAGAAGTTTTTTTTTTATTTTTCCAAAGTCTTGCATTTATTCGTGGGGGTTTCTAGAACTAATGAACTTGATTAATGGTGACATCTTTGAAAAGTTTGGAAGCAGACTGACTGCAAGGGAAGGAGATAGGTGACAGTCTCTCACCATCGCTCCTGTTTCTCCTAAGAACCAAGCTAAACATGGGTCATGGTTGCAATTTACTGCCTTGCCAGGGGTCAGGTTACAATTAATGATCAATCATCAGTGATGAATCATGTTCTGAAGGAGGAATTCTTAATTGTATTTTATGTCATGGACTCAGTCTGGTGAACCAAATGGCCTCCTCACAATAATGTTTTCAAAAATAAAAGAAACAATTATAAATGAAGTCAGTTATATTGAAATTCAGTTATAAAAATATTTTTAAATATATCAATATAGTTGGTAGACAATAGTATCCTCATTTTCTTTCCTGATATTGTAAAATTGTTAAAGACACTAGATTTCAGGTTGTGTTAAAGCAATCCTAACTGAATTTCTCCCTACCTCAAAAATGCTGAATTTTTTGAATTTTACTCATGCATGTACATTTTTCTTTTTCTATCTATAGAGCTCTAAAGTCCTGGCAAAGAAAGAACTGCTTTATGTGCCCCTTATTGGCTGGACGTGGTATTTTCTAGAGATTGTATTCTGCAAAAGAAAATGGGAAGAAGACAGGAATACTGTTATTGAAGGATTAAAACGTTTGTCTGACTATCCTGAATACATGTGGGTAAGTGCATGTAGGGTTCATAATTTCACATCAGCTAAATTTTTTAGCATGATAAAGTTAGGGCCTTTAAAAAAATTTTTTTTAACTTAGAATCTTTTTCCATAGTTACATGATTCATAATTTTTCCCACCCTTCTTCCCTCCCCCCTCCTAGAGTTGACAAGCAATTCCACTGGGTTATACATGTATCATTGTCCAAAACCTATTTCCATGTTATTCATATTTGCAATAGAGTGAAGGTCTTTTTTGTAAATGGTTTCTTGGTTACATGTAAAAAGCCATTATTAGCATTAATTTTCTAACATTTTGAGTTCCAAATTCTCTCTTTCCTCCCCCTCTTCTCCCATCCCTGAGACATTAAGCAATTTGCTACTATGTACTACCATGCAAAACATTTTCATATTCCCTGTATTGTGGAAGAAGGTATATATTTTTTTAAAAACCCATGAAGAAAATAAAGTGAAAAATGGAATGCTTTGATCTACATTCAGATTCCATCAGTTCTTTCTCTGGAGGTGAATAGCATTTTTCATCATTAGTTCTTTGGAGTTTCTTGGATCACTTTATTGAAAATATCTAAGTCATTCACAGTTGATCATCTTACAGTATTGTTAAAATGTACAATGTTCTCCTGATTTTGTTCATTTTTACTTTGTATCACTTCACATATACCTTTCCAGATTTTTCTAAAACTATCCTATTCATCACTTCTTACAGCACAGAAGTATTTCATTTCAATCATATATCACACAGCTATTCCCCAATTGATGGGCATCCCCATACTATGCAGTTGTTTACCACTTTAAAAAGTTGTTTACCACTGCTATAAATATTTTTATATGAATGGGTCCTTTTCCTTTTTTATTTATCTCTTTGAAATACAGACTTAGTAGTGGTATTGCTGGGCCAAAGGGTATGCACAATTTTATAGCATTTTAGTCATAGTTCCAAATTGTTCTCCAGATTAGTTGGATCAATTCACAACTCCACCAATAGTGCGTTAGTGTCCCACGTTTCTGACAGTCTTCTCTAATTTTCGTTTTCTGTCACCTCAGCCAGTTTGATATGTATGATGTGGTACCTCTGAACTGTCTTAATTTGCATTTTTCTAATCAATAGTGATTTGGAGCATTTTTTCATATGATTATATATGGCAGTGGTTCCCAAACTTTTTTAGCCTACTGTCCCCTTTCCAGAAAAAATATTACTTAGCCCCCTGGGAATTAATTTTGTTTAAATTTTAATAGCAATTAATAGGAAAGATAAATGCACCTGTGGCCATCACCGCCTCCCTGGACTGCCACAGCACCCACCAGGGGGCGGTAGTGCCCACTTTGGGAATCACTGAATAACTTTGATTTCTTCATCTGAAAAATGCCTGTTTATATCCTTTGACCATTTATCAATTGGTGAATGACTTTTATTCTTAAAAATATAACTCAATTTTCTATATATTTCAGAAATAAAGACTATCAGAGACACTTGTAAAATTCCCTCTACCCCCTGCTTTTTGATTTCCCACTAATCTTGGTTGCATTAGTTTTGTTTGTGCAAAATCTTTTTAATTTAATAAATGTAATAAAATTATACATTTTACATCTTATAATGCTCTCTTATCTCATTTGGTCATAAATTCTTCTCTTATTCATAGATCTGACAGGTAAATTATTTGATGCTCCCCATACTTGCTAATAGTATCACCCTTTATGTACCCAGTTTGATGTTATCTTAGTGTAGCATAGCGTGTGAGATGTTGATCTATACCTAGTTTCTGCCACACAGTTTTCTAGTTTTCCCAGGAGTTTTTGACACATAGTAAATTCTTCCTTCATAAACATGGATCTAGATTACAATGGGCATTTACTCCTATGTATTGTGTACCTAATCTATTCCATTGATCTACCACTCTATTTCTTAGCCAGTATGAGATTGATTTGATATGATTACTGCTTTGAGTTCTGAGTTTGAAAACTGGTGTGGCTAGGCCATACCATTTTTTTAAATCAATTCCATTGATATTTCTGACTTTTTGTCTTCCAGAGTAATTTTATTATTTTTTCTAGCTTTATGAAATGATTTCTGTGTAGTTTGATTGGTATAGCACTAAATAAGTAAATTAATTTGGGTAGAATTGTCATTTTTATTATATTGTTTTTCCAGTTGCTTAGATATGGCTTTATTTTTATGAAAAGTGTTTTATAATTGTGTTCATATAGTCCCTGGGGTTTTATTTGGTAGGTAGATCCCCATGTATCATACAGTCTCTACAGTTATTTTATTGTTGTTGTTGTTGTTGTTTTAACCCTTAACTTCTGTGTATTGACTCCTAGGTGGAAGAGTGGTAAGGGTGGGCAATGGGGGTCAAGTGACTTGCCCAGGGTCACACAGCTGGGCAGTGTCTGAGGCCAGATTTGAACCTAGGACCTCCTGTCTCTAGGCCTGACTCTCAATCCAGTGAGCTATCCAGCTGCCCCCTCTACAGTTATTTTAAATGGATTTCTCTTTCTGTATCTTCCTGCTAGACTTTGTTGGTAATGTATAGAAATGCTAATGGTTTGTGTAGTTTTTTTTGTATCCTGTAACTTTGCTACAGTTGTTAATTGTTTCAACTAATTTTTTTATTTAGTTCTCTAGAATTCTCTGTGCCATCATATCATCTACAGAGAGTGATAATTTTATTCCTTCATTGCCTATGTTTATCACTTCAATTTCTTTTTCTTGTCTTACTGCTATAGTTTCTAATACAATATTGAATAATAGTGGTGATAAATGACCATTCTTACTTCACTCCTGATCCTATTGAGAAGGCTTTTAGTTTATGCCCATTACAGAAAATGCTTGCTAATGGTTTTAGATATATGCAATTTAGTATTTTAAGGAAAGCTTCATTTATTCCTATGCTCTCTGGTGTTTTTAATAGGAATGGATGTTGTAGTTTGTCAAAAGCTTTTTTTGCATCTTTTGAGGTAATTATATGATTTCTGTTGGTTTTGTATATATTGTCAGTTATGCTGATAGTTTTCCTAATATTGACCAGTTCTGCATTCCTGGTATAGAGCCCTCTTGGTCGTAGTGATATCTTTGTGATATATTGCTGTAGCCTCAATTCTAGTATTTTATTTAAAATTTTTATATCAGTATTCATTAAGGAAAATAGTCTGTAGTTTTCTTTCTGTTTTTGCTCTTCCTGATTTAGGTATCAGCACTGTATTTTTTGGTAGGACTCCTTCTTTGACTATTTTTCCAAATAGTCTATATAGTAATCTAATTCATTTTTTTAAAATATTTGGTCAGAATCTATCCGACCCTTAGGATTTTTTTCTTAGGGAACTCCTTGATGGCTTGTTCAATTTTTTTTTAAGATATGGTTGGTTATTTAAGCATCCTATTTCTACTTCTCTTAATCTGGGCAATTTATGTATTTTTTAGATATTCATCTGCTTTGCTTAGATTGTCAAATTTATTGGCAAATAATTGGGTAAAATAGCTTTCAATAATTGTTTTAATTTCCTCTTCATTGGTGATGAAGTCACCCTTTTCATTTTGACACTGACAATTTGATTTTCTTTTTTTTTTAATCAAATTGACCAATTATTTAACTATTTTATTGCTTTAAAAAAACAGTTCCTATTCTTATTTATTAGTACAATGGTTTTCTTATTTTCAATTTTATTAATCTCTCTAATTTTCAAGATTTCTGACTTGATGTTTAATTGGACATTTTTAACTTATTCCTTTTCTAGTTGTTTTTTTTAATTGCATGCCCAATTTATTGATCTGTTCTTTCTCTATTTTATCGATGTAACCATTTAGAGAGACAAAATTTCCCCTAAGTACTGCTCTGGCTGCATCCCATAAATTTTGGTATTTTGTTCATCGTTGTCATTCTCTTTAATGAAATTATTGATTGCTTCTATGATATATTCTTTGACCCACCCATTCTTTTAGATTAAATTAGTTTACAGTTAATTTTTTATCTACCTACAGCCCCTTATTGAATGTAATTTTTATTACATTATTGTCTGAAGAGGTTGCATTTAATATTTCTACTTTTCTGCATTTGGTTATTTTTTTTATGCCCTAATATTTGGTCAGTTTTTGTGTAGGTGCCATGTACCTCTAAGAAAAAAAAGGTATATTCCTTTCTGTTTCTATTCAGTTCTCTCCAGAGAGCTAACTTTTCTAAAATTCTATTCACTTCCTTAACTTCTTTTTTGTTTATTTTTTTGTTAAATTGATCTAGTTCTGAGAGGGGAAGGTTGAAGTCCCTGAGTAGTATAGTTTTATTGTTTCTCTCCTCTTATAACTCATTTAACTTCTCCATTAAGGATTTAGATAAGGGCAGCTGGTGGGTGGCTCAGTGGATTGAGAGCCAGGCCTAGAGATGGGAGGTCCTGGTTTTAAATATGGCTTCAGACACTTCCTAGCTGTGTGACCCTGGCCATGTCATTTAACCTCCACTGCCTAGCCTTTACTGCTCTTCTGCCTTGAAACCAATACACAATATTGGTTCTAAGATGGAAGGTAGGGGTTTAAAAAAAAAAAGGAATTTGGATGTCATGTCATTTGGTACATATTTTAGTATTAATATTACTTCATTGTCTATGGTACCTTGTAACAAGATGTAGTTTCCTTCCTTTTCTCTTTTAATTAGACCTCTTTTTGCTTTTGCTCTGTCTGATATCATGATTGCTACTCCTACTTTTCTTAACTTCAGATGAAGCATAATTGATTCTACTCCAGCCCCTTCTCTTTATGTGTCTGTCTGCTTCAAATGTATTTCTAGTAAACAACATATTGTAGGATTCTGGTTTTTAATTCCCACTGCTATCTGCCTCCATTTTATGAGTAAGTTCATCCCATTCCTATTCCCATTATTACTGTGTATTTCCTTCCATCCTGTTTCCTCCCCTGATTATCCTTCTCTCTATCTTTTTGCCTTTAATCCTTTCTCTCCTCAAAAACTTTGCTTCTCACTACCATCTCTTCCAATTTGCCCTCCCTTCTATTAGATCCCCCTCTTCTTTTATCCTTCTCCACTCCTATTTCCCTATTTGGTGAGTTGAATTTCTATGCCCAACTAAATGTGGATGCTACTTTTTGACCCAGTTTCTATGAGAGCAGAGTTCAAGCAATGCCTGCCATCCTTACCCCAACTCCATTTTCTCCTCCACTGAATAACTGTTTTGTACCTTATGTGAGATAATTTACCCCATTCTATCCCTCCTCCCTTCTCCCAATGCATTCCTCCTTCTCACCCCTTAATTTTGTGATTTTTACATCATCTTACCATAATCAACTTACTCATATGCCCTCTGTTCTGTCTATGTTTATTCCTTCTAACTCCCTAATGGCGATAAATTTCTTGAAAGTTAGAAATAGTATCTTCCCATGTAGGAATGAATGTAAACCCTTTAATCTTACTGAGTACCTTAAATTTTCTCTTTCTCATACCTTTTTATGTATCTCTTGAATCTTCTATTTCAATGTCCAACTTTCTGTTCAGCTCTGTTCTTTTCATCAGGAATGTTTGAAAGCCCTCTATTTCATTAAATATCCATTTTTCCCCCTGAAGATTTATAATAAAAGAAGGTCTTAAAAATAATTGTGTGTCAGTGAATAGAGTGCCAGACCTGTAGTTGGAAGGACCTGTATTCAAATTCTGATTCAGACACTTCCTAGCTCTGTGACTCTGGACAAGTCCCTTAACCCCAATTGCTTGACCCATACTGCTCTTCTGCCCTGAAATTGATACTTAGTATCATTTCTAAGGCAGAAGGTAAGGGTTTCTTTTAAAAATAACAATTGCATTTTAAAGTTTAATATCTTAACTTTTACATATGGCAGAAATAAATTTATGAAAGAGCATAATTTTATTACCTAGAAGTGTAAAATTTTTTGTTATTCAAGATTCTATGACAAGCACAAAAATCCTAATGTAAATGAAAAGGTAAACTGTACCTTTTCAGATACATCACAAAAGGTAATCACATCTGTGGTAAGCAAAATTAAAGCCCAACCCAATTGTGAAAAGAGTTTGCTTTTTTGTTTTATTTATAATTTTTGAAAACTATAGGGTTTCAAAGTTTAAAGAGTAAAAACTAAACAATAATTTTCTAGAGACCAACATAAGAAAAGATTTTATGTAACTTTGTGTAATGTTTTCCTATTTGGGCATCAGATCAAACTTGGCCCATGCTTTTCCTGCTTAGTTTATGCCCTGAATTTGGCACAGAGCTAGCCCTAGTGCTGCATGTAGCAGGACAGAAGGATAAAAGAACTTTCCTTTTCCTTAGAGAGAAAAAGTGCCTCCTCTTGCATCTTTTTATCTTGCCAGTTCAGTTCTAGAAGCATCAGCGGTATGAAAATGGATACACTAAAGATGTTTCATTTTATAGAGGGTTTTTTTTCCCTTCAGAAAGATAATTTATCAACATCACCCACAGAGTAGCCCAGCTATGATTACTATGATTACACAGGGAACTTCTCTTTTTTAATATTTTATCATTAGAAAGAAAAAACAAAATTTCCTCTCTATTCAGAGGTCATCCATATCACATGTATTTCACATGTCTAATTTTTAGCATCCCTCAAGAAAAGTTTGGTGAGTTATGAGTTTGAAATTGTTGATAAAAGTAGGTTGGGAGTCATTTGTGGATATATGTAATCCATACTTTGTCTAATGTAGTATGACTAGTCAAGAAATGAACTGATATCTCTGAAAGCCACAGATTTGACTATGGCACTTCTAAGTCTGGTTTCCTGCTAACCAATGGAAGGCTTTTTTATTCCTCTTATATAACCAGAACAAAAATTCATTTCCTAAGAGATATCTTAAAATTTCATTTCTTAGGGTCATAAATTTCGAGCTAAAAGAAATTTTTAGAATCACCCTTGTCCAAACTCCCCATTTTACTATAATAATTCAGGCTTTCATACAGTCTCCCCAAGGTTATTGGAATAACCTTCTAATTGGTCTTAGTCTTTTCCAAACCAGCTGCCAAGATAACCTTATGAAGGCTCAAACCAGGCTCCATCACTCTCTTGCTTGACAACCTCTGGGAGCTGGCTTCCTATTGCTTCTAGGATGAAATTCAAACTTCTCAGCTGTTTGTCATAGTACTGTCTGTCACAAATTATGCCCTTCAGCCAAATTACTACTAGCTGTTCCAGACCTCAATATTCTGTCCTGCATTTTGCACAGTCCATTCCCCTATTCTTAGAATGTTCATCTCTGCCTCTCAGAATCTTTGACTTTCTTCAGGACTAAATTCAAGTGATAAATCTTCCACACAAGCTTTCCTGATCTCCTGTCTCAAGTTAATGCACTCTTCTTCACTCTACCTTATGTACTTACCTAAAATGTTGTACATTCTCCTTTACCCAAAGAGAATATAAGCTCCTTCAAGGTAAAGACTTCTTTGTTATTCTCTTTGTATATCCTTAGTACTTAACCTAACACCTTGTAAATGGAAGGTGCTCAATAATGAGTGAAATTGAATTGAAGCAAAAGAAATTATTGATAGAAAGTGGATGCATTTGATCATACAATGATAAAACAATCTTGTACAAGAAAAGCAATATTCCTGAAATTAAAACAAGAAATAGATTGGGGGGGAAATACTTGTAGTAAATATTTTAGCTCTGAAAAATATATCTCACATTTAGAATACATATGAGGAATAAATAAGGCATATCTATAAGGCCAGTAATACAATTCCCAACAGAGAGGTGATCAAACAATAAAAACAGTTTTTGAAAGAGGAAAAATAAAATGATAAATTCCTAATATTTTTTAATAATTTTATTTCTACATTTTCTAACAATTTAGTTAAGTTTCTAGTAAATTTCTGAAAATAAAATTAGGAAAACTGTGTATGCAGGAAATTATTTTCTGAGATGTATTCACTGGGTTTCTTTTTTGTATTCTCTGTCTCAGTTTCTTTTGTATTGTGAAGGAACACGATTTACAGAGAAAAAACATCAAATTAGTATGGAAGTGGCTGAATCCAAAGGATTACCCAAACTCAAATATCATTTGTTGCCCAGAACCAAAGGCTTCACTACTGCAGTCCAGTGTCTCAGGGGAACAGGTAAGGACAAGTTCCTATTGGCTGATTCTTCTGGTTATGCAAGGATTGTCAGGCTTGTTCTTCTCAGAGGATCACTGAATAACAGTGCCATTTCTTTGCCAGGCTTAGAGGTTGAAGTTAAACTGGTGACTTCATTAATACAGGGAGCTCCCAGTGAGGAACTTCCTCCACCAATAGAGGGCTGTACTTTCCACGCTATCTAGCGTCTTCGAGTCACCTGCCAAAAGCCCCACGAGGTTAGGTGACTGTCCCAGTGTTTTGCAGCCAGTGTGTCAGAATCAGAACTGGAACCCAGGTCTTCCCAACTCCAGTGCTTGTTCTGTATTCACTTTGCCACACTGCCTGCCAGGAATCAGGATTCACATAAAATAATTTCTGTGAAAAACTTCTTAATTATATTTAAAAAGGAAAATTTCATGGTGAACAGAGGTGAATATAACATTTTAATGTATTTGCTTTACTTTTGACTTTCTCTGTAGTGTTAAAAGTGAAAGTCAGTGTTCTGGCTGTGCCACAGTAAATTTACCCAATCCTTCTTTCCTACTACAGTTGCAGCAGTCTATGATGTAACACTCAATTTCAGAGGAAACAAGAATCCATCATTACTAGGGATCCTATATGGAAAGAAGTATGAAGCAGATATGTGCGTGAGGTGAGCACCTGCAGGCTTGCAGGCTGGTCCAGGGGCCTTTCTTCCCTTCCACCATACCTGCCCTTCCATTCTGTCTTCCGTTTCTCTTAGAGTTTTGTCAGCAGCTGGATGCAAATGAACAGTAGGGACTGAAGAAAAGACACAGAAAAATATTGAGGCCTACAACAACTCCCCACCAATCTCTTTTAGAGGCTAAACTGGAAAGTTGGAATGTGTGTCTGCTCCATTCCAGAGGAAATGTAGCCTCTCCCGCTGTGGTCCCATGTACTTTCTGTTGCCCAAATGCCCCTAATTTTCTAATTCCCCTCTAATCTTCTCACACAATTGAGCCAGCTCTCTTTCCTGAGACCTTTGTAACTCCTTTATCTCCTACCTTACCTCAACTTAATTCCTCTCCTGCCTCACGCCAAGCAATACATTATATCATTTACATCTTATTCTCACCTACTAGGAAGGCAGAAACCTAAGACAAAAGCTATACTGTAGGGGGGGAAAGCTCTCTAACCCTCATCATTCTCTAATGACTAAGACATGCTTGATTTGATTTTGGTTCCATGTGATGGTGACCTACTTAGCCTGTTTAATTATATTACCCAGTACCACCAGTGCTATCCTCATATTCCAGGCTGAGACTTTGCTTCCTTTTCCCCTTAATATTCCCAAAGTTAAACTTTCTGCCAGGTTACCTTGTGTGGAGTACATCATTCCTAAAGGACTTCTGGATTTATAGCAGCGAAGGATCTTACCAGCTACTGTAATGCTACAGAATTTACTGGAAACTCTTACTTAAACATTATACAACAGTCTGATATTGATGCTTTATCTTGGAATTTAATTTCCTTAGATAACTGTGAAATAAGAAAGAAAAATAGCAAGAAACCACCATGTTTTTCCTTTTAAGATAATCTTATTGTCAGCAGTGATCATTTCAGGCTTCAGAGTTTGAAATTTCATGCTAGTGACTCATCTCTCTCTTTTCATACCACATTTCTAAGGAAGAGAGGATCTCAACCTAGATGTAGATTTTTTGTTCAGTGCTGGAGTTTCTGCTAACATGCCACCAATAGTATTTCTTTCTATCTCTTTTGCCTACTCAGTGAATCAGGACTTAAGTTACTTAAGTAAGTTATCCAAAGCCAAATTTGAAGCTCCTTTTGGCCTTTATCTGAAATATAAAAATTCTCACATTGACAGTCAAACCTTTTATTTTCTTTTAACTCAAAAATCACAGGTCAAGCAAATACCCAATTGGATTTCTCCGTGCTTATTACTAATTTAAATATCTATAAGTATATTAATTTTTTTCCTCTTTGGAGATACTAGCATCCCTTTTTATCTACCAAATATCTATCATCTCTGGCAATTTGATTCAACTTTCAGTTATTCAAGTTTTCACTGTGATTGCTGATGCTAGAGATTTTGTATTTCATATATGGATAATACAATTTGCATCTAAATATGAAATTTAAACCTATGCTTCCATATAGAAGTTAGAGTCAGATAATAAATTATTATCATATAAACCACTGGTCAAATACTTCATTTTTGAACCACTTACCCAGCCTCTATCTATCACAGAAATTCACTTTAGACCCTGGAGAAATAGTACTGAGAAGATCTATAATCTTCTAAACAAAGCTGTATTTTAGAAGTTTCTAGGAATGACCCTGTGAACATTATTAATAAAATAATAAACTATATAGGTTGTCATCATTGTTTTCCTCTCCTGGAGTTTGGGATTGATTTTTTTTATCAATAAAATTCCTACCTTATTCTCAGACACCAGATCTTAAAGAATGTGGAGGCATTACCAGGTATTTAGTGTTAAAAGTATTTATTTTGGTCTTTGGCTATTCGAGCTGGTTTTATGCAGAAATTATCTGGTCAGTACCAGACCTAATTGATATTTGGACCTTGATTATAATAAGGAAAGACTAAATTCAACCCAAGGCATAGATAGCCTATTTTGTTTTTTCATACATTATTTGACTATTTTAAAAACATTTTTATAGGTACAGTCTTAGAAATTCTTAGGCTTTTCAGGCTTTCATTGTATTTGAGAAAATCAGCTGAGATAAAAAAAAATCAATGATTCTTTTACACAATCCATCCTTAGTAATTTTTAGTATTTTTAGATATGAAAAAAAGAACCATGCTAATTATCCAAACATTTATTAACTATAATTTTAGCTGGGAGTTTCAGTCTTCAACACCAAATCCCTAGCACTTAGTGCCTTATACTAGTCAGTGCTTAATAAATGATTATTGCATTTGGGCTGTATTTTTTTCAAGTAGCAGAGCATTTAATCAGGATATCATATAATAATAAAATTAAATTATAGAATCATTTTCTACCATGCACCTTCACAACATGTACAGGAAGAGGTCCAATCTTTCTTGGAGTCTTATACCAGTGCAAAAGTTCCAGGACAAAGACTGGAACACCTTTTGTTTTGCTGCTTTTCTGCTGAACTACTGCTGCCATCTGCTGGACCTGTCTAGTTCTATTTAAAGTTCTATTAAAATGCCCTGTTTTGACCATAGTTAAAAATGGACCTTAGATGTCTTGTCCATCATTCCTGTCCATGTACACTTCACTTCAGACAAACTGGCCTTACACTATTTCTCATGGTATCACATCTCCCATCTCAATGTCTGCACTTGCCCTCCCCAAAGCCTGGAAAAGACACTCCTCCCTGATCTCTATATCTCAGAATCCCTAGTTTCCTCCAAAGCTCAGCACAAGCACTACTTTCTACATGAAGCCTTTCCTGACAATCCCCAGCTGCTAGTGTCTAACTCTCAAAAAGTCCCTCATTTAAAATTAAAAATAAGTAAATAAATAAATGAATAAATAAAGTCCTTCATTTTACAGATGAGGAAGCTTTGACTGAATTTGAAGTTAGGGATCTTGGTTCAAATTCTAGCTCTATTACTACCTTTATGATCTTCAGAAAGTTACTTAACCTGGACTTTGGTTTTATCATCTGTAAAATGAGAGAATTGGACTAGATGACTTAAAATCCATTCCTTCTCTTAAGTGTATGATCCTAGAGTTATGACCCCCATAAGTGCATTCTGTGTGTCAGGCCTGGAAGTACAATTTGAGAGCTGGATAATGTCTTAAGATTTTGGCTCATGCCCCCACCATGAAAAGCCTAATGATGCCCATACCTCTTAATGTGGCTCTCCTTAATGAGGCCTTAAAAAACCCTTTTAAGTCCCAAAGGCTAAGACATCAAATATAAAGAAAGGTTTATTTTCATTTCAAAAAGACCAAAAAGGAATGGTGGGGAACCCACAAAAACAGTCAAGAAAATTCTCCCACTTCTCACTGGAACTGTGGAAAGCACGTCTTCCCCAGCCCCTATCAGCAGTCAGCAGTCAAGAATACTCTTCAGTTCTTTCTGATTTCATTGTCTTTTTCCTGTTGTTAGCTTCAGCTACCATTGAATGTACTAATGAAGTTTGATTACGAGAGAGAGAGAGAGAGAGAGAGAAAGAGAGAGAGAGAGAGAGAGAGAGAGAGAGAGAGAGAGAAAGAGAGAGAGAGAAGAATAAGAACTCCTGCTTATTTTAAGGCTCACAAAGCACTTTCAGAATGATAGCCAATGGCTTCCTAAGTGCAGCTGGCTGCATACTGCTTCTATTTTAAGCTGGTATTTTAGGATATCTTTTCTGGCCCAAATTTCTCAGTTACTTTTCCATCTTCTTATTGAATGTGGTAAAGGAACATCTTCCTGAATGATAAATATGGAGATTTGGCCAAGAAAGATTTCCAGAATGTTCCCAGATCCTCAGATTCCATCATTACCAGGATCTTATGAACTTTACAAAATAAGCCTCACCTTTTACCTCTGTAATTAACATAAAAGCAAAGGTTAATTGAAAAGTAAATGCCTGAGTTTTCCATTTTGGGAGGGCTGGTTACTATGTTAAATTTGTTTAGATAACAGAATATCTTATACTTTAATCTTTTTGTCAATAAGTTGATATCTCTTGGTCATTAAGAAGACTGGTGGGTTCTTGCTTACACTAAACAATAATTATTGCTTACAGTGGAGCTATAGGTAGGACTTAATGAATTTGCTACTGATTATTTCTTTTTCCCTGATGCCTTTAGCCGGTGGTATATACAGACATAGATATACACACCACACACATATTTAAATCCCTACTTCCATACTTTTAAAATACTTTTGATTCTATATAGTACACACAGAAGTTTTGAGGAATTGTAGGTGGGGAAGATTCACTTCATTTTTAACCTTTCTAACAAACCAGGAGATTTCCTCTGGAAGATATCCCACAGGATGAAAAGGAAGCAGCACAGTGGCTTCATAAGCTTTATCAGGAGAAGGTAAAGAATTTGTTTTTTCCCTAGAGTAAAAGTCTTTTAAAGAGAATGTTTAGGGAGAGCTGAATATTAAAGGGTAAATGCCTTGGGACGTATAGAAATACTGTCTCAAAGTTCTTTGTGATATATCGTGGATATTGTTCTAGTCCCTAATCTTGGACTCAGCTCTTTTCAGCCTTGCTTTATTGTGGCATCAACATTAGCTCTCTTGAAGTAACTGGTATGATCTGGGGGATTTGGAAAGTCTTTTATTTTAAAAACTGAAAAATAATTGCATTTCTCTCTACTCTTCCCTCCACCACATTTACAACTTCAACCTTTAAGACTCTAATAATACAGTATTGCAAAGTAGTGATACTTTGGAGGGTCTTTGATTTCATTGATGTGGACACACCCTCCATGTTATGGATATCTCCACCTTTTTACCTTGTATAACTCTTGCCCATATCCTCCTATAAATCCTATTCTAAAGAGTTTATGGATACCAGTAGAACACATGGGTGATCTTTTTATTCCTTACTCATTATAGACCAGCTCCCTTTATATTCCAATCTCCATGAAAGTTCTTTTCCAGGGTCTCTCTAAAAGTGATCCTAACTTTTAGAAAAATATGTCAACAGAGTGTAGGGTGTAGCTTGTTTTACTATGCTGGACAAGCTTTAGATAAACTACTTGTGACTGGCTTAAGAATTTGAACCTTATGCAGATATACATCTCTGAGAGAGTAAGAGTTAAGGCAGAATCAGTCCTTGTAGATCAACTCTTTGAGTTGAAAAAGTCCGAATCATTTAATCTTACTCATTTAACAAATGAAGAAATTGAGGCCAAGAGATGGTAAACACCTTGTATGTGGCCATAGGTAGTTATTTTCAGAGATGGAATTAGAACCCAGGTCCTTCTAACTTCTCATTCAATACTCATTCTTCCTTATTATCAATGAAGAATCTAAGATCAAGCTTTAGTTAAAGTAGGAAAGGAAGAGGGTATGGGGGCACTGTGGGATGGGAATGAGGGCTTAAAGTGCTTGAGGAGGGGCGAAGTAGATGCCAAAGATGGACCTGCATTAATACCAGATATGGTTGTGTTATTTTTACTTATTTTAAGAAAGAGGGCCTAAAATATTCCAGAATAAGTTGGGCATTTGAGGGTCAGAGCAGCTCTCCACTGAAAATCCCAGACATGAATTTTTGAAAGACTAAAGTTCAGTTCTGACCTCAGTTAGTTACTAGCTGTGTGACCCTGAGCAAACAGTTAACCTCTATCTGCTTCAGGTTCTTCATCAGTAAAATAATGTGGTAATCGCAACTTATCTCCCGAGATTGTGGTGGGGATCAAATGAGATAATATTTATAAAGCATTAAAGGATTTGATAAATCTTGTGGCTGTTATCTACTGTGGTTATTCATAAAATGCTTAAAACTTGAATGGGAGGGAAGGGTAGAAAAGGAAACTGACCACCTTCTCCCAAGAGAGAAAGAAATAAGGATGTGTTGTTGAAAGTGTTTGTTTGTGGGGAGAAGGTTGTTCATATGATTTTTGTACAAGATTGAGTAGTCATCCCATTATAAATTAAAGAACATAATTCCCATAGAGAAAAGGTTCACAATGAGCACTTTCTCATTCTCTCTACTTGTGACCTGTAGTGATTCCAGAATACCACATTTATGTATTCCTCTTCTCAAACTTTTCAGTCACATTTTTTTTAAATCACATACTTAAAATCTGACAAAATGTGTGAATAGTCAAATAGTTCTAAAACAAGCCTCTATTATTTATATTTAAGGATGGACATTTCTTCCTAATGTGTACGTATTTTTATTAGTTTATCTTCTAACTAGTGTTTTAAGATTGAATTCATGTAATGCTTAATTTTATTGCTTTATTAAGTTAATTAATGCTTATTTAATTAAAAAAAGATCTTCACTTGGAATGAATCATTTTTCTTTGCCAACATTTTGCTATCAAATTTAGAGGATAGATTTTAAGAGAACCCTCTTTATTTTGTTTTGTTTTATTAACTTTTAGGACGCTTTACAAGAGCAGTACAAACAGAAAGGTGTGTTTCCAGGGGAGATGATTAAACCTGCCAGAAGACCATGGACTTTACTGAATTTCCTTGGATGGGCAACTATCCTTCTATCTCCTCTCTTCAGATTTGCATTTGGTGTTTTCGCAAGTGGATCACCCCTTCTGATACTTACATTCTTAGGATTTTTTGGAGCAGGTAAAAAAAAAAAAAAGATGAGATTGGAAAAGTTGGGTCAAAGTAGAGTGAATATAATTAATTGGAAAGGACTTCAGGTTTTCACTCAAAGTTTTTCTTAATCTATTATTGGAGGTGGAAATTCCATGGTAGAGACTGAAGGTTTTGTATCAATACATCGAAAAAGGAAAGGATGAGATACGTATGTGGATATGTATAAACATGAGTGTATGTGTAGATGTATATTCAGATAGAAATCTTTTGAAAAATCAGAAAAGTCAATAAGTTCCTTGTGGACTTATGTTTTTCTATTTTAAATTTTTAATTAGATAAGCTACTATTCAAACCTACTTACTTAATAGGATTAGCATAGTAGTCTAGAAATTGAGTAGTTCAATACAGAATTTTCTCTTATTTGTTTCTTGGATGAAAGATATGCTTCTCTAGGTTAATCATTATTAATGCCTTTCCAATATCATAAACTGGCCTGGAACATAAAACAACATGTTCAGTTTCTTTCTCACCCTCTCAGCTCCTCTTCTTCCTCCATCCAGGAACTGCATGATAATGAGGGAGGGTGTGAGGGGTATATGTGGGAACTCCTTACTAAACCTGGTCAGCAATGAAAAATACTATTATGTAAGACAATTCTATTCAATCACATGTTTTAAGTTCATGATTCCAACACTCTTATTTTTTAGCAGTTTCAAGGGAAAATTCCAGACCTAACTCCAGAGCTTCCTTTAATTGATGAGTTTATCCCTTATTAATGTAGATGAGTATTCGATAGTATGGGGCAAAGTAATCTGATTTGTTTCCTTTTATTTTTTTTTTTATAGCTTCATTTGGAGTCCGCAGACTGATAGGAGTAACTGAAATAGAGAAAGGTTCTAGTTATGGAAACCAAGTATTCAAGAAAAAGGAATAATTAATGGCTACAGATTGAACATGTGTAACCAGATGGTGTGGTATCAAATTAACTTAATTAAAAACAAAACAACCGAACAAAAAACACTTAGAAACTATCTTTTTTCTTATTAACTGGTGACTAATATTAACAAATAAAACTTGAGCCAAGAGTAAAGAAATTGGAAAGATTGGCAGAAGAACAACATCAACTTTCTACCTGTATTCACAATGTAAGGATCTCAATGTAATTCAAACTTTGGAAGAAAATCTGGGTTTAAAAAACTGGTAATATTTTGCTTTGCTGATGGAAAAGGGTGGTATCAGGAGGATTTGAATTTTCCAGATGACCAATTTCACAAATATGTGATTTTTTTTTTTAAAGAAATCTGTGCTTATAGGAGAAGGCTTGTTAAATGCTTTTCTCTTAAAACTAATGTAGTTCTTTAAACTTTAAAAAAAAGAAGAAGAAAAAGAAGAAAAAGAAAAGAAAAGGGGATGGGGAAGTATTCTGGCAAGTTTTCCTGCTCTTTCTTCTTCCTTTGATTCTCCACAAACTTCCCCAGAAAAAAAAAAAGTACCTCTTTAATTGAATCAACAGCTTTCCCTACAGTGAAGTTTTAAATAAAGGGTCATGGGAACAAGAGTACCTGGCCTCTTCTGTTCTGAATTTCAGGCAGTCCTTCTATATTATGGAAGGCATCTGTGAAGAAATATTTCTCCTAGTGAAAAGCACATATTGATGATTTGAAATCGAGTATAGGTTTTTTTTTCCCCTTTCCACTTGTATCTTTTAATGCTTT
The DNA here is from genome assembly GCF_016433145.1 of Gracilinanus agilis. Lineage (NCBI taxonomy): Eukaryota > Metazoa > Chordata > Mammalia > Didelphimorphia > Didelphidae > Gracilinanus > Gracilinanus agilis. Next base: position 413,682,690 of record NC_058132.1, on the reverse strand, counting down.
TATTTTCAAGAGCTAATGTTTGCCCCATTTTCTAAATGCAGTGTACTTAGGTCACAGATAGGGTGTTTTTGAGGCAAGGTAACTCTGGGAACTATATCTATAAAATGAGAGTTATTTACTCTGCAGTTTTGCAGCCCTTTTAAAATTTCTCTATTACTACTTGAATCCCATTCTTTTCCACCATTTGCCCTGAAGTGGCTACATTACATGAATTTCCTTTTTTAAGATGCATCTTAAAGCCACCTAATTACTTTTCCTATCTGCCATACAGTCTAAGGAGTAGCACATTTACAGAAATTTTCTATTATGTGCAATGGAGATATTCTTTGTTCCTTATATCAGATCTATAAGATTCCCTTTAAGTAGTTGTGTCACCACTAAGCTTTCTGTCATAGGTAGATGGAGATAATGAAGACTTTTTTCCCCAGGTTTTTATTTTTAACATATGAAACAAATTAAAATGTTGATGAATTTTGATTTATTGGTAAAGAGAGAAGGTAAAGAATTTAGCTTTTTTTGTTTATTCTTTTCCTTCATCCATGCCCCAAACGTATGACATGTTTTGTTCCTGGAGGCAGCCCCTCATTGTATTTAGGTAGGATAGTCATTAATATGCAAACATGCAGATATTTCAAATGTTCCATGAGTTAATAGATGCAAATTGCTTTGAAATAGCATTGAAGAAATCGTGTCTAAACCCAAGTTAAATCTTTATAACTCAGTTGCATAAAAAAATTAGAATCCTTTATGTTCTAATTGGTGTCTAAGGATAATATTTTTTACCTTTCTGTATAATCCCAAGTCATATTATTTTCCCAAAGTGTTTGCTTTAACTTGTGGCATTAGGTAAAGATTTTAGGTCTTTAAGTAAACTGTTTCTTGTTGGAGTTGTTTATTTTACCACCCAGCCCTGAAATATGAATTCTCATGAGGGCAGCAGAGGACAGATTATCTCAGAATAAGTGTGTATCACTCTTCCAGCCAATCCATTCCTCCCTCACTAAGCACTATGTTATCAGTCCTGCCTTTTTTCTCCTATTTTCTAGTCACTTTTCCTGTTGCACCTTAGATATTGTTAACATTCACCCTCACCTTCCAAGGGAAAGAATATTTCCAAATGGATTGAAATTTTCTGAGAAAGCAGAAGGTAGAAGGAGGGGGAAATTAAGGCAAACTGATAAAGCAATTATGTATTGGTCAATGCTGTGTATTAGAAAGATGTTAGTGAGGTCAGATATTTTCTTTATGAAGAAGATATTAAACCTATTTATATTTTCTTGGTAACTTCAATGGAAGGAAGCAGGTATAGTAAAGGTTGCTTACCAACTACATTTTAATCTTATTCACGAGCTATGTTTTTTTTTTAAACAAATTTATTATTGAGTTGAAAGGGGGGTGGAATTATAACTTTGTCCTCTATCCTCCTCTTAGTATATTCCTTCCTCATTTTTCTTCCCAACTAAACTGGCATACAGTACTGTGAATAAATAGACTATCTTTTTAGTTTTTTAGGTTTTCTTTTCATGATGCACTATTTCTGTATGTGAATGTATTTAAGATCTTTATATTATCATTTCCTAATTCTGCCCTTCTCAATAGTCATATCTGGAAAGTTTTGAAGAAAAAAGATAAGACTAAAAAACTTAACCATGCAGAGTATATTACACAAGGAAAAAAAAGCAACATGGTATTTTTTCTATTTAATTGATATTTCTTATTTCCCAGATAGATGTTTTTTTCCCTTTTAAATTAAAATACTATGTATAAATTGACATTGATTCAGTAAATGAATAATGAAGATTAGGAGCTTGGATCGAAGATTGAAACAATGGGCATAGATTTTTATATCTTAACACTATTTTCTTCTGATTTAATAAAATATGGCTTGTACATTGGACTACCAAGCCCTCTAAAAGCAATAATAAACAGTATCACGAACTATTTTTTTTTAGTCTTTACTTTTCATCCATGGGTTTTCAGGGTTTATTTTGTAATCGTTTTTAAATAAAGTTGATCATTGTTAGGACAATGGGGCAGCACCAATATCCTGCTTCTTTCCTTTTCCTCTTTTCTTTAAAGAAGAATACCTTCATAAAGTGATCATGGATGGTATTCATATAAAGAGTTGGTCCTCAACAATACTTTTTAATCTAGGGTCATGAACTGGTTGTTTGTTTTGTTTTGTTTTTTTAATTTTTATAACTATTTCAATATACTAGTTTCCTTAGCAACCTTACATATTTCATTTTATTTTATACGCTTAAAACCATTATTCTGAGAAGAGGCCCATAACACAAAAAAGAGTAAGAACCCCTAGTCTCCAGCAGGGCCTCTCTAAAGCATCCAGACTTTCATGATCACAGTTTCAGATTGAAATCAAGTCTTTAACCTAGAAAACCTCTTGAGCTGCTATTCCTGGCCCAGGCTTTCCTCTCTGATGATCAGGGCCCCATGTACTTTCCTGAGTATTAGTGGTCTGTCCATCTTCTCTGACCAAAACTAGATTTCTCCTGCCCTGGCTAATTGAAGGACAAAACCAGAGTGCTTTGCAATTAGGACACTTGACTGGTCTCCTTAAGTTTACTTAACAGTCACTACTATGCAATGAGGCTCATGATATATAAACATCTTGAACAATGATATAAAAACATTGTTTAGCCACTGTGGCTTACACATGTGCCAGTGTGTCCTTGTTTTTTCTTGAGCTGTGCCTCACAGTTCTCTTTCCCTGCCTGACCTTGTTTTTGTAGCTTCACAAAGTCATGGTTATATAGCGTTATCCTCATGGACGTCTTCTGGCCCAAATCCTTGACAGGGAGGGAAACTGAGGCCCAGGAAAGGGAAACACCTACCCCCAGCCGCACAACTACTAGGTAACAAAACCAGATTCAAAGCCTAGTTCTCTGAAGTCCTGGCCCAGTTGTTTGTTTGTTTTTTTCTCACTATCCCATGGTCAAGTGTGTGAAAATTGTTCTTTACACAATGGTGCCATGATATCATTTTGTGTTCAGTTCGTTTGGGGTAGTGTTTGAAGACTGTTCCATTCGTATTTGCCTCAGATAGATTTCAGGGGCTTTCCAAGATATCTGTTTAATACAGAGTACTTGTATATTGAGTACCTGCAAGCATCTGTGAATTTTGTCTTATTACTTTGGATGATTTGTTGCTGAATGCATAATTAGCAAGAACTGGAGGAAATATATATGAATGAAGAAAGTTGGTGGGACTATAGTTTAGCTGCTCTAGAAAGAAGAATGTTTCCATCAGAAGGGGTTGTCATAAGGTTGTAGATACAACCTTTTTAAGCCTCTTTTTTCTTGAGAGACAACCTTGAGAAGAATTCAAACAAAGTCAAATGTCTTGAGCTTGCAATGTCAATGAAAAATTAAATGACTATCAATTATGTATTTAATGAGGGCTTCCCTCCCTTCTGCCAGGCACTGTGCTAGTTGTTTTAGGAGACCCCAAAAAAAGTACATATAAGATACTGTCCTTTCCTTTAAAATATTTACAATATAGTTGAGAAGCTACATATATGAAAAGTTAAACAACACACAGAAGTGCAAGAGATGTTATAAATCTGCACATAGGTTATATTACAGCCAGGTAGACAGGGAATGAGAAGATAACTTTTTAAAAAAATACTTTTATGTTTCCAGTTGAGATAGGTTAAAATTTGTTCCCTCCAACCCATCTGAGCTTCATCCAAACTGCCCAGCTTGGTGTATAAATCCACTCTATGGATTTCCAAAAATACATAAAACATTTCTGGTATGCACCAATTAGTGTTAGTGAGAGTGTCAGATGTGATGTCTAAATATTGCCACATGAGGTAGACCTTGGCTTGAAGGGTTTTCAGATCAGCATTTTCCATTCCTTTCTCTCACCTTTCTCACAATGGCAAATATTCGAGTATATTGCATGCCTCTTCTCCATTAACATGATATACAAACCATCCCATAAGTTGTGACATTTTGGACCTAGAGCAGAGCATTATGTTGAATTCAGCCCTCTGTGACATATGACTTCTAATTAAAAGAGATTACATTGTGAGACATGTCACAATTTCATATGTTCAGACTGTCAGAGTGACCCTAAAAGGGCAGGAATACATGCCATTTCTGTTCCTGAAATCCCATGATAGGAACTTCTCCATAATTATACGTTTGTAAGAATGAAATTTTTATTTTTATAAAATTTTCGCAACTATAAACTTTTGGTTGTTGGAAAAAAAGATGAAAGAATTAAGTAGATCATCTTTTTTTCTGCATGATAATTTGGAAAGAGAAATGATATAGTTCTTACCAGTTACTTAGGTAGTGAGAAAAAAAATATTGAATACTTTGAAGTTGAGACCTAAAGAATAAAAGTCTTGGGAATTGGAACATGATCAAACAGATACCTCACAAGTCAGAGTTCAGTTCTTCAGTAAAGGTCTAATCCTTTTGATTTTTAACCACATCTGACTTATTATTTTCCTTATTAACTTTGCCTTGCAGAGGGATTTTTTTAATCAATAGGGTAATTATGAATGTAGTATTGAAATGCACTAAATTGTATTAAACTGAACTAGGATCAGTTATTGCAATGGAGAAATGACCCTGATCCCTAAACTATTTTTAGTATCTCAAAATTGTAAGATGTGACAATCAAATGTTACTTGCCTAAGTGCCAGGAAATTCAAAAGATTTTTTTTATCACCAAGATTGCTAAAAAAAATGTTGTATAATTGTAAATGAAAATATTTATTTTTTGAAAAGCTACACACGCCATTAATCTAAATCTTTTAACAAACCTTTGTGGGGTTTTTTCTCATATTGTTGTTGAACTACCATAATTTTATTGTTGGGCAATTCAAAAAAGGAGATAGCACTGTATACAGGGTAAAAATGTATCATATGTATGTCCTTTTTGTGATCTTCATTTTAAAAATTTTGCTACTTACACAGCTTTATGTAGTTTAGGACAATAATGTATTTATAGAGAAGATAGTTGACAGGAAGCTCATAATAGATTCTGAAAACCTATATCCCAAACTGTTGTCTGGATTTCCATTTGTTAATTGTCATTTATAAATTTCAACTTACTTAATGCAGGAGTCATACTTGTTTCACACTTATTTAAGAAAATTTATTACTGTGAAAAAGCATAAAAATACAGAAAACATGAGTGACTTACTAAAAGCACAGGGTCACTGGTGTCAGAGGTGGAGCACTAAACCTTTTCATCAATTCTCACAACCTCTTCAACTTCTCCAAAGTAAGAATTATGATTAAGAAGTAAAGTAATTGCAGCTGTCTCTATTGTCTAAAACAGCAGATGAAGAAGGTTTTCTAGTATCCTTGGCCAGAGCGCAACTTCAAGCTGCCTGTGAGCCCCACCGCCCAACCCCAACCCCAACCCACCACACCCCTAACTCCCATTACCTGAGAGAGCAGAGGAAGGAAGTGGACCGAAGGGCGGGGCATGCAAAAATGCCCTGGGGCGCTGGGAAGAGAGGGAATGGAGGAGCTCTCCCACTTTGCCAACGCTGGTCTATAACATGAACCCTAATGAGGTAACAACTTCATTTGTCTCAAACAACAGAGAGGGCTGTTTCCTTGCCACATCACATACTCAGGTGGAGGTACAGTAAAGTGGAAGCTTGCTCCGCCTGTAACAACAGCAATAATATTACAGCAATGCTCATAGAAAACTAAGACACAATTTGGGTCAGGGCACTTATGGAGGGAAGATGGGTCACCATAACCTGAGGGAAAGAGGACTAGCATTCAACTAAGCCCAGTTTTCTCCACCTAGAAGTCTCTTGAGACAGATAATGGGGCTGATAAAAACTGAATTCCCTTTCATGGGAGGAAGCTGAGGCAGCTTTCATTGAAAGGCATTGAGATTCGCCATTAAGGAAGGAGTCAGAAAGTGAGCAAGAAGGAAATAAAAGAGGGTGGGGAGGAAGAAGAGATGAAAGACAAATTACAGAAGGAAAAAGTTAAGTTAAAAACCTCAAGCATAAGCAGATAAACCGGCAGGGAAGAATTTTCTTAGTGAAAGGAAAGATGTCTCAGATAAAACTCACAGTACAAGTATTGCAAAAGAAAACAAATCAGCACCTGATAAGACAAAGGACCCTGTGGATTTCTAAGAGAGCATAGAACCACAGCAGAATGTTCCCAAGGAGTTCAAGAGAGAAATAACTAGGAGAATAGAATTTATAGCCTGCACAGAAAAAAAAAATCAAGTGACAATAGAAAAACTGGAATTCACAGTGGCAAATCTCACCAAAGAAACAAAAGAGAGAACAACTGATCAGGAATATAGATGTGAAATGAGTGAAGCAAAAAGCAATAATTCTAAAAGAAAAATGATTTCTACACAAGCAAAATATAGTAATCTCCAAAGTCAGGTTATGTAGTGATAATTTAAAAATTAAGTCAGAAGAGTAAGTGAAAAAGCCTGAATACTATAATGTCAGAAATACAAGAAAAAATTTCAAAACCTCTGAACACAGAAAACCCAAGTGTTAACTGAAGGAATCCATGTATCACTTTCAGGGGGGAAATGCTGTAAATTCCAAAACAGAATAATATAAATTATACAAATGACTAAGAGAAAAACCTTCAAATATCAAGCAAAGAAATTTTGAATAATACCACTGTTTTGTATCCATCAGAAGACAAAAACTCAGAAAGGAATAAAATAATTTGTCACAAAGAGCAAAAGAATTTTAGATGCAACAAAGGTATTATATTACCTAAACCTCAACCTAATCATCAATGAAAAAGGGGCATTTGAAGAATCCCTAAAGAGAAAACCAGACCTACATCCATTACTTGTTTTGCCAACACACCAGATGACAAATATAAGAAAGGTAATTATAATAACCAAGAAGGGCACAAGTAACAAAACATTACCCACAGGAGGGGGAAAAAAACACCAGAAAAATTATATCTATGCTATTAAAAAACAATAGGACTTAAGAGATTTCTCTCTAAAGGAGGCAAGGGTAAAAGCAAAATATGACTAAATACCATGGACTAAAAACCTCATAACTTGCCTACAGGCAAATCAGTGGGTTTTGTGAAATTAAACTGCAGAATAGGAGGTGACATAAAAGGGGAGAGGGGAAAAAAGAAGATATACTGTGATATATCTGTGATATATCCTAATGAAGTCAGTGATAAACTGTAAAGGAAAAATTACTATGGTCTCTTTGGGAAAAGAAGGCCTACAAGAGAAGGGGTGAAATGGCAAAGAGAAGAATTAAAACAAATGAGAAGAGGGTGAAATCTCAATCTAGTGGTAGGAGGGGAAACCAGGGAAAACTGAAAAATCATGCAGAAGTCTATAGTGACAGATGGGGACTTTATATTTGACACAGTACTGAGCACAAGGATTGGTGCTTAGATCTGAAACAATGTTATAACTCCATGTACAATATCATCCTTTTAGGAGAAAGAGAATCAGAGCTGTAAGTTGGGGTAGCTAACAATTAGAAAAATGGAAGACCATAGACCCAAAGCACAAACTAGGAGACAACAGGAAGTATTTTTTTTAACCCTTACCTTCTGTATTAGAATCAATACTATGTATTGGTTCCAAGGAAGTATCTGAGTGAGCCTAGGACCTCCTATCTCTAGGCTTGGCTCTTAATCCACTGAGCTACCTAGGTGTCCTCCACCCCCAACAGGAAGTGTTAAGGAACAGAACAATCAAGGACCGAAGACAATTTCTAGCCTGGGACATTGTGTTTATTCTTTCCATCTTGGGTAGGAATTGTTATTTCTAGGTAAGAGGCACAATAGAGAAAAGGTAAGTGAGGTGGAGGGCAAGATCTTCAAGACAACATATTTAGAAGAAGGAAATCAAAATAAATATGTTAGAAGCTTTAATTCTATGAAGAATATAGAGACTAAAAAAGAAGTATAAGACCAGGAATTAAAAAATAAAAATTCAATTCTTGGTATCCTGCCTTTCTGCTTCCTTTTCAAAGCATAGACTATGGATGAGCAATCCTAAGAACTGATATTTCTAAATTTGGGTGTACCATGTATATGTCTTGTAAGTTATTCTAAGTTCAAGTCAGGCACTATTCCCTTACAAAGATAGTGTCTGAGGTCAGATGTTAATTCAATTAATTTTCTGAATGAAGAAGGTGCTATGTCCTATTAGCTGAGTCCCCTATATGTTCAGGGTCATACAGCTAAGGACCTAAAAGAAGATCTATTTTATTTGCTTTTTCAAAGTACCAGCTCGTAGTCTTATTTATTAATTCAATAGTTCTTTTACTTTCAGTTTTATTAATTTCTCATTTAATTTTTAGGATTTCTAATTTAGTTTTTATCTGGAGATTTTTAATGTGCTCTCTTTCTAGTTTTTTCATTTGCATGCCCAATTCATTGACCTCTTCCCTCTCTGATTTGTTGATATATGCACTCAAGGATATAAATTTTCCCCTGACTACTGCTTTGGCTGCATCCCATAGATTTTGATATGATGTTGCCTCATTGTCACTCTTTTCAATGAAATTATTAATTGTTTCTATGATTTGTTCTTTAACCAAACATTTTTAGAGAATCATATTATTTAATTTTCAATCAATTTTTGATTTGCCTTTCCATGTACTCTTACTAATTATAATTTTTATTGCATTGTGATCTGAAAGAAGATCTAAATTCAGACTTCCCTCACTCTAGGCCCAATGTTTTAGCTCTGTACTATTTAGTTACTCTAATGATAGAAGTATAAATATGAGTCATTTGCATATAAATAATAAACCCATGTTAACTGATAAAATCAATAAGAGAGAGTGAAAGGAGAGAAGAGGGGGTTAAGACAGAGCCTTGGGGTATACTTACATCTAGAAGACTGGTTGCAGATAATGGTCCAGCAAAGAGGACTGAGTAGATAAATAAAACCAAGAAAGGAATCTCTCACACATACACACACACACACACACACATACATACACACACATATGCACATACACATGAAAAAGTATCTAGAAGGAGAGGATGGTCAATATTGCTCTAAAATGGCCAAGACAAATGTATATGTATGTGTGTTTATAAAATGTAAAAATGTCCCTCAATTTAAATGGAAGGGGTGATTGCCATTGGCCACTTGAAGCCTGGCCACCCCCCTGATTGCCTTTAAAAACCTAGCTTGTCAATTCTACAGTCCATCTAGGCAAGATCCAGTTGTCAAATTAGAATCCAGGCCTTGAGTGGGAATCACTCCAGACCCATCATCCATAGCATTGTGCAACAAATTTATTTGCCTAGTAAGACATAATTAAGCAACATCTAGGAGGGATAAAGATATCCTATATAAAAATGAAGAGAAGAATAGCATTCGAGGCAGGAAGCAGATTCAAGGAATGAGACTTTTGCCAGCAAATTATAGATTCAAGAGAGAGAAATTACTGTGGTAGATAAAGAGTTAAGGCATGGAAAGAAATAGATCCAAGAAGGAGCAGTGTGTGTACTCCACAAGAAAGGAAAAGACATTTGGGGTTCTGCAGTATTAGAGTTTTGAATTGCCCTGGCAATATGTGTTATATTCCTGTATGCCTCATTACCAGTATTTTTTTTTCTTTCCCATTACTGCTGGGTGTATTTATGGGGAGGTGTACCTCAGATTTATATTGGGGTTTTTTTAGCTACTATTCTACCTATACCATTCTTTTTTAAAATTTAGAATATTTTTCCATGGTTACATGATTTTGTGATTCCTGCCCCCCCCTTCTCTTCTTCCTCCCAGAACTGACAAGCAGTTCCACTGAGTAATACATGTATCATTGTTTAAAACCTATTTCTATATTATTCATATTTGCAATAGAGTGATCTTTTAATGCCAAAACTCCAAACATATCCCCATCGAACCACGTGATCGATCATGTTTTTCTACTGCTATTCTGCTCCCACAGTTCTTTCTCTGGAAGTGGATAGTGTTCTTTCTCATAAGTTCCTCTGGATTGTCCTAGATCATTGCACTGCTGCTAGTAGAGAAGTTTGTTACATTCAATTGTGTTATACTGTATCAATCTCTGTGTACAATGTTCTGGTTCTGCTCCTTTCGCTCTGTATCAATTCCTGGAGGTCTTTCCAGTTCATGGAATTCCTCTAGTTCATTATTCTTTTCAGCACAAGAGTATTCCATCACCATCAGATACCACAATTTGTTTAGCCATTCCCCAATTGATGGACACCCCCCTCATTTTCCAATTTTTTGCCACCACAAAGAGCACAACTATAAATATTTTTGTATAAGTATTTTCCTTATTATCTGTTTGGGGCACAAACCCAGCAGTGGTATGCTTGGTTGGAACAAAGGGCAAACATTTTTTAAAGCCCTTTGCACATAGTTCCAAATTACCCTACAGAATGGTTGGACCAATTCACAAATCCACCAGCAGTGTATTAGTGTCCCAATTTTACCACATCCCCTCAAAAATTTATTGCTTTCCTTTGCAGCCATATTGGCCAATCTGCTAGGTCTAACTAGGTCATTCTTTGTAAATTTTTGTGCTTTGAGCTGATTATATCTACTGACTCGTAAATTCCTCATTGAGTATTGATACACTATAGTTTCAGGAGTACAATTAAAATATTCTGGTAGGGAGCAGAGCCAAGGTGGTTAAGTAAAGAAGCACTTACCTAAGCTCTCCCAAAAGCACCCCCCCCCCAAAAAAAAAAAACACAATTTAAATAATACCTCAAACCGAATTTTGAAGTGACAAAGTTAACAAAAGAACAAAAGACATTTTTCCAGTCCATGACAGCCAAGGAGTTTGGAAGAAAGATTTGCGATATGGGGGTGGAGGCTGGCCCAGAACCTATATAAATGAAACACTAGGGACTAGATGGTGAAGGGAGAAGCAGCAACAACTTTGGGAGTTCTCAAGTCAGAGACACCAAGGAAGCCTGACAATTGGTCAGAAAAAAATTATGGGAGACCACTGTGTTAGCACTGAACATAAGGCCAAATGATGTTTGGCAATTCTTTTGTCTTGGCCACTTCAAGCTCATAGTTTAAGAACAAAGAGAAGCACTTTCAGGTAAGAGGGAGGGATAACTGAAGAACAACTGTTTGGAAACTACACTGCCTTTACTCACTCTGAGTCATAGTTCAAGTGAAGAAAGGAAGCATGCTCAGTCAAGGGGTGGAAGCCCTAAAGAGCAGTACCATTTTTCTGATCACAAGATATCAAAGACCTTGAGGAACAATATCAATTGAGATTCCAAGAAATAAGAGAACCCTCCTAGGTAAGGATCAGAGTTCAAATCAAGAGAGCAGTGACCATTTCTCTCTCCATATCACACCTTCCAAATTCCCAGAACAGAACTCTGAAATCAGCAGTGTGAAAAAAACCTGGTCTAAAATGGAATTTCTCAACTCCTACCCCCATGTCTGAAACAGAGCCCAAAATTAATGTAAAGTTTCAAATCATTAAATAAGGTGGGAAGTTATCAAAAACTCACCCCCAAGAAAACCCTGACCATAAAAATCTACCATGGTGAAAGGGAAAATTAAGACCCAAACTTAGAAGAAGAAAATTAAGTTAAAATAGCTATAAGCAAAGCATCAAAAGAAATGTGTGAATTGAACATGAACCCAACAAGAATTTTTGGAAGAGCTAAAAATTATTTTTGAAATCAAATAAGAGGCATAAAGGAAAAATTAGATTAAAAAAAAAGCAAAGAAAGAAAATTGTGAAAAGACAGCAGCTCGGTAAAAGAGGCACACATATGTGTGTACACACACAGAGAAACTAATATCTTAAAAATAGAATTGACCAAATAGAAAAAGAGGTACAAAGTCTCACTGAAGAAAATAATTTCCTAAAAATTAGAATTTGGCAACTGGAAATTAGTGAATCAATAAGACATTAAAAATAATAAAACAAATCATAAGAATGAAAAAAAATAGAAGAAAATATGAAATGTCTCATTGGAAAAATCAAATTCACCTGAAAAAAAAGATTAAGAAGAAATAATTTAAGAATTAGTGGACTACCTGAAATTCATGATCAAAGAAAGAACTTAGACATCACATTTCAAGAAATTATCATTATGACCCAATGTCCTAGAAGTAGAGAGTAAAATAAAAATTTTAAATATCCACTGGTCATCACCTGAAAGAGATCACGAAATTTAAACTACCAGAAACATTATAGCCAAATTCTAGAACAACAGCTAGGTCAAAAAGAAAATACCTTAAACAGCAAGAAAGGCACTATTCAAATACCATGGAGTGAGGATCACACAAGATTTAACAGCTACCATATTAAAGTAGTAAAGGGCTTCAAATATGATATTCCTGAAAGCAAAGAAGCCAGGATTACAACCAAACATTCCTACCCAGCAAAGCTGAGCATAGTCCCTCCAGGAAAGAAATAGATATTTAAAGAAATAGAGAACTTTTGAGCATTCTTGATGAAAAGACTGAAAAAAAAAATTTGATGAAAAGAGCTGAATTGAAAATTTATCTTTGAAATACAAGTCTGAAGAGAAGCATAAAAAGGTAAACATGAGAGAGAAATCATAAGAGACTCAATAAGGTTAAATGGTTTATCTTTCCATACATGCATCTTCCAAGATCTGTATCATTATTAAGGCAGATAGAAGGATTCTATACAGAAAGTATATGTGGAAATGAGCAGATTATGTTGGGATAATATGAAAAAAGAGGGATGCCCTCAAAGAAAGAAGAATGGGGAAAATTATTTCACATAAAAGAAATGCAAGGAAGAGCTTTTACAGTGGAGGGGAAAATGAGGTAGGGGACGGAACATTTGAACCTCACATCTAAATTGATTCAAAAAGGGAAAATAAATATTTGTAGTTGATTGATAATAGAAATTGATCTTACCCACAGGGAAGTAGGAGAGGAAGAGGATAAGAGAAAGCAGCAGGTGAAATAAGAATGGGCAGATTTAAGAAGGAAGTGATCAGAAGCAAAATAGACTTTAGAGGAAAGGCAAGAGAAAAAGAGAAAAGGATAAACAGAAGAAAATAGGTTGGAGGGAAATTTACAGTTAATAATGAAAACTGGGAATGGGAATGGGATAAACTCACCCATAAAATGGAAGCAGATAGAAGAATGGATTAGAAACCAGAATGCAACAATATGTTGTTTACATGAAACTCATTTGAGTCAGAGAGTCTCAGTGAGTTAAAGTAAGAGGCTAAAGCAGAATCTATTATATTTCTTCTGAAGTAAAAAATATAGAGGTAGCAATCATAATCTCAGTAAAAATAAAAGCAAAAATAGACTTAAAAAGAATTAACTTTAAAATGTAGCAGACTACATATTACTAAAAGGCACCAAAGACAACAAAGTAATAACAATACCAAATATATATGCACCTAGCATCCAAATTCTTAAAGGAAAAGTTAAATTAATTATAGGAGAAAATAATAAACAGTGAAATTTTTCTACTGGGGGATCTCAACTTTCCTCACTCAAAGCCAGATAAATCCAACCATAAAATCAATAAGAAAGAAGTTAAGAAGATGAATCAAATCTTAAAACACTGAAGTAAATTGAATGAAAATGTGAAAAAGATATTTTTTCTCAGATATCCAGTCATTTTCACAAAAATTGACCATCTATTAGGGCATAAAAAACTTAAATGAAAATTCAGAAAAGCAGAAATATTACATGCTCTTTTTTCAGACCATAAAGCAATAAAAATTTTAATGAAGTGCCATAGAAACACAGATTAAAAGCTAGTTGGAAACTAAATAATCTGATCTTAAATATGAGTGGAATAAAGAATAAATCATGGTAACAATAACTTTTTTTTTTTAACCCTGAGTCAATATTGTGTATTGGCTCCAAAGCAGAAGAGTGGTAAGGGTAGGCAATGGGGGTCAAGTGACTTGCCCAGGGTCACACAGCTGGGAAGTGTCTGAGGTCAGATTTGAACCTAGGATCCCCCCTCCCCCCCTCCCCATCTCTAGGCCTGGCTCTCAATCCACTGAGCTAACCAGCTACCCCCTGTAACAATAACTTTTTAAAGAAAATGACAACAATGAGACATTATAAAATTTGGGAAATGCAGCCATAGCAGTACTGAGGGGACATTTTATATCTCTAAATGCATACATCAATAAATGATCAGATCAATGAATTGGGCATCCAACAACAACAACAAAACTAGAAAAATGAGCAAATTAAAAATTCCCAATTAAGCACCAAAAGAAAACAGAAATATTCAAAATTTTTAAAAAGGGATTAATAAAGTTGAAAGTTAACAAAAAACACATTGAAGTAATAAACAAAACTAGGAACTGGTTTTTTGGGGGAACCAACAAGAAAATAAAACTATTGGTTATTTTGATTAAAATAAATGAAGTAAAAAACCAAATTACTAGTATCAAAAATGAAAAAAATGAATACCATAAATGAAGACAAAATTAAAGCAATTTTAAGACCTATTTTACACAATTATATACCAATAAAAGAGACAATCTAAATAAAATTTTTTAATATTTACAAAAAATACAAATTGTCCAGAAAAGGAAATAGAATACTTAAATAACTCCATCTTAGAAAAAGAAATTGAACAAGTCATTCATGAGCTCCCTAAGAAAAGATACCCAGGACCAGATAGGCTCACAAATGATTTCTACCAAACATTTTAGGAACAATTAATTAAAACTATATGAACTATTTGAAAAATTAGCTAAAGAAGGAGTCTATCAAATTCCCTTTGTGACACAAATATAATGTTGATACCTAAACCAGGGAGAGAAAAACTATAAATTTCATTAATGGATATTAAAGTAAAATTTTTAAATAAAATACTATAAAGAAGATTACAGCCATATATCAGAAAGATCTATGTATTACATAAAAACACTGGTATGTCCTATATAACACTATTTATTGCACCAAAGGTAAGGTGGGGCAGAATAGAGGGAGGAAGGGAGAGAATCTGAATCCTTAGATTTTAGGAAAGAATTGTCAAAAATTGTATAAAGAACAGGGCCAACATGGCAGGAAAGAAAAGTGATTAATGTTGGAGGGGATATGGCAAAATTGGGACACTAATACACTGTTGACGGAGTTGTGATTTGGTCCAACCATTCTGGAGGGCAATTTGGAACAATGCCCCAGGGGCTTTAAAAGAATGCCTGCCCTTTGATCCAGCCATATCACTATTGGATTTGTACCCCAAAGAGATAATAAGGAAAAATACTTGTACAAAAACTATCCACATCTAGAGAACACTATCCACATCTAGAGAAAGAATTGTGGGAGCAGAACAGCAGAAGAAAAACGTATGTTCAATCACATAGTACTATAAGGATATGATTAGGGTTTTGATGTTAAAAGATCACTCTATTGCAAATATGAATAACATAGAAATAGGCTTTGAACAGTGATACATGTACAACCCAGTGGAATTGCTTGTCAGCTCTTGGGGTGGGCTGGGGTGGGGAGAAGCGAATCATGAATTATGTAACCATGGGGAAATATTCTAAATTAAAAAAAGAGCAGAAAAGTGAATACATAAATAAAAACAGTATTTTACATATATGTGTATATCAGAAAGATATATATGACCAGGTCAGATGAAACTGGCAATGCAGGGCTGGCTCAATCTTAGGAAAATTATCAGTATAGTTGACCATTTTAATAACAATAACAACAAAAATCATATGATCATATCAGTAGATGAAGGAAAAACCTTTGAAAAATTATAATACCCATTCCTATTAAAAACACAAGAAAGTAAAGGAATCAATAGAGTTTTTCTTAAAATGATAAAGGGTATCTACATTAAATGAAAGACATTATCTATAACAGGTATAAACATGAAGCCTTCCCAATAAGATTAGGAATGAAGCAAAGATGCCTATTATCACCACTATTATTCAATGTTGTACTAGAAATGCTAGCTATAGCAATAAGAAAAAGAAATTGAAAAAATAAACATGAGAAACAAAACTAACACTCTGTAGATGACATGGTAGTAAATGCTTAGAAAATGAGAAAAATCAACTAAAAAGCTAATTGAAACAATTACAATTTAAGCAAAGTCGCAGAATACTAAATAAATCCACATAAATCATGAGCATTTCTATATGCTACCAATAAGATCCAGCAGGAAGAAATAGAAAGAAAAATTATATTTAAAATAAATGCATATATTATAAGAGTCTTCCTGCCAAAACAAACCCAGGGATTATATGAACACAAATTACAAAACACTTTTTACACAAATAAAGACAGATCTAAACAACTACAGAAATATTAATTGTTCACAGGGAGATCAAGACAATATAATAAAAATGTCAATTCTACCAAAGTTAACATATTTATTCAGTGCCATACCAATCAAACTACCAAGGAACTGTTTTATGGAACTAGAAAAAAAATAAAATTGATCTGGAAGAACAAAAAGGCAGGAATATCAAGGGAATCAATGGAGGAAAAAATGTGAAGGAAGGCAGCCTAGCTGTTCAAGATTTCCAATTATCTTACAAAGTAGTAATCCTGAAAACAATCTGGTACTGACTAAGCAATAGAATGGTGGATCAATGGAATAGATTAGACATATGATAATATAATAATAATTTTTTAAAAACTTAGCAATCTAGTGTTTGACAGATCCTAAGATCCAAGTTTTTGATATAAAGAACACAACATTTGATAAAAATTGCTGGAAAAACTGGAAAGAAGTTTGGTAGGAACTAGTAATAGACCAACTTCATACCCAGATATGGTCCAAATGAATAAATGATTTAGACATGAAAGATGATATTACAAATAAATTAGGGGAGCATGGAAAAAATGTATCTTTCAGAATATGGATAAGGATATGGATAAGGAAGGAGTTTATTACCACACAAGAAATGGAGGGAATTACAGGAAGTAAAATAGATAATTTTTATTATATGTGGTTAAATAGCTTTTGCACAAACAGATCCAAAGCAGCCAAAATTAAAAGTAAAATAAGAAACTGGGGCAGGGGAAAATTTTATAGCAAGTTACTCTAATAAAGGCCTCATTTCTCAAATACATAGGGAACTGAGTCAACTTTACAAAAATAAAAGTCATTCTTCAGTTGATAAATAGTCAAAGGAAATGTACAGGTAGTTTTCAGAAGAAATAAAAGCTATCAATAGTCACATAAAAAATGCTCTAAATCAGTGATGGACAAACTTCTTAAAGACCAGGCCAAAGAAAAGGAAATGCTCATCTATCAGTCTGTTTCTAAGGCAACTCTTTCCAAGTTTCGTTTATTTTATCCTACTCATTGTATTCATCAGATTAGGAATAATGTTGTGGGGCTGGATAGAACATTTCAGGGGGCTGCATCTGGCCCGCAGGCCATGGTTTGCCCATCACTGCTCTAAATCATACTGATTATAGAAATGTGAATTAAAACAACTCTGAGGTACCATCTCACATCTATCAGTTTGGCTAACATGATATAAAGGAAAATAACAAATGCTAATGAGCATATGGAAAAATTGGAACATTAGTTCACTGTTGGAATTATAAACTAGTCCAATCATACTAAAGAACAATTTGTAATTATGGTCAATTGGCTATAAAACAGCTTTGATCCAGCAATACCAATGACTACTGGGTCTCTGTCCCAAAGAAATCAAAGAAAAAAGATAATGACCTATTTTTATAAATAGTTTTATAGCAGCTTAGAATGGAAACTGAAGGGATGCCCATCAATTGGAGAATGGCTAAACAAGTTGAGGAACATGATTATAATGGGATACTATTGAGCTAAAAGAAATGACAAGCAGAATAGTTTCCAAAAAACCTGGAAAATTTTAAACTAACTTATATAAAGTGAAGTGAGCAGAACCAGGAGAAAACTGTACACAATAACAAAAATATTTAAGGACGATTAACTGTGAAAAACTTGGCTACTCTGATCCAAGACAATTCCAAAGCACTCATGATGAAAAATGTCATCTACCTCCAGAGAGAACTGATGAACGCAAAATGCAGATTAAAACATCCTTATTTTTTACTTTATTTTTATTGTTTTCTTTTGTTCATGTTTTCTTTTGCAGCATGGCTATTATAGAGTGTTTTGCATGACCTCACAAATATAATCAAAATCAAATTGTTTGTCCTCTCAAAGAGGGAGAAAAAGAATTTGGAACTCAAAAAATTGTAAATAATTGCTTAAACATTTTTACATGTAATTAGAAAATATTTAGCAAAATAAATAAAAATATTTTTTTTAAAAGAGTACAGATGTAAAGAGTACTTTAGAGCCTACAAAAAGCAACCAGCTTATGGGGACCCAACATAAAAGTGCAAGTTGGTGAAATAGGTAGAGGGTTTACTTCACATACATAAATGAAAAATAGAAGATTGATGAACTGAATATATATTTTTAAAACAGAAAATCTACAAATAAACCACAAATAAGCACACAAAAAATGAATCTTGACAGTTTAAGGAAAATAGATAAATTGAGCAACAAAAAGACTAGATTTTATTAAAATAAAAAAACTGATTCTTTGAAGGATAATAATGAATGAAATGGATAAACTTTAACCAATCTGATTGAAAGGCAAAAGAAAAATTAAAATCCTAAAATTAAAAAAGAAGACATATTTACAACAAATGGAGAAGTTAAAAAAATTATCAGATTCTACTCTAAATAAATATATGTAGCACTTATAACACCACTCTCAGAATACTTACAACTGAGGAGGGTTCAAGGAATTTTGTTGGACCACATTCACTTAAAAGCTCAACTCCCAAGCCCTCCCAACCAAAATAATAAAAAACCAATATGTTTTGTCTTTCTCTAGTCATCTAGAAAACAATGAAGCAAAAACATTGAATAGCAAAGGAAGAAAATTTATAATAGAATATCCTATCCATAAACTCAGACATACTCTCCCAGAAATGCCTATTTTGTCATTGAGGTGAGTGAACTCATAGAAACTTCATAAAAGAGGCACAGTGTTGTTGTTTTTAATTGTTTAATCTTTTTTTAGTTGCCTCTTCTTACACTGTGTGACCTCATTTGGGGTTTTCTTGGCAATGATAATAGAATGGTTTGCCATTTCCATCTCCAGTTCATTTTACAAATGAGCAAACTGAGACAAAGTGTTTAGTGGCTTGCTCAGAGTCCCATAGTCATTGTCTGTGGCCAGATTTGAACTTAGGAAGATTAACCTTCCTGACTCCAAGTCCAGCACTCTATCTGCTACATCATCTAGCTATCCCAAAAGAGTCATACCTGAGGCAGAGCCAAGATGACAGAGTAGACTCATTGAAAGTTTGAACCTCTCCAATCAATTTTAAAATAATACTTCAAAGTGAATACTGGAATGACAGAACCAACAAAGGGATGGAGTGGAGAAATTTTCCAGCAGAACACAACTTGCAAGATAGGCAGAGAGGGTCTGGTTCCCTGAGATGAGAGGGGATTACAGCCAGCAGCAAACTCACTCCAATGAGTACAAGTGAAAGCCAATAGCAATATTCTGAACCTCACATCTAATGCTTCATGTTCTGAACCTGGGCCCAAGCCAACTTCGAGACCCTGAGATTCTGCCTAAGCCAAAAGAAGAGCATCCGCCCACTCACGCATTAGAGTTCTAAGCCCTAGCCCTAGCACAAGGCAGTCCATGTATGCCTGGCTGGTATAGATCCTGAGTGAAGCTTTAAGCTCCTGCCCAAGCCCAAGATGAGGTCCCCAAACCCCAGTTCAAGGCAATCCACAATGTTTGACCTGTGTAAACTCAGAATGAGGATTAGAGTACCTGCCCAAGCCAAAAGTGAAGCCCCAGGTCCCAGAGCAAGGCAATCCACAGTGAGCATAGCTAGTGCAAACTCAAGGGGAGGCCAGAGACCTTGCCCTGCCATGAGCACCCAAACCCCAAAACAGCTCAGTCCACAGTGTGCCTGGACTGTATAAGCCCAGAGTGAGACCCAAAGTTCCTGCCTAAGCCTAAGGTTAGGCCCAAAGTCCCAGCACAAGGTTGCTCACAGTGTCCTGAGCCCTGTAAGCCATCAGCATGCCCTGGAGGAGACTGAATCAAAAGTGGGAGGTGGCTTTCAGAGTTTCTAGTGCACAGGCCATCATCATCATAGAAGAACTGAAACTTGCTGAAACTTAGAACTAGGAAAAACTGAAATTTAAGGGAGTGCCCTCTCTACTCTGAGAACATAGTCCACCTTTAAGATAAAAATAAAAGTTTTTAAAAAGACTAAGAGCATGAGAAAACATTTTTTAAAGCACTTAACCATAAAAAATTATTATGGAGACAAAGAGGAGCAAGGCATAGACTTGGAAGGAGATGGTGAGATCAAAGCAGCTACAAGAAAAACTTCAAAGAAAAATGATGATGGGTCTCAGGCACTGTATGATCTCAATAAGGATTTCAAAAATCAAACTAGAGAGGCAGAGGAAAAATAGGGAAGAGAAATGAAAGCTATGTAAAGCAGAATTGGCCAAGGGGGAAAAGTGGTACAAAAATCCAGTGAAGAAAAGCATTTCTTAAAAAGTAGAATTGACCAAATGGAAAAGGAGGTTCAAAAACTCATAGGAGAAAATAGTTTCTCAAAAATTAGAATTGAGCAAGTAGAAGCTAATGACTTCATCAGATATCAAGAAACAATAAAACAACCAAAATAATAAAAAAAATTGAAGAAAACATAAAATATCTCATTAAAAAAAAACAATTGGTCTGGAATAGATCCAGGAGAAACAAATTAAGAATTATTGGAAAAGATCAAGAATATCAATGGAAATAATAAAAAAAAAACTGAAGGATGGGGGCCTAGCAATGCCAGATCTTAAACTGTACTATAAAGCAGTGATCACCAAAATAATATGGTACTGGCTAAGAGATAGAAGGGTGGATCAATGGAATAGACTAGAGGTAAATGACCTGAGCAAGTTAGTGTCTGATAAACTCAAAGATCCCAGATTTTGGGACAAGAACTCACTATTTGACAAAAACTGCTGGAAAAATTGGAAAGAAGTATGGGAGAGATTAGGTTTAGATCAACATTTTATATCCTATACCAAGATAAATTCAAAATGGGTAAATGACTTCAATATAAAGAATGAAATCATAAACAAATTAGGTGAACATAGAATAGTATACCTGTTAGATCTGTGGGAAAGGAAGAGCAAGAGATAGTGAACATTACAAAATATAAAATGAATGACTTATGATTATATCAAATTAAAAAGGGGTTGTACAAAAAAAACCAATGCAACCAAAATTAGAAGGAAAGCAACAAACTGGGAAAACATTTTTATAACAAAACTCTTCAACAAAGGTTTAATTTCCCAACCATAAAAAGAACTAAGTCAAATCAAGCCATTCCCCAATGGATAAATATTCAAGGGACATGAATAGACAGTTTTCACATGAACAAATAAAAACTATCAATAAACACACAAAAAAGTGTTCTAAATCCCTCCTAATTAGAGAAATGCAAATGTAAAAAACTCTGAGGTACCATTTTACAACTAGCAAACTGGCCAATATAGCAGCAAAGGAAAGTTATAAATGTTGGAGGAGATGTGGCAAAATTGGGACACTAATGCATTGCTGGGGGGAGTTGTGAATTGGTCCAACCATTCTGGAGGGCAATTTGGAGCTATGCCCCAAGGGCTTTAAAAGAATACCAGCCATACAACTACTGGGTTTATAACCCAAAGAGATAATAAGGGAAAAGACCTGTACAAAAATATTTATAGCAGTGCTCTCTGTGATGGCAAAAAATTGGAAAATGAGGGGGTGTCCATCGATTGGGGAATGGCTGAACAAATTGTGGTATCTGATGGTGATGAAATACTCTTGTGCTGAAAAGAATAATGAACTAGAGGGATTCCTGGAAAGACCTTCAGGAATTGATACATAGTGAAAGGAGAAGAACCAGGAGAACATTGTACACAGAGACTGAAATATTATGACACAATTGAATGTAACAGATTTCTCTACTAGCAGCAATGCAATGATTCAGGACAATCCAGAGGAATTTATGAGAAAGAATACTATCTACATCCAGAGAAAGAACTGTGAGAACAGAAATATAGAAGAAAACTATATGATTGATCACATGGTTCAATGGGGATATGATTGGGATTTTGGTGTTAAAAGTTCACTCTATTGCAAATATGAATAACATAGAAATAGGTTTTGAACAGTGACATATATATAACCCAGTGGAATTGCTTGTCAGCTCTGGGAGGGGAGAGGAAAGAGGATTACGAAAAATCATGAATCATGTAAGCATAGAGAAATATGCTAAATAAATTTAAAAAGAAGAACAAGAAAAAAATTATTGGGTTATCTGAAAGTCATGATAAGAAAATACAAACCTAGATATTATATTACAAGAAATTATCAAAGAAAACTGCCCTGATATTCTTGAACAAAAGACATAAAAAGAATCCACTAACTACCTTCTGAAATAAATACCAAATGACTACTCTCAGGAATATTATAACCAAATTCAATAGCTCTCAGGTCAAGGAGAAAATAATGCAAGCAGTCAGAAAGCAATAATTCAAATATCATGGAGCCACAGTCGGGATTACTCAGGGTTTATCAACTTCCACATATTCCAAGGGCTTAGAATATGACATTTCAGAAGGCAAAGGAATAAGACCTACAACCCAGAATCACCTACCCAGCAAGAATGGGTATATTCTTTCAGAGGGGGAAATGATCATCTAATAAAGTGGACGATTTTCAAGCAGTTTTGATGAAAAAACTGGACCTAAACTGAAAAAAAAAATTTTTTTAATGTTCAAATAGAAGACTCAAGAGAAACATAAAAAAAGAAAGAGAAAATTTAAGGGATTCAATAAGATCCAACTGTTTATATTCCTATGGAGAAAGATGATATTTGTAACTCTTAAAAATCTTTATCAGTATTAGAGCAGTTAGGAGGAATATACATGGAGGGAGTTGAAGTAAGTTGATTAGGATGACATGATAGATATACAAAAAAAAATCAAGGGGTGAAAAATAGTATTTTGAGAAAAAAGAAGGAAGAGGTAGAATGGGGAAAATTATCTCTTCTAAAGAGGCATGAAAAAAACTATTATACCAAATGGGAGGATGAGAGTAGTGACAAATAAAGCTTAAATCTTACTCTCATTGGAATTGGATTAGAGAGGGAATAACAACCATTCTTATTTAGGTATAGAATCCTATCTTACCCAAAGAGAAGTAGGAGGGAAATAAGACAAAGATGGGAAAGGGGAATAGGAAGGACAAAGAAGGGAAAGGTGGTGATTAGAAGAAAAACACTTGTGAGGAGGGACAGAATGAAAGGAGAGAAAAAGAGCAGTGTCAAAAAGGGAAAATAAGATGGAGGGGAATACATAGTTGGTAATCATAACTGTGAATATGAATAAAATTAATTTATCCATAAAACAGAAGTGGATAGCAGCATTAGCAGTAGTCTTTAGATAATCACAATTGTCATTCTAAGATAGTTAAAATAAGTCATGATTTTAATAGGCTTTTTGTGATTATTTTAGTATAAGTATTAAGATTGAATTATGTAAAATGATTGAATTAAGATATATTAATCATTGTTAGTATGGGTCTCAGTTTTGGGCCTTAGCCTTTAAAATTGCTGTATCATGAACCCTCAGCAATAATTATGGGTCTTGAACTTGTGATCCAGGATACATCACTAGACCTGACCCTGGATTCAAAGTCTGGTACCACCCAGCATCACCCACCCACTCTTATCTTTTGCATCACTAGTCCAGGCTTCCCCATTCCTGCCCCACCTTGTGTTAGCAAGTGACTTTCAAGTCAGCATTGTGAAGATGGAGTTAACTCTCCCCTGCCTACTTTTAGATTTAATCACCAGAAGTGTATACACCCCAAAATTTCCTTAAGTGAGGGGAAGTCCGCAACCCATGGACTAAACTGGGTAACAACTCATAAAATACTGACTGCCCCTTGGGCAGCTGTTGAGAGCCATTGGATGTAGAGAGCCATTGGAGAAATAGGGTCAAATTTAGGGCCTGGTATCTAGATTCCCTACTGGACCAATCCAGGCTGAGGCAGTCTTTGTGTTTGGTCCTGGTCACCTGAGCCCTGAAAAGCTCTGGTACCAGCAGGTAGGTTAATCCAAAAACAACTTGACCCATCCAAGAGGCTATTAGGAGTCATTTAGAGAAATAGAGTCTGTAATAGATGTTTTATCTGGATCCCATTACAAAATCATCAGCAAGTAAAACTGTGTGTATGGTTTTTTCTGCACTGCATGTCAGATGCAGATAGAATGAGCCATCTAAGGTAAAAATCTGAGACTCCTCTTTTGACTCATTTTTAAATCCCCACTTTTTCTCAATATTCTTATTGGAAATCTTTGAGTCCTTAATCAGACCAGCAGCTACTAAGTTAACAATTTCTCTCCTTGACAATTTCTCTCCTTGATAATTAAGAAGCCTGAACCCTAAAAAATATATTACTTAGATAAAGACTGGAGCCAGACAATTTAGTCCAGACTATCTGACCAGGTGCAAATCTGTAAATCAAGGCAGAATGCAATTAGTAAACATCTCCATGAAATAGATTTCTGCTCCCAGAATTAACCCCTACTAATTGGTGGTTGGAATTTGGCCCTTGTCCTTATACCCATATCTCTACTTTTAGACTTTAATGGATTGTGTATGATTTGTAACCCCTTCACAGCTGTGACTCTTTCTTTGTGTTCTTTGTTTGAAACCAGTATAAAATAAAGTTCAAAATCCCATAACGTTGGATCAGCATGGGTTAACCACTAGTTTGGTTGTTCTCAGTTTCTTTTTCCTGTCTTAACAATCCGACGCTGTAAAACACCACTCAGAACCCCTACCATATAGAGCTGGCTCTCTATAGGCAGCCCTAAGAAAATTCTAAAATTGTGATTGGTCCATGTAAAGTGGAAGGAAGGCACAGGAAGTGACACAAAGAAGGATCTTTAAAAGTAGTTGCAACTTCCTGTGACCAGCTTGGTTTTGGAGGGGCTCAGGCTTGGGACCTCAGACTACTCTTGGATCTTCCTTTAGGATTACCACGTGGGTGAGTGAAAAGGCTGACTCCTTTCCTGGCTCCTGTGGAGGGACTAGCATTCAGAGAGGCCCCCTCCCCTATCTTGGAGGAGGAGGCTTCATGGCTGGAGCCCTTGCTTAATTTATTCCTAGGCCCTCTGGCTAGGGCTTCTGGAGCCCTGTTGGGGTAAAACCAGGGCCAGAGCAAATAGTCCAGCTCGTTAAGCCAGACTTCTTACTCTGCCCTCTTTCTCATTTCTCTACTTTCAGTCTTTCCCTCTATTTTTTAAATAAATTGCTATAAAAGTCATTTTGACTTGAGATATACTAATTTTGGCAACCACACTCATATATTTAGTCCAACCTTAATTTTTAACCCTCATGATGATTTTACGTCATCAAATGATTTCTACCAATGAGAAGTATGTCCTGCTCTATTTTTAACATGGTCTTGAATTATTTTTAACTTGGTATATAAGTTGTGATATTCTTTGAGATATATAGGAAGGTCTCTCATAGTGCTCTGGGTCTTTTGGTCTTGATCAGAAGTCTGACTTTATTGTGAGACTGGCCGTCTCCCAATAAACCTATTTCTTTATGGCTTGGAGACTTTGTTTATCATATTTGTGTTCCTGTGCTTAGAAATTATGCAATAGCAGGGTGGATTAAAAATCAGAATTGTATAATATATTGTTTACAAGAAAGACATCTGAATTAGGGAGACATACACAGAGTAAAGGTAAAGGGCCGGAGCAGAATTTATTGTTCTTCAGCTGAGGTAAAAAAATAGCAGGAGTTGCAGTCATGATATCAGATAAAGCTAAAGCAAAAATAGATCTAATTAAAAGAGATAAGGCAGGAAATTACATTTTGACAAAAGGTAACAAAGACAATAAAGTGATATGAATACAAAACATATATGCATAAAATAATATAGCTTAATTTTTTAATAATTTTTTAAACCCTAATATCATATATATATCCTTCTATATTAATTTTATTTGTTACAGGGCTAGGCAATGGGGATTAAGTGACTTGCCCAGGGTCACACACCTAGGAAGTGTCTGAGGCCAGAATTGAACCTAGGACCTCCTGTCTCTAGGCCTGACTCTCACTCCACTGAGCTACCCAGCTGCCCCCTTTCTCACTTGATTTTAAGACCCAAAGGAATAGAACCAAAAGATAAAGAAGAAAAGAAGGAAAAGAAGTGAATGAAATTTTAGAAAAGTTAGAACTAATAGATCTCTGGAGAAAACTGAAAAGAAAGAGAAAGGAATATACCTTATTTTCAACAGTACATGGCACCTACAGAAAAACTAACCATGTATTAGGGCATAAAAACTTCACAACCAAATACAGAAAAGAAGAAATAATAAATGTATCCATTTCAGATCATAATATAATAAAAACTATAACCAATAAGAGTCCATGGAAAGACAAATTGAAAAATAATTGGAAACTAAATAATTTAATTTTGGAAAGGGATAAGTCAAAGAACAAATGAGAGAAACAATTTTGTTAAAGAGAATGACAATAAGAGACAACATATCAAAAGTAATGGGATACAGCCAAAGTAGTACTTAAGGGAAAATTTATATCTCTGAACACTTATATGAATAAAAGAGAGAAAAAGCAGACCAATAAATAGGGCATGCAACTAAAACAAAACTAGAATGAATTAAATTAAATTAAAGAATAAATTAAAAATCCCCAAATAAAAGACCAAATTGGAAATCCTAAAAATCAAAGAAGGAATTAATAAAATTGAAAGTAAGAGGACCATTGAACTAATAGATGAGTAGGCCTTGGTTTTATTACAAAAAAACAACAGATAGATCATTTATTAATTTGATTTTAAAAAAGGAAAGAAGAAAATCAATTTACCAGTATTGAAAATGAAAAAAGTGAATTCACCAACAAAGAAGAAATTAAAGCAATCATTAGGAGCTCTTTTGCCCAATTAATATGACAATAAATCTGATAATGGAAGGGAAATGAATGAATATTTACAAAAATATAAATTGCTCAAACTAACCAAAGAGGAAATAGAATACTTAAATAATCTCATATCAGAAAAAGCAATTGAACAAACCATCTGTGAAAAAATCCCCAGGGCAAAATGGATTCTATCAAACATTTAAAGAAAAATTAATCCCAATACTTTATAAAATATTTGGGAAAATAGGCAAATAAGGAGACCTACTAAGTTCTTTTTATGACATAATATGGTCCTGTTACCTAAGCCAGGAAGAGCAAAAACAGAGAAAGGAAATTATAAGCCAAGTTCATTAATGAATATTGATGCAAAAATTTTAAATAAGATACTAGCAAGGAGACTAGAGCAATATGTCACAAGGATCATTCACTATTACTAGGTGGGATTCATACCAAGAATGCAGAGCTGGCTTAATATTAGGAAAACTATCAGAATAATTGTATGTATCAATAAAAAACTTATAGAAATCATATGATTATCCCAATATATTCAAGAAAAAGGCTTAAATCAAATACAACACCCATTCCTAATTTAAAATAAACTAGAAAGCATAGGAACAAATGGGCATTCCTTAAAAAGACAAGTAATATCTATCTAAAACCATCATTTACAATGTGGATAAGTTAGAAGCTTTCCCAGTAAAATCAGGGATGAATCAAGAATGCCTGTTATCATAACTATTATTTATATCATACTAGAAATGCTAGCTTTAACAACAAGAGAAAGAAAATAAATTAAAGTAGGCAATGAGGAAATTAAGCTATCCTTTGCAGATGATATGATGTATACTTAGAGAATCCTAGAGAATCAACTAAAAAATTAATTAAAATAATTAATAATTTTAGCGAGGTTGCAGGATACAAAACAAACCCACATAAATGATCAGCATTTCTATATAGTACCAACAAACTTCAATAGCAAGAGAGAGAAAGAGAAAATTCATTTAAAATCACTCTAAACAATATAAAATAATTGGTAGTTTACTTCTGTGAGATTGAGATTGCAGAGTGGAATTCTAGCTGCAGAGAGGGGGTCAGGCCACAGCTGACCATAGGGCCCCCTGAGAACTCTGAGAGAGGGGCAGTTAGAAAATCAGTTACAATATGGAGGTTGATCTGTTATCTTCTGGGCTCAGTCTAGGAAGGACAAAACTCCTAAAAGATGATAACTTTCTCTAAAACTTTCCCCACAGGTTTGAATAGGAGAGAATAGGAGAAGCTTGATGTCTTTGAACCTCGAAGGCACAGAGGTCTTACTTTGGGGCTGTAAGGCAGAAGGAACTCAGCTTGAGGAAGTTGTGAGTATCTCTCTAAATATAACCAGGCACTGCTCCCAATTGATTAAAGGTTTAATAATTGGAGGGGATGGGAAGGAGGGGAGATCAAATTAGGATTTACAAGGTCTAGGAAGCCTTCAATCTGTTATGTCCAAGCATCCCCTCCCCCCAAAGGGGAAAGGTAACTTGTATAGTTAGTCTGCTCTCTAAGCCTATTAATAATCTTCTCCTATATCTAAATAACTAAACAGAGGTAACTGTGATGTAGTTGAATGTGAAATCCAGGTAAAGCAGGTTGGCAGCTAGGAACTAAAATGGCTTTGCTCAGATTCAAGCCTCAAGCCCCCAAGAACAACCCAGGACCCAAGACACAGCAAGTAGAGTGACCTGCTCACTCCAAACCTAGGACCCCACTGCCTTTAACTGCCCCCTCCTTCAGAGTTCTGGGGGGGGCCTTATGGAATTCTGAGCTGTGGCCTGACCCCCCTCTCTGCAACTAGAATTCCACTCTGCAATCTCAATCTCACATTTCTCAAGACAAATACAGGAATTATATGAACACAATTACAAAACACTTTTCACACAAATAAAGTCAGATCTAAACAACTGGGAAAATATCAATTGTTCCAGACTGAACTAACATAATAAAAATGACAATTCTACCTAAATTAATGTACTTATTCAATGTGATATCAATCAAACTAACAAAAATTATTTTATAGAACTATAAAAAATAATTTTAAAATTCATCTAGAGAAACAAAAGGTCAAGAATATCAAAGGGAATTAAAGAAAAAAAATGTGAAGGAAGGTGGCCTAGTAGTACCAGATCTCAAACTATACTATAAAATAGTAATCATCAAAACAATCTGGTGCTGGCTATGAAATAAAATGGTAGGTCAATGGAATAGATTAGATACACAATATAAAGGAGTAAATGACCTTAAAAATCTTCTGTTTGATAAACCCAAACACCCCAGTTTCATTTTTTTTAATAAAAACTTATTATTTCACAAAAACTGCTGGGAAAACTAGAAAACAGTATGGCAGAAATTAGGTATAGACTAATATCTCACATCCTATGCCAAGATAAGGTCAAAATAGCTATATTATTTAGACATAAAAGGTGATACAATAATTAAGTTAGAATATAGAATAGAATAGTTTACCTGTCAGATCTTTGGAGAAGGGAAGAATTTGTGACTAAATAAGAGAGAGAATCATTACAAGATATAAAATGAATAATTTTGATTATACTAAATTTAAAAGATTTTGTTTGAACAAAACCAATATAGCCAAGATTATAAGAAAAACAACAAATTGGGAGAAATATTTTGTACAACAAATTTCTCTGATAAAGATATAATTTCTCAAATATGTCAAGAATAGAAATCATTGCCCAATTGAAAAGTGATAAAAGGATATGAACAGCAGTTTTCAGATGAATAAATAGAACTATCAATAATTGTATGAAAAGGTGTTCTAAATCACTCTAGATTGGATAAACAAATTAAAATAATGCTGAAGTACCACCTCACACCTATCAGATTGGCAAATATGGCAGAAAAGGAAAATGGTAAATGTTGGAAGGAATGTGGCAAAATTGGGACACATGCATTGTTGATGAATTTGTGAATTGATCCAACCATTTTGGAGGGCAATTTGGAACTATGCCTAAAGGACTTGTTTTTTTAATATTTTGTGCATATTTTGTAATACCAGTACTGAATCTAGATCCGAAAGAGATCATAAAAAAGGGAAAGGACCTATTTGTACAAAAATTTTTTTAGCAGTTCTTTTTGTACTGGCAAAGAATTGGAAACTATGGGGATGATATCAATTGGGAAATGGCTAAACAAATTATCTTATATGATGGTGATGGAATACTATTGAGCAGGATGATTTCAGAAAAATCCAGAAAGATCTCTACATGAACTGATGCAGAATGAAATAAGCAGAACCATTTTTCACTTGTTTATTTGGGTATGTGTTTGGGGGTTTTGGCTTCATTTACTTATACAAATGAATAATATGGAAATATGTTTTGCATGTATATACATGCATATATATACATGTTTAACCCAGACTGAATTGCTTGCTAGCTCCAGAAGTGGGAAGAGGAGGGAGAGAGACAATTTGAGACATATGATTTCAGAAATCTTATGTGGAAATTTATTACATGTAATTGGTAAAAATATATATATATATAAAGCACAGTAAAAAAAATGAAAGAAGCAAAACCAGAGGAACATTGCACATAGTAACAGCAATATTGTACCATGATCAACTGTGAAAGACAGCTTCTCCCAGCAAATTCTGAAGGACTTTTGACAAAGAATGCCATTCACTGCCAGAGGAAGAACTGTTGGAGTTGGAATACTGATCAAAGTATATTATTTTCCACATTAGTTCATATATGTTTTTTATTTTAGGGTTTTGATTTTATATGAGTATTCTCTTACAACAATGGCCAATATGGAAATATGGTTAGCATGGTAATCATGTATAAACCAGATCAAATTGCTTACCATCTCTAAGATGGGGGAGGGAAGAGAGGAAGGAAAATAATTTGGATCTTACAATTTTGGAAAATATATGTTGAAAATTGTTATTACTTGAAATTGGGAAAATAAAAGATCTTTAAAAAAAAGTCACACCTGTGGGAAAAGTATGTGGCTAGGGCACATAATAACTAAGATTTCTGACACTGCAGGTCCATATTTTGATAATGCCATTTCAATGCTCTAATGAGGCTTGCTCGTTACTGGGTGTGGTATTTCTGGGGTCCTTTGGTGATAACTGAGCATATACTTATTTCAAGACTTGTGGTAGCCTTACTGGGCAAATTGCTGTGCTGGTCATTAGTGGTCTCTGATAGTTTCTGGACTCGTATTATCTCTTTAGGTCCAAGCAGTATAGACTCCAGATTGCTCTGATATAATGGCTAAACTCTCTCCGAGATAGGGACAAACTGATAACCTTTTAGTGAATAGTCACTACACTCAGCCTAAAAAAATAATTAAAAAAAATTAAGCTAGAATGCCCTAAATTAAGATTGGGCCTTAATTTTTTTAATCTCTATGTCTCATTCAGTTAGGGATTAACCAATCCTTATCAATTAATCAATCAAAAATACTATTAAACACTGTGCCAGGTACTATGTTAAGTACAAGAAATTTTTTAAAAATGTAAAACTTGCCTTGCCCACAAGAAGCTTTTAATGAAAAAGATAATATGTACATATATGGATGAGTCAATGCAAGTTATATAAATAAAATACAAGGAAATCTTGGAGGGAAAAAGAAGTCTTATGATTCTTAAGCAGAATTATGAAGGAACCAAGAATTCTGGGAGGCAGAGGTATGACAGAAGATTGCAGACATGGGAGACAGCTATTGGGAAAGTATAGATGCTGAAGATGGAGCGGAGCATCTTTAGTTCATAGGACTAAATGTAGTTCCATAGGACTACATTGCAGAGTGTGCAGAGGAGAAGAATGGGCAAGAAAAATGGAAAGCAAGAAGAGGGTCAGAGGGTCAAGTTTTAAGTGCTTAAGAGAAGTGTCTATATTTAATCCTAGAAGTAATAGGTAACACTTATTGAGAAAAGGGGTGACATGATCAAATCTGTAATTTTTATTATGTAAAACACTTCTATACTAGTCACTGATGTAAGAGCAAAGTCAAGCATTAACCAAACCCCCAAAATAAAACAAAAAATACACTAATATGAAATGATTCCAACAGTTCTTGCTCTGGAGGTGGATAGCATTCCCTATCATAAGTCTTCAGGATTGACCCAGATGATTGCATTGCTGAGAGTAGTCAAGTTTTCACAGATAAATATCATCCAATATTGCTGTTATTGCATATGATATTCTCCTAGTTCTGCTTATTTGCTCTGGGTCGTTCCAGCTTTTTCTGAAATCATCTTGCTTATCATTTCTATATAGTACAATAGTATTCTATTACTAATGTACCACAATTTGTTCAGTAATTCCCCAATGGATGGACATCCCCTCAATTGCCAATTCTTTGCCACCACAAAAAGAGCAGTTATAAATATATTTGTACAAATGGCTCTTTTTTTATTATTTCTTTGAGATACAAACCCATAGTGGCATTACTGGAGGAAAGAATCTGCATAATTTTGTAGCCTTTTGAGCATAGTTCCAAATTGCCTTCCAGAATAGTTGGATCAGTTCACAACTCCACCAGCAATATATTAGTGTCTCAATTTTGCCACATCTCCTCCAACATTTACCACTTTTCTTTACTGCCATGTTGGAAAATCTGATAGGTGTGAGGTGGTACCTCAGCATTATTTTAATTTGTATTTATCTAATCAAGAGTGACTTAGAAAATTTTTTCAAATGATTATTGATTTCTTCATCTGAAAATTGCTTGTTCATATCCTTTGACCATTTGTCAATTGGGGAATGGCTTGTAGTCTTATAAATTTGACTTATTTCTTTATAAATATGAGAAATTAGACCTTTATCAGAGAAATGTATTATAAAATTCCCTGCCCCTGGTGTTTTGTTTCCTTTCTAATCTTGGTTAGGTTAGTTTTGCTTGAACAAAAGCTTTTAAATTTAATATAGCCAAAATTATTCATTTTATATCTTATAAAACTGTCTCATTTCATGGAAAATTCTTTCCTTCTCCAGATCTACCAGGTAAATTATTCTGTCTTCCTCTAATTTAGTTACATCTAAATAATATATCTATTTTGACCTTATCTTGGTACGGGGTATGAGATATTGGTGTATACCTAGCTTCTGCCATACTGTTTTCCAATTTTCGCAGCAGTTTTGGTTAAAAGGTAAGTTCTTATTCCAAAAACTAGGATCTTTGGGTATATCAAACACTAGGTTGCTAAGGTTTAACCCCTGTATATTATGTATCTAATCTACTTAATTGATCTACCATTCTATTTCTTAACCAGTACCCTGTTTCTATGATTGCTGCTTTATAGTACAGTTTGAGATTTGATACTGTTAAGCCTCTTTCCTTCACATTTTTTCACTAGTTCCCTTGATATTCTTGATCTTTTATTCTTCCAGATTAATTTAGTTATTATTTTTTTCTATTTCTATAAAATAATTATTTGATAGTTTCATTGGTATGGCACTGAATAAATTAATTTAGGTAAATTTGTCATTTTTATTATATTAGCACAGCCTACCCATGAGCAATTAATATTTTTCAATTGTTCAGATCTGACTTTATTTGTGCAAAAATGTTTTGAAATTGTGTTCATATAATTATTGTATTTGCCTTGGCAGGTAGATTCCTAGGTATTTTATATTATTTAGAGTGATTTTAAATGAAACTTCTCTTTACTACTCTTGCTACTGGACTTGGTTGGTAATATATAGAAATACTGATGACTTATGTATATTTATTTTATATCCTTCAACTTTACTAAAGTTTCAAATTATTACAAATAGTTTTTAGTTGATTCTCAAAATATACCAACATGTCATCTGCAAAGAGTGATTTAATTTCCTCATTATCTACTTTAATTCCTTTGATTTCTTTTTCTTTCCTTATTGCTAAAGCTAGCATTTCTAATATAATATTAAATAATTGTGGTGATAATGGGCATCCTTGCTTCACCTGTGATATTTTTGGAAAGACTTCTAACTTATCCTCATATAACTGATATATTGCTGATAGTTATATATATAACTATATGTGATATAGTTAGATATATTGCTGATAGATATATAACTGATAGTTGCTGAAGATTTTAGGCATATACCACTTATCATTTTAAGGAATGGCCCATTTATTCCTATGCTTTCTAGTGTTTTTTAATAGGAATGGGTGTTGTATTTTGCCAAAGGTTTTTTCTATGCATCTATTGAGATAATCATGTGATTTCTGTCAGTTTGATTATTGATATGGTCAATTATTTTGATTTTTTCCTACTATTAAACCAGCCCTGTGTTCCTGGAAGAAATCCCACCTGGTCACAGTGAATGATCCTTGTGACATATTGCTCTAGTCTCCTTGCTAGTATCTTATTTAAAATTTTTGCAACTATATTAATTAATGAAATTGGCCTATAGTTTTCTTTCTGTTTTTGTTCTTCCTTGCTTAGCTAACAGGACCATATTTATGCCATAAAAAGAACTTGGTAGATCTTCTTCTTTGCCTATATTTTCCTAAATAACTTATAAAGTATTGTGATCAAACATTCAAATCCATTTGTGAATCCATCTGGCCCTGGGGATTTTTTCTTAGGGAACTAAGAAATTGAATGACTTATTCAGTTTCTTTTTTGGATATGGGATTATTTAAGTATTCTATTTCCTTTTGTTAATCTGGACAATTTATATTTTTGTAAATATTCATCCATTTTCCTTAGATTGTCAGGTTTATTGGCATACAATTGGGCAAAATAGTTCTGAGTTATTGCTTTAATTTCCTCTTCATTGGTGGTGAGTTCATCTTTTTCATTTTTGATACTGATTATTTTATTTTCTTCTTTCCTTTTTTAAATCAAATTAACCAATGATCTATCTACTTTTGTTTCATAAAACCAATGCCTAGTCTTATTAGTTTAATGGTTCTCTTACTTTTAATTTTATTAGTTTCTCCTTTAGTCTTTAAATTAAGATTTTTAATTTGTTCTTTTTCTAGTTTTTTTAGTTGCACACCCAATTCATTGACCTGCATTTTCTCTATTTTATTCTTGTTTTTAGAAATATAAATTTTTCCCTATGTATTGCTTTGGCTGTATCCTATAAATTTTGATATATTGTGTTAAAATCATTATCTGGGACAAGATGGATGCCATCTTGACTGATAGGGCTGGCAGTTGAGAGTTTTGGAATGTTCCCAGGTGCTGTGATCCAAGGGCAAAAATTGGTTGGCCTCACCCTATAAATACCCCCAAGGAACAACAGCTCAGAGCTCAGAGCAGAGATTTGAGCAGGCTTCTCTTGGAGCAAGAACTGGAATAGAAGGAGGTGGAAGAGGTAGGCCTGAAACCTGTAACCTGTACCTGACTGAGAGAAAGCTAGTGATCAATCAACACCATTGATAGTAGAGCTGAGAGAGTATATAGATCATCTATCAACATCAACATCAATAGCCTTCCCTAATCTCTGGCTTGGCTGTGGCCAGGTCAGGTTAGAGTTAGTGAGAAGGTGAAAACCTCCAGTTTCTACCAGCCTAGCAACCTTTAGACTTGTTCAACAATTAGTATAGTAGCCAACAAATAGCAATAGGATTCCCAGATCCTCAAACCTATTACCTTGTTTTCCTTCCCCCATTAATAGTTTTAATAGAGTGATTTACCAACAAATACCTTTCCTGAGTGGTTATTCTACCAAGCCCTTGGGAAAGGGAGAATCAATACACAGTCAGATAACAATGTTTCCAATAGCCAATCAATAGCCTTATCAACAACCAATCCAACCTCAGGTTAGGCCTAGTGAAGTTAACCATCTATCTAACCTCTCAAGGGTCCCTAACCTGGGCAACTATTAGAAGGAAACAACTGACAGGCTTAATCAATGAAGCCTATAAGGAAGGAGAGGTATAGATTACATTCATAGCTATTGTGAGAGGCGTGTGTGTTTCCTCCCTCACCAACTATAGCTAGCTTAGGCCTTGGACACCTGATCCCTCCTCCATTCATACTATCTCTGAGATCTACATACCATCCATTCTCTAAGATCTATAGAGAAGATATATAAAGATATTCAGAGCCTTTCATTTCTTTTTAACAGTTTTCCCATTGTCATGCTCATTAATAAAATTATTGATTGTTTCTATAATTTGTTCTTTGACACACCCTTTTTTTAGCATTAGATTATTTAGTCTCCAATTAATTTTTAACTTATCTTTCCATGTAGCTTCATAAATTATAATTTTTATTGCATTATGATCTGAAAAGGATACATTATTTCTGCTTTTCTGCATTTGATTCTAAAGTTTTAATGCCCTAATATATATAGCTAATTTTTGTGTAGGAGCCATATACTGCTGAAAAGAAGGTATATTTCTTTCTATTGCCATTTAGTTCTCTCCAGAGATGTATTAGTTCTAACTTTTTAAAGATTTCATTCACTTCCTTTACTTCTTTCTTGTTTATTTTTTGTTTGATTTGTCTAGATCTTAAAGAGAGAAGTTGAGGTCCCCTACTAGTATAGTTTTACTATCTATTTCTTCCTGGAGTTCATTTAATTTCTCCTTTAAAAATCTGGAGGCTATAATCATGTTGATGAAGACATGCCTCAGGGTAGTGGAGCAGGCTAGTCTGTTTCCCCTCTTCACCACACCTGAGGACAATGTTCACATGCCCTGCCCCTCTGCCCAGCAGCCCAATGTGAGCACTTCTTCCCTCCACTGTCTGTGGTAATGCAGGGAGCTCACAGGCAGCTTGAAGGTGCAGTTTGGGCACACAATCTCTAAAAGGTTCACCAATACTAGACCATTCAGTGCATATATGTTTAGTATTGATATTATTTCATTGTTTATAGTACCTTTTAGCAAGATGTAATTTCTTTCCTTATCTCTTTTAATTAGATCTATTTTTGCTTTAGCTTTGTCTGAGATCATGATTGTTACTCCTGCTTTTTTTACTTTAGATGATGAACAATAAATTCTGATCCAGCCAAAGGGCTTAACTCTGTATGTGTGTCCATGCCTCAAATGTGTTTCTTATAAAGAACATATAGTAGGATTCTGCTTTTTAATTCACTCTGCTATCCATTTCTGTTTTTTTTTTGATGAGTTCATTCTATTCATATTCACAGTTATGATTACCAATTGTGTATTATAAAAATAATATGTCAATGAATTGATTATTGATTATAAACTGATTAGATACTCAGCTTGCTGTGCTTACAAAGTATCTTCAGTTTATATAAATGAAGCTCATAAGTGAACTTCTCTTCAGGGCCAGGTGCAAGGATGCTAAGAAGACTCTTGTTATAAAAAAAAACTCTTTATTGAGAATATAAGGATATAAAAGGATTTCTAACTCTAAAGGATTCAAAGTCCACCCAAATAAAACTCCCAAATTTTCCCTATTCTTCAATAAATCAACACTGTTATCCTTATTTGAAGTATATAATTCTTAACTTTGTCTCCAAGTTATAAAAATAACAAAGGCCAGCTGGCTGAGCCTCAGTAAGAACCAAGTTAGGACTCTGAGCCTTAGCAGACTTGGAGTCCAAACCAAAGACCAGGTCTTTCTTTGGTCTTCTTAGAGATAAAACAATTTATGAAACAGCAATAGACAGGCACTAGTGTTTCCCAAGTTGGAAAAGGAAATCACTTAGCTGCTTCAGGTTTTTCCCTTCTTTCCTTCTACCTCAGACAGTGAGGAGGGAGAGAGAGAGAGAGAGAGAGAGAGAGAGAGAGAGAGAGAGAGAGAGAGAGAGAGAGAAGAAGAAGAAGAAGAAGATGTCACTTGCTCCCAGCACTCCAATAGAGTAACTGCCACTCCCCCAGAATAACTGCCACACCCAGAGAGAGTAACTATCACATAAACTATTATACTGTCAACATTTGACACTGACACTCTGTCTCAGATCTGTTTCAAACTTGTGGGGAGCCAATAAGAGAATAGCTAAAAATCTGAGACTCTTCTTTTGACCCCTTTTGTGATCCTTGTGATTTCTTATTGAAAAGTATTGTGGCCTTATTGAAAAGCTTTAAGTTCCTAGAAAACCTGAATTTGAGAGTTTAACACTCTCCCTCTTTGGCCAGGAATGCAGCTGCCTGGTACAGCCAAGGCCAAAACCTTAGCAGGGGCAATTCAACCCTGAGATAATATTCCCCAACTTGGCTTTCTGATAAGAACCCAGTCAAAATTCAGCCTTGGCCTTGATCTATTCTGAAGCCAATGAGACCTTTTGTGTTTTGATATGACATAATTTGTAACTTCTGCGTATCTGCAAAGTTTCAGGGGGGTTCTTTTGTGTGAAATGAGTCTTGAAATATATATATATATATAATAAACTCCATGCTCCTGGAGACAGAGCTAGAAGCATGAGCTAAAAGACAACTCCCATGTCCCGTTATTTCCTTATCAACTAAACTGTCCTTATCAGATTATCTGAGATGACATATAGATCTCGAGACAAACTCCAATTCTTTCTCAAGCCAGCTTCTCTACTTCTTATCTCTAAACTAATATAACAAGACTTAATTTCTAATATCATCCTTATAGTATTCCCCTCTGTCTCATTTTCCCCTTTTGATCCTGTCCTTTTTTTCCTTTCACTCTATTCTTCCTTACCAATGTTTTGCTTTTTAGCTCCCTTCATTTCCCCTTCCCTTCTATTATCATCCCCTTCCCTTGTCTTATTCCCCTCTTCCATCTCTATAGGGTAAGATGGGATTCTATTCCCCAATGAGTAAGGTTATTATTTCCTCTCTGAGCCAGTTACAATGAAAGTAGTTTAATTATTTCTCATTACCACCCTTATCCTCTCCTCCATTGTAATAGTTTTTTGTGCCTCTTTATATTATTTACCCCATTCCATTTCTGCCTTCCCTTTTTCCTCAGTGCAATCCCCTTTTTAACCCCTTGATTTTTTTGCATATCATATTGTCCTAATTGGTTGTTAAGGGGGTTAATTTGGTAGGAGTTTGACAAAAGTGAGGGGAGCAGTTTGATAAAATACTTAGTTTAATTTGAAAAGTATAGATAGAAAATAGAAAGGAAAGAGAGACTAATACTCTAATACCTTATGACTATACCGAAATTCCTAATCTTAACTAAAATTTCTAAAAAACCCTACTCTAACTGTCTTCCAGGACAGGTTCTTCTGACCCGCAAACTAGACCTAACTTATCTACACTACTTCTACCTAGAAATATACTCCCTACCTAACTAAGCTAATCAATAAACATTAATCACCTAAAACCTCCTTAAAACCATTTCTATATCCCAACTGTCAGTAGTAAAACTGCCAGTCACTCTTCACTGAGAGAGACCGAGACAGACCTCCTGCTCTCTAGAAATCCAGAGACAAAAATCCCTCAACTCTCAACTGTCTCTCCTTGTATATCTTCCTCATCTCCTAGATAATGGAATCTTCAGCTTTCCCTCAAAGCAGCTTCTCAGTTCTGTGGCTCTTACTTAGAAATCTTCTGCTTTAAAGAGACAGAGGGAGAGAAAAAGAAAATCTCTTTAACATATCTCCCCTCAGATCCTTTGGGAGACCAGTCTCCCCAGTGGATCTTTCAAACAAAACTATCTTATACTCTATATTAGAAACGGGGAGAAGTAAAGAGAAAAAGAAAGAAAACAAAACAAATCTTGCAACACACAAGTCTCAAATTACATACAATTACAAATACAGTTACAGAATATCAAAATTATGAGTATACTCTACAGAAATAAGAACTTAAAGATATTAATCCAAATTCACCTTACAGTTACTATGTACAAAAAAACCCACAAGATTATCTACAAGAACATTATATACATATAATATCCCCTCCTGAGACAGATGTTAATCAACACTTATAACACTTTGTAACACTTTAACATTTACTTGTCATTTAGTAATTTTAACTTTTTCTATAATCCTATAAAAGTATATTAATAATAATTATTTTAAAACAGAAATCCTATAAGATAACATAACTTATACACTTACCTATTGAGTATTACTCATTCTATTTCAAAATCAAACCTTTATGTAC
Source organism: Gracilinanus agilis (assembly GCF_016433145.1). Taxonomy (NCBI): domain Eukaryota; kingdom Metazoa; phylum Chordata; class Mammalia; order Didelphimorphia; family Didelphidae; genus Gracilinanus; species Gracilinanus agilis. Next base: position 413,642,726 of record NC_058132.1, on the reverse strand, counting down.
AAGAAAATCAAATCTTTTATTGAAAAGCAAAATATAAGTTCAGGAGTTCAATGTCATTGAAATAGTGTCCAGTTGTCTCTATAATCTTATCCTTGATACATGCAATTAATCGTTTTTGACAGAAGGTACTTTTTTCACATGAGAACAATGGATCCATGATGTCTTTTCTCCTATTTTGATCACTGTAGGGACTGTTAAAAGTACCTGCAATAGATCTTCCCAGGCCAGTTGAGTTGCTCCAGTGTGCTGGTAGTTCTTTACGTACACTGTATCTCTGAGATTTAAATCATGTAGAGAAAAGTCTATAGGTCCAGCTTGCACCATGGCTCCTGATTCCTGAAGTTCTTTTATCTTGATTTGCAGATCTCGTATATATGTGGCTCAGTGGGCAGAGAGAATGGGGAATAGCTAAGATGTTATGGTGATAGAAATGAAAATATTTGACAACTGATTTGATATGTAGGATAAGTGAGAGTAATAGTTTGAGGAAAATATTGTGGTCATGAAATTGGATGACTGATTAGATGGTGGTACCCCTAAGAGAATTAGAGAAGTTCAGAGGGAAAGCTAGTGTCTGAAGCAGGATTTTTAATGAATTTTCCTAACTTCAACTCCAATGCTCTTCATAACTTTGGTATTGAAACCTCTTAATAGTGGATTTTTCTGTTTCCAGTAAACTGCCATACAATACAAAAATATATCCTTTAAATTTTTTATTTATTTATTTTTAAATATGTTTTCATGATTCATTTTCTTTCCCTGCCCTCTTTCCTCCCCCCTCCCAGAGCTGACAAGCAATTCCACTGGGTTGTATAGATATTATCATTTGATACCTATTTCCATACTGTTCATTTTTGCTATAGAGTGATTTTTTAAAGCCTAAACCCTAAATCAGATACCCAAATATACATGTGATAAGTGATGTCATATGTTTTGCTTTTGCATTTCTACTGCCATAGTTCTTTCTCTCAATGTGAATAGCATACTTTTACATAAGTCCTTCAGGAGTATCCTGGCTTGTTGCAAAGTAGCAAAATCCATTATATTGGATTTCCCACAATGTTTTACTTTCTGTGTACAATGTTCTCCTGGTTCTGCTCATTTCACTCTGCATCAGTTCATTGAGGTATTCCCACTTCATATAGAAATCCTCCAGATCATCAGTCCTTACAACACAACAGTATTCCATCACCATCATATACCACAATTTGTTCAGCCATTCCCCAATTGAGGGATACCCCCTCATTTTCCAATTTTTTGCCATCACAAAGAGCATGGCTATGAATATTTTTGTACAAGTCTTTTCCTTATTATCTCTTTGGGGTATAAACCCAACAGTGCTATTGTTAAAAATACCTCCTTTTTTAAAGCACACAATATACATGGTTGAAAGTAGGCTCAGACAAAACTGTGAGGAAAATGATATGTATACCTGGAGTTCTCATCTTTCTCCTTCTCCCTCTGCCCATCTGCATTACCAAAAGTACATGAAAAAACCATTTAGTAGTGAATATTTTATGCCAAATTAGAAAGAGATGATTACAGGAACAAAGGACACAAATATGAAAAATGTGTAACCTTAGTATAAAGGCAAATCTAGGGTCAGAAAAAATATTTCTTATTCTTTTTTCAAGTCTATTCCATCGAAGGGGTATTGTAGCAATTATCCTTGTTGAGGACATGTCTGTAGATTTCATTTCCTGTAAATAGTGGATTGAAAACAATCGCAGTCATTGGGGAAAATTCTCAGTTCTACTTTACTCAGGCTATTGTAAGTCCACAACATAGTGACATCACTAGGCAAATACTAGTTGATGAGGAAATTTGCAATGGGGAAGGTTTAAAAACAGGGCTAGGAAAGTCACAGGAAAAATAGGAAAAGAAAGGTATGGAGTGATTTTCATGGTCTCTTGACTCCTAATTAGTATTCTATCTCATCCAAGATAATGTTTGATGACTACAGAGTAAGGCATTAGTTTATCAATCATTCACCAGCCAGTTCTAAGGGAAAGACTTCAAGAAGAGGGCCCTCATTGACACCCCTTTTCCTGTTTTGTTGTTCAATTATGTTCAACCCTTCATGACCCCATTTTGGGTTTTCTTCTCAGAGATACTAGAGTGGTTTGCTATTTCTTTCTCCAGCTCATTTTACAGATGAGGAAATTGAGGCAAACAGAGTGAAGGGACTTACCCAGAGTCACATAGCTAATAAATGCCTGAGGCCAGATTTGAACTCAAGCTTTCCTGACTCTAGGGTTAGCACTCCCTTCACTATACCATTTAGCTGTTTTTACTTGTTAGTGCAGAGCTACTGTATTTTCCACTCTGCTCTGGAATTAGAGGGATTAAAAAAGAATTAGGTTATAACTCTCTGATGCTATAGAAGATTTATATACTTTGTGTATGTATAGAGAATGTTTTGCTTATGTGATCCATTTCCTTATTAATTTTAAATTAAAATTTGTTTTATTACATGTTTTAATTAAGTGCTTTCTCCTTTTAAAAAGTTTATTTTGGGGTAGCTGGGTAGCTTAGTGGATTGAGAGTCAGGCCCATAGATAGGAGGTCCTGGGTCCAAATCTGGCTTTAGATACTTCTCAGATGTGTTACCCCGGGCAAGTCACTTAACCCTCATTGCCTAGCCCTTACCACTCTTCTGCTTTAGAACCAATACACAGTATTGATTCTAAGATGGAAGGTAAGGATTTTTTAAAAATAATAAAATAAAGTAAGGAAACTGTACTAGATGCCTCTGAGTTCTCTTTTAATTCTGAATCTGTGATCCCTCCTATGATTTACATAACTCCTCACTCCATCTTCAATAGTATACAGACTGCCCTAGAGTTTGTTTGATAAAATATGAAGAGAACAAAAAGGGGGAGTGGATAAAACTGAAGAAAAAAAAAAAAGCTGGGTAGCTCAGCAGATTGAGAGCCAGGCCTAGAGACAGGAGGTCCTAGGTTCAAATCTGGCCTCAGATACTTCCCAGCTGTGTGACCCTGGGCAAGTCACTTGAACCCCATTGCCTACCCTTACCACTCTTCTGCCTTGGAGCCAATACATAGTATTTACTCCAAGACGGAAGGTAAGGGTTTAAAAAACAATTTAAAAAAAAAATAATAAAACCTCTTATACCTATTGTGATAGAGTTTGGGAGTGCAAAAATGAGCTAATGTACAGACTCTTCCCTTAAAGAGTTTTTAGTCTTGATGTGAGGGAGACCCAAATATATATATATATATATGTATATATATATATATATAATTATAACACGTGTTGTGGTATGATTACATGTAAAGAAGATTGCAAAGAGAATGAGAGATTCCCTGAGGGTGGGAACTCTCCTAGTCTGGGGATCATGAAAGGTTTAACAGAGAAAATGTTATGTCAGCCTTAATGGAAAAGAAGAATTTCAATAAGGCAAAGATGGTAAACAAAAATCTACATTGTCTATAGGAAACAACCTGCTGAAATGCAGTCAAGAAAAGACTAGGGAATCATGAGTAGACCAGTTTGACTGGAAAATAGAATGCATGAAAGGGATTTGTGTAAAATATATATTGGAGGCAGTCTATGGGTTTGAATGACAGATTAGGGAGTCTGAGTTTTTTTTAACAGAAGGTAAAAGTCAAGTAGGGGGAAAAAATGTTTAGAACTATTTATCCTAAGATTACTCAAAGACAAATGAAACATGTATGTAGCATTCTTCAATTAAAAATACTTTATATACATTATCTTGTTTAATCTTCACAAAGAATCCTTTGAGGTAAATGGTTTAAGCTGTGGACTAGGACCTCAGCCTCTGAGTTTACATGGTCTGTATTCTTTGAGGTATTTTTAAAAAATATCACTTTGGCTCATGCTTCCACACAGGGTTTCTGTGGGAACCTCAGAATTTGATTCATTTTATTCACATAGCATCTCCCTTGGGAATACCAGAATATAGCTCTACCATTGTAAGTAAAAGAACTCTCACTTCCTGTACAATTAAATTAATTATATATGTGCACATTCATATGTGTATATATACATATATACATATGTGTGTATATAAAGTACAGGATAGCCTTCATTTTATGTTCATAACATACTTTGCTTTATTTGTTCTTGCTGTCTTGCAACATCATTGGCTTCTACTTGCTCAGTTCTAGTCTTTAGGGACTGGTTTTCTGCTATAATCTTTTGATTTTCCTTTTCGATTTGGTCCATCTTGTTTTTCATGGTTTCCTGCTGTTTAATTTGGGTCTCCAATTTGTTATCATTTTGTTTGATTTGGGGGCATCTTTCTCCAATTGGGAGTTTCTGTCTTTTAACCTGTTAATTTCCTTTTGAGCTATTTCCCATTTTTCTTGCCAAATCTCTTCCATCTTTCTCATGATCTCAGATTTGAACTCTTCAAGAGCTTGTGACCCATTTTCATTTTTTTGGGAAGGTTTGGATGTGTTTACTTGTTTGTTCTCCTCTGCTGTCTGCTCTGTTGTCTGGATTTTTTCTGTGTAAAAGTTATCAAGTGTTAATGCTTTCCTCTTGTTTTTTTTCTTGGTTAGTTCTTGGGCATTGCTTGCCATTATTATGCTGCTTTTTCCTTCTCAGTCAGAAGTCTGGGTAAGGCAGGCTGGCTCTCTGTGTATAGAGCTGTGGAGCAATTTTTGTCTGAGTCACAGTGCAGTGCCACCCCTTTCAGCTTTATCCTCGTACCCAAGGTCTATGCTCTTTAGGTTCCTGGGGTCTCAAGTCTAGCAGTTCTCAGGGTCAAGCCTCCTGGTTGTTCCCATGCTTGCTCCTCTGACTGAGGCTCCTTTATGAGTCTCAGTGAGCTGCTTCCCCAGTCTGTCACCCCTCTGCTCTAGGTAGGGGGATGGTGAGCACAGATTTAACGTATAAAGTCAAGTTCATAGGGTAACATATTCATAGGACACACATGGCCAAAGCAATGCACAGTTATGAAATTGTAAGACTGAGAAAGAAAAAAATCTTTGTGGCAGATAAGCATGGTCAAATAAAACAAATTCAATAGAATAGCCATCTCTTGTCCATCACTTCTCTGTCAGGAGAGGGATACAATGTTTTTTCAAAGGTTCTCTGGAAATGCTTATCATTGCACTGATCTTTCAAAGTGTTTTGGGGTTTGTTTTTATTATAATGTTGCTATCCTCATATAAATTATTCTTTTGCTTTTGCTCAGTTCATTTATCAGTTCATACTACCCCAAATTCTCTAATAATCATCTTTTATATAATTTCTTATGATACAATAATATTTTATTCCATTCATATACCCAATTTATTCAATCATTCTCCAATTATTGACAAGTTCATCTAAAGTACTCCCTTAGATTCTAGCTCTCTTTCTTAAATCCCCTCTTGAAGATTTGTTTTCAAATATTCCTTTAGAAGTATTTTTTGCTTAATGTGGTTCCCTCTCAATTTCCACTTATTGCATAAAACCCAGCACATATCAGGCAGTTAATAAATATTTACAGGCTGCCTGTGTATATATGAGAGAGAGAGAAAGAGAATGTTCAATTCTCCTTTGCCCGATTCAAATAAGGTTCATTTGTTGACTACTTCCCACCTACCACCACTCATGTTGATATATTTCTTCCACATTTTCATACTTTTTTCATACATACCAATTTTGAGAAGTAGCAGATTCTGCCTTCTTATTCTTCTTTTTTGCACAATTTGTTCCTTTTATTCTCCCCACCCTGTACTAGGTCCTCAATTTTAAATCTCTCAATACCTTTAGAAGACATTACATTTCTGAAGGAATATTTATTTCTTCTTCTCGTTAGACTATCAGCACTACATCATCATATAAATCCTTCCAATTGCTCAAATAAATTTGACTGTCCAGGTTTCTTTGGACCCTAGTTCCTACTCAGCCATGGTCTTTTCATAAAAAAAATGTTTGAAAGTCAACTATTTGATTAAAGATTCATCCTCACCATCCTCACTGTGTATAGTGCATTATTCTTGATTATAATCTTATATCTTTCACCTTTAAAATATTGTATTCTGCTTATTTTCTCACATTTATAGGTGATGCTGCCAGGGCTTGTGTGAATCTAATAATGGCCCTTAAGTGCTTGAATAACGTCTTTCTTCATACTTGCCATAATTTTTCTTTGATGTAGGAGCTTTGAATTTTGGCTATTGTGGTTATTACATCCTGATATTCCCTTATTACACTATGGAATTTTTCCTTTCAGGAAGTGATTAATGGCTCCCCTCACCTTTATTATCTCCTTTGGTTCTAATAGCTGTAGGCAATTTCATTTGTGATTTCTCAAAATATAGATTCCATATGTGTATATGTGTGCACACATATACACACACGCTATTGTATTATATTATATTGTTAGTATCATACTATTATATGTGAATATTATATATAAATATATGCATACTTTCATATCTGTATATTTTCAGGAAGTTAAGTGATTCTAAAATGATCTCTTGTTGACCTATTTTTTAGTTCATTGGGTTTTCTATATTAGATATCATACATTTTCTTCCATTTTTTTCTAATCTTTGGAATTCAAAGAACCTTGGAACCCTTTAGCCTGGGTTGTCCTTATCTGAGTACTGTTGGTTGCTACCCTCCCCAGGGCATCCAAGGACATCCTTGGTTACCACCTTTGTCTTTCTGACCACCCTTGGGCTCCTGAACTCCCTGGGGCTTTTGAGATCCATTTGTACTGGTTTCATTGACTAGTCCTTTTCCTATTGTCTGAAGGCTTCTGGCTAATTTTCTTGTATAATTTTGGGGGGAAAGAGTTAATTTACTGTAGTTTCTCATTGGATTTCTAGATCATTGTTTTTGTTGTTGTTGAGTCATTTTAGTCAGCTCCACAACTCTTATTCTGCAGACACATATGCTTCTCTTCCTTCTTTTGTTTCTCCTGGTTACCAACTGTCTCATCAAGTCAAAACAAATCAATAAACATTTATTAAGTACCTCATGTGGATCTTAGCATCTACTGTGCTAAGAAAGGCCAAAAAAAAGTCCCTTCTTTCAAGGAACTCAGTCTAAAAGAGGAGTCTATGCAAAAAACAATGTACAAACAAGAAATTTGTTATTATTGTTGTTCAGTTGCCTCTGATTCTTCATGACTCCATTTGGGGTTTTATAGGCAAAGATACTGAAGTGGCTTGCCATTTCCTTTGATGTCTCATTTTATAGATGAACAAACTAAGGCAAACCGGGTTAAGTGACTTACTCAAGGCCATACGACCAGTAAGTGTCTGAGGCCAGATCTGAACTTAGTAAGATGAGTATTCTCCAGGCCCAGAACTCTACCTACTGCCCCAAAAAGTTGCCAAAACAAGACATACACAAGACAAATTAAAGATATTTTTCAGAGAGAACACTAAAATTAAGTAAGGGGCAAAACTTTTTGTCAAGTGACCTGCTCAAAATCATACAGTTTGTATCTGAGGCTGCATTCCTGACTCCATGTTCAGCTCTCTAGCCACTATGCCACCTCACTGACTCTCTGGCTTTTAAAACCCTTCATAACTTGGTCCCTTCCTACATTTTCAAACTGAAACTTGAAGGAAAACAAGGAAGCTGGGAGGTGGAGATGAGGAGAGATATAATTCCAGGCATGGGGGAATAACCAATGAAAATATCTGGTCTGAAGATGGAGTTACTTGTTCAAGGAATAGCAAGGAGGCCAGTGCCACTGGATCAAGATTATATGAAAGGAAATATGAGAGAAAAGAAATATGAGAGAAAAGTAAGGAATAAGAAGACTGCAAAGGTAGGAAGGGCCTGGGTTATGAAGGGCTTTAAAAGTAAAACTGAATGTGATATTAATTCTGGAGGTGAAAGAGAGCCTCCTCTGTATATGAGTGACGTTACAAAGGTAGAAACAATAGCCATACACATATGGAGGCAGATACATTTTATTTTCCCATGTTTTGCCTGTATCCTCACTTGCAATAAGGATGCAATGTGTAACAAAGTTCTGTCTTATCTAGCCACATGTAGCATTTCAAAGGTATACGAGGCAAACATGATAATTTAGGGTGCTGAGCAATACCTCTCTGTTGCTCTTGTGGGTAAATACACCAAATATTATCCCCCCCACTTCTCTGGACCATTCCAGCCTGCTACTGATTCATTACATTATTCTCTTATCACTTCATTTTTTGATTCAAAGGAAATTACAGGGCATGTTCTCCCATTTTCTCATAAATTAAGCTCCTTATTATTGTAAAGGGTATCATCATCTACCAAGTCACCCAGGTTCAAAACCAAAATTTTTCATGACTTCTTACTCTCTCTTACCATATAAAATTTATTGCTGAGTCCTGCCAAATTTACTTTCACAACAGCTTTCATATAAACTCTATTTTTTCCTCTGAAACTGCCATCATTTTGGTGCAGGTTCTCATTGCTTCATACTTGGAATACTGCACTTGGCTGCTGGTTAGTTTCATTGCCTCAGTCTCTCTCCACTTCATTCTAGCCTCCACTTACATCTCAAATTCAATACACTCCAGTAGCTCCCTATTCCCTTCAGTATCAAATATAAAATTCTCTGGCTTTTTAAAAATATCTGCTGTATGCCAGATGCTTCACAAACACTGTCATTTAGGAATAGCTAGGTGGCTCAGTGGATAGAGAGCCAGCCCTGGAGATGGGAGGTCCTGGGTTCAAATCTGGTCTCAGATACTTCCCATCTATGTGACCCTGGGCAAGTCACTTAACCCCAACTACCTAGCCCTAACCAATCTTCTGCCTTGGAACTGATACTTAGAATCAATTATAAGACAGAAAATAGGGGTTATTATATGTGTGTGTGTTTTTGTATAATGTCATTAGGTCTTCACAATAATCCTGTAAGGTAAGTGCTTTTATTATCCATATTTGAGGCTGAGATTTTACTTCCAATGAAACATTAGACTGTAAACTCCTTGAGGAATGTTGTTTTCTCTTTCTTTACATATGTCATCTTTTTTTTTTTGTTTGTTTTAACCCATGTACCGAAGTGTATTGTCTCATAGGTGGAAGATTGGTAAGGGTGGGCAATGGGGGTCAAGTGACTTGCCCAGGGTCACACAGCTGGGAAGTGGCTGAGGCCGGGTTTGAACCTAGGACCTCCTGTCTCTAGGCCTGACTCTCACTCCACTGAGCTACCCAGCTGCCCCCTCTGTCATCTTAATAAATATTTATTCTCTTTACTTAAATAGTACAGAAACATGTGTACTAATATATAGCATAAATTATATATAATATAAAACATAGAAATTAATTGATATGTCAGTGCTATTTAGAAGAATGTCCTAGCCTTTTCTATATACTTTCCCCTTTTTTCTTCTTTTCCTTTTCTAGCTTTCTACTTTCTTGATGAACTTGGCGTTTTATCATTTGCCACAAAATGAATGGGTAGGTTCCTGTGAAATTATTGGAAATGGAAAGACTGAGGAATATCAGGGACCTTTAGGTCTATATTTTCTTTTTCTAAATTAAAAAAAATTTTAATAACAAGTTTCCATATAAGTTTTGTGAAGTTATATGACCCAAATTGTCTGCTTCCTTTTTTTCCCTCATCTCTCCTGGAGCTGGCAAGCAATTCAATTTGAGTTATACCTGTAATATCATGCACAACATTTTCCCATATTATTCTATTTTTAATTTTTGTAAGTGAACAATCTTATAAAATTAAAACTCCAAAAATATACACAAATAAACAAATGACAAATCATATGCCTTCATCTGCATTCTTACTCCAACAGTTCTTTCTCTGGAAGTGGGTAGCATTCTTTTTCATAAGTCCCTCAGAATTGTTCTGGATCATTGTATGGCTGATAGTAGCTAAGTCTATCACATTTGATCATCCCACAAAATTGCTGTTAATATATGCACTGTTTTCCTGGTTCTGCTCATTTTGCTCTGCATCATTTCACATAGGTCTTTCCAGCTATTTCTGAAATCATCCTATTCATCATTCCTTACAGCACAGTACCATTCCATCACTATCAAATATCAAAGTTTGTTTGCCCATTCCCAGTTGAAGGACATCCCTTTAGTTTCCAGTTCTTTGCCCCCACAAAAAAGAGCAGCTATAAATATTTTTGTACAAGCAAATCTTTCCCATTTTTAAAAATCTCTTCAAAATACAGATTTAGGTTTATATTTTCAAGGGATGAGTCACACTCCATCTTATATAAATACTAGTTAGTATCAAATAGTAGTAGTCAGCAATAGTCCTCATGATCCACAGGGGCTTATGTTCTATTGAGGTGAATAATAGTAATTTTTTGGAGGTAGCACTAATTACTAGGTTATTAGAAAAGGCTTCATGTAAGCAGTGACATTTAAGCTGAGTTTTGAAAGAAACTAGGGATTCTAGAAAGTGGTGATGAGAGACTACATTCTAGGTATGAGGTAGGAGGGGATAGCCTGGGCATATGCAAGGACAAGAAACATGCTATGTCAATGACAAAAATATCAATATGCTAAGCATTTTTATATTTTTTATTATTTATTTTTAAAAATTTTTATTTTGAATATTTTCTCCCAGTTACATATTTCATGTTCCTTCCCTCTCCCCCAAGCCCCCTTAGCCCTCCTTATAGGCATTTTTAAAAAAAACCCAGTTTGGTCCAACTTTTGTGCATGTGCAGGAGAGTAATAAGCCTGGAAAGGTAGCTTTGACTCAGCTTGTTATAAATTTAAAGGTCAAATAGAGGAATTTATACTTTGGTGGCTATGTGGAAGAAGAAAGTCTTAAGTAGGTTATAGGCCAGTAATGGGGAACTTATGGTATGGGTACCAAATATGGCATGCAAAGAGCTCTCTGTGGGCATGTGGTCACCCTCCCCCATTCCTCCAGACCTCTGCCCCCCAGAGTTCATTACTAGAAAGACAAAGGGACTCTAGTAGAGCTGTTCCCCTCCCCCTCTTCACCATGCCTGATGACATTTTTTTCACATCATTCCTCCTCTGCCCAGAAGCCCAATGGGAGCATACAGAGGGTAAGGGGGCAGAAGAGCTGGAGGGGAGCAGAGCACTCAGGCCACTCTCCTCCCCCTCTCTATACTCACTGAGGACATTCCTCATTTTACCTGCCCCTCCACCCAGTAGCCCAATGGGGAGTGCTTCCTCCTTCCTCTGTCTGGGATAAGGGGTGAAGTGGATGGAGTATGTAGGAATTAAATTTTAATAGTTTGACTAAAATATATGAAAATTATAAATAATATAGTAGTCATCAATCTAAAGTGTTATTGCTCAAAGTAGAAATGACTTTTAATAGCTTTTATTCACAAAAGAGGTGGAAAGAGTGAAAGTAGAAAAATACAAAAGATAGAGAAGATATTTTAGCCTATCTAATTAAATAAACTCCGGTGCTTGATTCAGTCAGGACTTTTTGACCTTCAATTGGAATTAAACTCTCTCCAGAAGTCAGGAAAGGAAAGCCAGCTATTCATTCACCCAAGTTCCCTCTAAGAGGCAGGTCAAGAAGATGACTGAGCTGAGGGCAATGACCTCTCAAGGAAGACCCTCAAGCCAATTCATCTCTGAAGTTGACCTTCTTCTGAAGCTGACCTCAAGTTGACTCTCCCAAGAAGACTACTCCAGAAGACTATCTTCAGGAGACAGTCCCAAGCAGAAGGATTTCATGGCTTTTAGGGTGACTTCTTGTCCCTTCCCCTCTTCACAGGAGCCAATCAGTTTCCAAATTATCTAGCACTGCCCAGAGGGGCAGTGTCTATGAGGTCTGCTTTCCATCCTCTGGAAGTTTAAATTCTTATCAAAAGGGTTCACAGATTCCTGGCTGATTGAGTTTCTGAGGGTGTGAATTCACTAAGTGGTTTGGAGCTCCTCCACCTAATTCAAGCTTTTGTTGATTCAATCAAAAGGTAGACAAAAGAGAGTTAATCCTGTCTTCATAATTCCGTGAGGTACTAAATAGGGGTACTTTAAGTTATTGTTAACCAAGTGTTAACTCAAAATAGACAAATGGAATAAAGGATTTCCTTTCACAAGTGTAAACTCATAATAGACAAAGAGAACAAAGAATTCCCTTTTCACAGGTATGGCACTTGGTCTCTGGAGGGGGCAGGCATGGCACTCAGTTTCTAAAATGTTTGCCATCACTGTTATAGGCTATAGGTGATTGAGGTTGAAACTAGGGTTGGTGTCCATTTAATAGAGAGAAGGGATCAGTTAAGGAGAGTACTGGGAAAAGACTTAACAAGATTTGGCAACTGACTGGGTATATGCATTGAGAGAGTGAGAAGTCCTATTTCAAATACCACCTCCTACTACAATAAAGCAGGCAATAAATAGCCAGTTAATTGTAGCTTGTTTAATGCCAGATGTAGTATGGATCATTTCATTTTATAGAAATTTCTATTCTTTTCTATTATAATTCATAGCAATAATAAGGTACAGCAACATTATAATATATCAATGGAAAAATTGACCATAATAAACATATATAGGCCAACAGAATGGTGTAATAGCAGTATAGTTGCTTTGTTGTTGTTCAGTCATTTCTGCAATCTGTCTGACTCTTAGTGACCCCATCTGGGGTTTTCTTGGCAAAGATACTGCCTTTCTATTTCCTTTTCCAGCTCATTTTACAGGTGAAGAAACTGAGAAAAATGGAGGCAACTGACTTGCCCAGGGTCCTGAAGCTAGTAAGCATCCATATTTGAACACAGATCTTTCCAATTTCAGGCCTGATGCTCTCTATCAGTATGCCACCTAACTGCCCCAATTTGGTTGCTATGTGCAATCAAAAGAAAAATAATTCAATAACAATAGCATTTTAAATTATTTTTATAGGTTGTGCTGAGAAATTAAATGGCCAGTATAAAGCCATTCCAAAAAGTGATGTTAAAGCCTGAATTTGGAGTAAAAAATTTTATTTCCATCCTACTGATGATATAAGTCCAAGAGTGTTTCTGTAGTACTTTAGGTTTGATATCATGTTTATGGAAATTTTATTGGATTTTTCTCAATACCGATCTAGAAAGGGAAATACTGCCAAATTACTTAAGATCAAGTGTGAATTTTTAGGTGGTAGACATTTCCATCTCATAATGTGTTTGTAGAAAGGAAAAGTATACATATGTATTTGATAAAAAAATTACCTGAGAAAAGTACACTATATAAATGATCTTGTTTCTTCCTCTGTTGAATAATGGGTTTTGGACTAGATAATTTTTCATATAGCATAAGAAATTCTGTCAAAAGATAAACAGATCACTCTAAGAACCATTTTTCTTCTCTTTTAAAAGTTTATTTATTTATTTATTTGATTTAGAATATTTTTCAATGGTTACATGATTCATGTTTTTTCCCTCCCCTCCTCCTAACCTCCTCCCATAGCCAATGAGCATTTCCCACTGGGTTTTACATGTATCAATGATTAAGACCTATTTCCATATTATTAATATTTGCAATAGAGTGATAATTTAGATTCTACATCCCCAATCATATACCCATTAAACAGTGTGATCGAGCAGTTGTTTTTCTTCTGTATTTCTACTCCCACAGTTGTTTCTCTGGATGTAGATACTACTCTTTCTCATAAGTCCCTCAGAATTGTCCTGGATCATTGCATTGCTACTAGTACAGAAGTCCATTATGTTTGATTGTGCCTCAGTGTATCAGTCTCTGTGTTCAATGTTATCCTGGTTCTTCTCCTTTCAGTCTGTATCAATTCCTGGAGGTCATTCCAGTTCACATGGAATTCTTCCAGTTCATTATTCCTCTCAGCACAATAGTATTCCATCATCAACAGATACCACAATTTGTTCAGCCATTCTCCAATCAAAGGGCATCCCCTCATTTTCCGATTTTTTGCCACCACAAAGAGTGCGGCTATAAATATTTTTGTACATGTCTTTTTCCTTATGATCTCTTTGAGGTATAAATTCAGCAGTGGTATGGCTGGATCAAAGGGCACGCAGTCTTTTAGTGCTCTTTGGGCATAGTTCCAAATTGCCATTCAGAATGGTTGGATCAATTCACAACTCCACCAGCAATGCATCAGCACCCCAATTTTGCCACATCCTCTCCAACATTTACTTTCCTTTGCTGTCATATTAGCCAATCTGCTGTAAGGGGGGAGAGGGAAAGGGTTTTTTTTTCTTTGTTGGGTGAATATTAAAAGGGATGGTTGCCAGGGAATTGAATAAACATCAGTCCCAATAAAAAAATCATCAAGTCAAAATGACTTTTATGGTAGCTTATCTACAAATGAGAGGAAGGAGAGAAAGTAAGAAAATCAGAGAAAGCATAGGGTAGGATAAGTAATCTAACAGACTGAGTAATTTGCTCTGACCCCTGGTTCAACTCAGGCAGGTTGAGTTGTCCTGATTGGAGAAGGCTGAGCAGAGAGTCCCTGAAGCCTGAGGGCCAGGGATGAATGAAGCAAAAGCTTTAGTCTCTGGACCTCTCTTGAAAGGAGAGTTCCTTCAGAGAAATCCAGGAAGATTTAGTCTTTACATTCACCACGTGTAATTCCAAGGGAGAGATTAAGAGCAGTCTCACCTAGTCTAAGGTCTCAGCCAGTGCTCCTCCAAGTCTAAGACACGAACAAGAAGAACTCCTTTAGGTCTAAGACACAAACCAGAAGAGAGCTACGGGAAGTTGTCACTTCTTTTTTTTTTTTTTTTTTTTTTTTTTAATTTTATTTAAACCCTTACCTTCCATCTTGGAGTTAATACTGTGTATTGGCTCCAAGGCAGAAGAGTGGTAAGGGTAGGCAATGGAGGTCAAATGACTTGCCCAGGGTCACACAATTGGGAAGTGCCTGAGGTCAGATTTGAACCTAGGACTTCCTGTCTCTAGGCCTGTTTCTCAATCTACTGAGCTACCCAGCTGCCCCCATGTCACTCCCTTTTAAAAGTGCTTCTTTTTCATCACTTCCTGTGCCTTCCTCCTAGTTTATGTGTTCAATCACAACATACGATTTGCTTAGGACTGCCTAGGGGGCAGTCAGTCAATTCTGATTCGTCACCCACTCTTGCGCATGTGGGTCACAGACTTTCCACTTGAGAACTAAGTGGGGTTATTTTCACCTTTGGTGATTAAATCTAAGAATGAGCAAGGTAGATTTAATCTCATTATCACACTGCTAAGTGTGAGGTTGTACCTCAGAGTTGTTTGGATTTGAATTTCTCCAATTATAAAAGATTTAGAAAACTTTTTCATGTGCTTATTGATAGTTTTGAATTCTTTATCTCAAAACTGTCTATTTGAGCCCCTTGCCCATTTATCAATTGGAGGATGACTTGATTTTTTTGTACAATTGATTTAGCTCCTTGTAAATATGAATAATTAGACCTTTGCCAGAGGTTTTTGTTTTAAAGATTTTTTCCCAGTTTGTTGCTTCCCTTCTAATTTTGGTTGCATTGGTTTTGTTTGTATAAAACTTTTTTAATTTAATGTAATCAAAATTATTCATTTTACATTTTGTAATATTCTCTGTCTCTTGTTTGTTCTTAAAATCTTTCTTTTCCCATAGATCTGACAGGTATATTATCCTATGTTCACTTAATTTACTTATAGTTTCCTTCTTTATATTTAAGTCATTCACCCATTCTGAATTTATCTTGGTGTAGGATGTGAGATGTTTATCTAAACCTAATCTCGCTCTCATCCTGTTTTCTAATTTTCCCAGAAGTTTTTGTCAAATAATGGGTCTTTGTTCCAAAAGCTGGGATCTTTGGATTTATTGTACACTGTCTTGCTGAGGTCATTTACCCCAAGTCTATTCCATTGATCCTCCCTTCTGTCTCTTAGCCAATACCATATTGTTTTGATGACCACTGCTTTATAGTACAGTTTAATATCTGGTACTGCTAGGCCCTCATTCTTCACATTTTTTTCCATTATTTCCCTTGATATTCTTGATCTTTTATTCTTCCAAATGAACTTTATTGTAATTTTTTTTAATTCAGTAAAAAAGTTTTTTGGTAGTTTGATAGGTATGGCTCTAAATAGGTAAATTAATTTGGGTAGGATTGTCATTTTTATTATATTAGCTCATCTTATCTATGAGCAATTAATGTTTTTCCAATTATTTATATTGTTTTAATTGTGTGGAAAGTATTTTGTGGTTGTGTTCATATAGTTCCTATGTTTGTCTTGGTAAATAGTTTCCTAAATATTTCATATTGTCTAGGGTGATTTTAAATGAAATTTCTCTTTCTAACTCTTGCTGCTGAGTTGTGTTGGAAATTTACAGAAATGCTGATGATTTATGTGGGGTTATTTTGTATCCTGCAACTTTGCTAAAGCTGTTGATTATTTCCACTAGCTTTTTAGTTGATTCTTTAGGATTCTTTAAGTAGATCATCATATCATCTGCAAAGAGTGATAGCTTAGTCTCCTCCTTGCCTATTTTGATACCTTCAATTCCTTTTTCTTCTCTAATTGCTATTGCTAGTATTTCAAGTACAATGTTAAATAATAGAGGTGATAACAGATATCCTTGTTTCACTCCTGGTCTTATTGAGAAGGCTTCTAATTTATCCCCATGGTAGATGATGTTTGCTGATGGTTTTAAATATATAGTTTGTTATTTTTAGAAAAGGCCCTTCTACTCCAAACTTTCTAGTGTTTTCAATAGGAATGAGTTTTTTGTCAAAGGCTTTCTCTGGATCTAGTGAGATAATCATGTGATTTTTGTTTGTTTGCTTGTTGATATCATCAATTATGTGAATGTTTTTCCTAATATTGACCCATCCTTGCATTCCTGGTATAAATTCCACCTGATCCTTTTGAATAATCCTCACGATCACTTGTTGGAGTCTTTTTGCTAGTATTCTATTTAGGATTTTTGATCTGTTCATTAATGAGATTGATCTGTAGTTTTCTTTCTCTGTTTTTAGTCTGCCTGCCTTTGGAATCAGTACTATATTTGTGTAATAAAAGGAATTTGGTAGAACTCCTTCTTGGCTCATTTTGTCAAATAGTTTGATTAGTATTGGGATTAGTTGTTCTTTAAATGTTTGATAGAATTCACTTGTGAATACGTCTGGTTCTGGGGATTTTTTCTTAGGGAGTTCATTGATGGCTTGTTCAATTTCTTTTTCTGAGATAGGATTATTTAAGTATTCTCTTTCTTCTTCTGTTAATCTAGGCAATTTATATTTTTGTAAATATTCATCCATTTCACCTAGATTGTCAGATTTATTGCCATATAATTGGGCAAAATAGTTCTTAATAATTACCTTACTTTCCTCTTCATTAGAGGTAAGGTCTCCCTTTTCATCTTTGATACTGTTAATTTGTTTTTCTTCTTTCTTTTTTTATTAATCAGTTTATTATACATATCATATTCTTATTATTATGTATTATATTATATTATATATATGTTAAGCATTTATCTGTTTTATTTGTACACATAATATATGAACAATTTATCTATTTTATTTGTTTTTTCAAAGTACCAGCTCCTAGTCTTATTTATTAGTTCAATAGTTCTTTTGCTTTCAATTTTATTAATTTCTCCTTTGATTTTTATGATTTCCAATTTAGTGTTTATTTGGGGATTTTTAATTTGTTCTCCTTCTAGTTTTTTAAGTTGCATGCCCGTGACCTCTTCCCTCTCTAAATTGTTGATATATACACTCAGGGGTATAGATTTTCCCCTGAGTACTGCTTTGATTGCATCCCATAGATTTTGATAAGTTGTTTCCTCATTGTCATTCTCTTCAGTGAAGTCAGTAATTGTTCCTTTGATTTGTTCTTTGACAACCAGTTTTGAAGAAATAGATTACTTAGTTTCCAATTAGTTTTAAATCTGCCTTTCCATAAGCCCTTATTGATTATGATTTTTATTGCATTATGATCTGAAAATTTTATTTATTATTTCTGCTTTCCTACATTTGCTTGCAATGTTTTTATGGCCTAGTACATGGTCAGTCATTTGCTTCTAATAATTGGATTTTAATTTTTAAGGACTGAATTCCATCCCTGGCTTTTAGGTTGCCCTTCTCCTTTTGTTCTGTTTTTCTTTGTAGGTCATCTCTTTCTTTGCCTCATTTTCAAGCTGGTCAATTATGGCTTTCAAGAGACTATTTTCTTGTTTTAGTTCATGTGCCTCTCTTTCCAGATGACTTAGTTTGCTTTTTAAGTCATTTTCTAATTGTCTTTAGCCTCTCTTAATTGTTTTTTGAATTGTGTTTTGAGTTCTTCCAAAGGTTGAATCCAATTAGCTGGAGTTTCTGCGTTTTTTTTGCTTGGTGTTCCTTGGTCCTCTTCTGTTCCATTTGCTCTTTGTTCATTACCTGAATAGAATATGTCTATTGTAATTTCTTTTTTCTTCTTCTGTTGTTTTCTCATATTTTTTCCTTCTTTCTCCCCTGTCATTGGCTGCAATCTTGCTCCTCGGTTTATTTGCTGGATCTGTGGGTTTGGGCCATTCTGTCCTGAAGGGGCTTCTTCTCTGCTCTGCTGATTGACTAGATTAGGCCGTTGGAATATTAATGAGCCCTGAGGTCAGATCCCCAGCTGGCAGAAGAAGCTGAAGGTGTAGGTGAAGGCATAGAGGCTAAAGGGAGCTGTGCTTCCCTTCCTGTTATCAAGGTATTCTATAGTGGTTGCAGCTTTCCCCCTGGGGCAGAGCTTATCTGTAAAGCTGGATGTGCCTTGAGGACAAAACCTTGGTGGGGGGGCGGGTGTGCAAAATGGAATATTTTGGCTGAGACTAGATTGCTCTCTACCTGCACTTCTCCAGCTGCCTACCTGCTAACAGTGGTCAGCACCCTAAGCCTGGCACAACTGTGCCAACAAGGCATTCCCTCCAGGCTAGAGCCCTAGACCTGAGATTCCAGCCACTACTGGAGACTCAGCACAGTAGGTAGGAGAGGGGGTCTTGGAACTTTCCTTCTTCCTTTTCCTTAAACCAGAGAGTTCAAGAATTTAGGCTTTTTTTTTTTTTTTTTTTTTTTGGTGTAACTTTTAAGTTGAATCCAGCAGAAGGGTCCCCCAACTCTGTCCTGTTGTTAGATTTGGTTTTCTGTTTCCTCAGAGCACTTTGTTTTTGGTTGGTGTGTGGAAGGGTTTTCACAGAGGTCTGGACTTTTGCTGTGTCTAAGTGACTATTTTGACTTTGACCCCCTTCTCTCTTTTTAAAATTTAATTTTATTTTGTTTCACATTTTCTCCTCCGCTTCCTGTACTCCAACCCTTGGAAGGAACAGGAAAAACAGAAAAAAAAAATCTACTTCATATATGTATAGTTAGGCAAAACAATTTCCTACTTTAGCCATTGACACCTGTCCTGCACCTGACCCAGTCCCTTCTCCCCCCCCAAAAAAAGGAAAGGAAGGAAGGAAAGAAGGAAAAAAGGAAGGGAGAAATAAAGAAAATATGCTTCATTTTGCACTCAGTCCATCAGTTCTGTATCTAGAGGTGAAGAGCATTTTTCATTATGAGTTTTTTGGAATTGATTGGCTATTGTATTGATAAGTTAATAAGTCTTTCAAAGTTGATTAAGAATTCTTTCTTTTTTAATCTTTACCTTAGAGCTAGGCAATGGGGGTTAAGTGATCACACAGCTAGAATTTATTTGAACCCAGTACCTCCCATCTCCAGGCTATTGAGCCATCTCACTGTCACTTTAGAATTACTTCCAAATCCTTTTTTTCAGAAAAAGAGGATTATATGTGAAACTTCTATTCTGTTGCAGTTTTTTTTAGACAACATATGATAAATTCATCATGTTATTTTCAAAGCTTTTCCTGCTTATCTGTGATTCCTCCTGAACTTACACATTTATACTTCTTTTGGTGTGTGAATTATAGGTCCAACCCAAAATGCCTTATAAAGAAGTGTGCTGATTCCTGCCCTCTCAAGATCTATCTATCATCTCAGATAATCTGATAAGGACAGTATATTGGCTTCCCACACTGCCCCACAAGATGGGGGCACCTAAATCAATCCTTTTATCCCCATACTACTTAGTAAAAAACAACATGTTTCTTGGGGTCAGCTAGGTTGTTTGAGAGCCAAGGCTAGAGATGGGAGGCCCTGGGTTCAAATGTGTCCTGATACTAGCTGTATGACCCTGGGCAAGTCACTTAACTCCCACTGTCTAGTCCTTACAGCTCTTCTGTGGTGAAATCAATACAGTATTGATTCTAAGATGGAAGGTAAAGGTCTCAAAAGAAAAACAAAACAAAATACATTTCTCTTTACCTTAACTTAAAACCCCTCACTAAGCATCCTCTTTATCCTTCCCTTTCTTTCTCAGCCACTTTGTATCCCTTCCATTTTTCTAGCCCGCATTTTTTATCCAAAAATGTTTTCAGTTCCTTGATTTCCTTCTTTATGCCCCTTCTCATCCTTCTCTCCTCCTGGCCACCTTGGCCCTTTCAGCACCTCCTTCTCCCCGCCTATCCCAGCCCCCAATCCCTCCCTTCCCCTCCCCTCCCCGCCCTGCCCCGCCCCATCATTTCCTCCGCTTCCGCCCCTCCTCCCCCTCCCCACTTGACTGGGAGGAGGGGAAAGGAAGGGATCAAGGTTCCTCCCCTAGAAGGCGCCCGAGCCTCGTTCCCGGAAGTGGTAATGCACCGGGAGACATTGCCGGAAGTGGCTGAGGCCGGGATCCCGCCGCTCTGGAGGCGGCGGCAGTTGTGGGGCTGTGCTGGTGGGCCCCGGACATTGGTGTGGGGCGGGCCGGAGGCAAAGGAGGAGGAAGACAAGGAGGCGGAGGCGCCGGCCCGAGGCGAGCGAGGCCTTGGGCCCTGCCCATGGAGAGCCACAGGACGAACCGTGGGTGGTGAAGCTGGATGCTCATGGAGCCTCCAGAGGAGCCGCTCCGACCTGTGATCTACACCATGGAGAATAAGCCCATCGTCACCTGTGAGTGACCCCGGCCAGCCTGCGGCCTACCCCGTCAGGGTACGGGCTCAGGAGACAGGCTGTGGCTGCTGTTGGATAGCGCCCGGGGCAGGTGGGGGCGGGGTGTCATTCCCGGAAGTTGTCTGCTCTCTCCGGGTTCCCACGAACCCACACCCTGGTCTGTGGCTTTGGTGGGGACGCGGTAGGGAGGACGGGGACACCCCCCTTCTACGTCGCCTCCCCTAACCCTGTTCTTTACTAGGTCTTTCCCCTGCAGCAGCCACAGGTCGGGGACTTGCATGGGTCCCTGGGATCTAGATAGTGGTAGCTCTAGTACCCTAGAATTCTGTCCTGGGGTGTGGGCTTAATTTGGGACTATGAGGAGAGTTGGACCTTTAGAGATGTTTTTGAAAAAGGTTGTATGACCTTGTTCTCTAAAGCTTGTTAAAGAGAGTCCTTTCGAAGGGAAATAAAATATACTCCATGCGCAGGTGCATTTAATAACTTTTGGACTGAACCCTCGTTATGCAGAGTGTATAAAGGCTTTCCCCAGAGATTAAGTGTCTTTTACTTCTTAAGAGGCAGCTGACCTAAAGTTAAAAATAGAAGGGAAAAATGAAAATTGAATATCCTAGAGCTAAATTCACCATGTCAGTTTGTAAACATCACTTCTGCACGCCAAAAGGAATCAAGTTCTGAACTTTTGAATTCACTTTTTCAGGAAAACTTTATCCTGGTATTGGGAGACAATAGACTCATAGAAATAAGAGAGACAATTTATTTTTATGTAGAATATTTTTGATATTTTTTAATGTAGAATAAAACTCGTGTTGTAGATTAAATACTTTGAAAATAACAATCTTTTAGAGCTGTTTTGGATTGCATTCTATGAATGTTACATATCCATCTCTTCCCCCTCCCTTGTTCTTTTTTAAGTAATATCTGTATTGTGATCTTTATATAAGTGTATGTGTGTGATCATGCTAAATCTTTATTCATGTATGCTAGTTCCCTCCTTCCTTGATTATTATATACTCCCTTCCTTCATGATTATATACTCTTCATCTTATACATCTCTCAGAAATGATAGTGATTTCCCTCCTTTCTTCTGTTCCTCCCATTTTTAGAACACAACTTATTTTTCCCACTTAACCTTTTCCTCTTGCCTTAGTGTAAGAGGACCACAGGATCTCCACAGCTGTGCACTCAAGCTTGCCACCTAGGTGTTATCCTCAATTCCTCACTTTTTTACCTCCATAACCTATCTGTTACTAGGTTTTCACCTTTGCAATACATCTCCTACACATCTCTCAGATGCTGCCATCAGTTTAGTTCTAGTCCTCCTAACCTCACTCCTAGATTATTGCAGTATCCTGCTGGTTGGGTCTGTTTGCCTGGTGTTCCTCACTTCAATCCATCCTCTATTCTCCCACCAAAATGATTTTCCTAAAGCATGGGGTAGATCACATCATCCTCTTTCTCAGTAAACTTCAGTGACTCCCTATTGCCATGTTGGCACACTTGCCAAAGCATTCCAGAGGGGGCTGTTTACGTCTCCCTCTGTGCATGCCTGAGGATATTTTTCACATGATCTCTGCCCAGCAGCCCTATGGGAATGCTTCCTCTCTCCCCTGTTTGGGGTAAGGGGTTGGGGGGAGTCATATGCAGTGTGAGGGTTGCAGTTTGGGCACTTGGTCTCTAAAAGGTTCACCATCACTGCTTGCCTCCAGGGTCAAAGAAGAATCTGTTTGGAATTCAAAGCCCTTCATTATCTATCCCACTCCTACTATACCAATCTTTTTTTTTTCCCCCATTACTTTTGAGGCCTGAGACTGTTCTCAGGCATTCTTTCTTTTTTTTTAAATTTTTATTTAAGTATTTTTCCATGGATATGTGCAATTCCACTGTGTTATATGTATATTATCACTTAATACTTATTTCCATATTAATAATTTTTTGTAATCTTTTAAAAACCCAAACCCCAAATCCAATATCCATATAAACTAGTGAAAAATCAAATGTTTTCCTTCTGCATTTCTGTTCCCACAGTTCTTTCTCTGGATGTGGATAGCATTCCTTCTCATAAGTCCCTCAGGATTGTCCTGGATCATTACATTGCTATTAGTAGCAAAGTCAGTTACATATGATCATGCCACAATGTTTTAGTCTCTGTGTACAAGGTTCTTCTGTTTCTGCTCCTTTCACTCTGCATCAGCTCGTGAAGGTCTTTCCAGCTTGTATGGAAATCAAGCAGTTTATCATTCCTTATAGCACAATGGTATTCTATCACCATCAGATACCACAGTTTGTTCAGCCATTCCCCAATCAAGGGACACCCCTCATTTTCCAATTTTTTGCCACCACAATGAGCACAGCTATGAATATTTTTGTACAAGTCTTTTTCCTTATTATCTCTTTGGTATACAAACCTAGTAGTACATATCAATCTTCTTATACTATACTCTCTACCATGTACTCTTCAGTCCAGTGAAACTGATCTCCTTGCTGTTCCCCAAATAAGACATCCAGCAATATCTTTTAACAATATCTCTTTGTCACTTGCTGTCCTGATGCCTGGAATACTCACCTCTTTAATCTCTTCCCTACTGGCTTCCTGGCTTACTTTAAGTCCAACTAATGTCTCATATCCCACAGAAAGCTTTTCCCAACCCTCTTAATTCTGGTGCCTTCTCTCTGTTACTTAATTCCTATTTATCTTGTAGACAGTGTCATATATATTTGTTTGCTTGCTGTCTTTCCTATTAGATTGTGAGTCCCTGAGAACAGGGACTGCTTTGCCTTTCTTTGAATATCTCTTTTGCTTAGCACTGTGCCTGATGCTCTGTAGGCCCTTAATAAATGCCCGTTGTCCTGATAACTCTTCATTATTTTCAGTTGGGCCCATTCTTATTTTCAGTTCTTGGGTGTTTTTCTACTATCTGTAGGTATTAATTTTCCTTATCATTTATTCATCACTGGTTACTCTATTTTTTTAATCTTTTGTTTTAATTCTTCTGGGTATCCTTTGGTAGTCCTTGTGGCTAGAACTTTTTTTTTTTCCCCTTCTAGGCTTTACTTGAACTTGTGAATTTGCTATCTTTCTCCTGGTTTACTCCCTGGTTTTCTCTCAAACCAAGATGTTTTCTCATTCTCATCTTCAGAGTTTTCCTTGTTTTGCTCATCTCTTCAGCCTCAATATCTATTGAGGAGGGAGCACAGGTAGCAGTTATCCTTCCACCAGATTCTGCAACTAATGACTAGGATAGGGTCTTCTAGGGCCTAAATATGATTTCCAAGACTAGGTTCTTCCTTCAAAAGACTCCTGAGTTTCTTCAGTGCTGATCTTTGCTTTTAGTCTTCCTCTTAACAGAGGGTTCTGGGACTTGCCCTTGTATTTTTCCTGTATCTTTCCCCCCTCCACCCCCAAACTCTTAAGCTCTGGAACTGTTCTAGATGCCCTGGGCTGGTTGTTGCCAAGGGTTCTTCTCTTGTTCCGAGGCTCAGGGATGCTACTTATCTGGGAAACTGACTAGAACTCCGCAGAGTTGCTTCTTGGTACTAGGCTTCTGTAGTCATGGGCTTCTGGGGTGCCCTTGACTGGTCATTGTCTAGGCCCATGAGGGCAAACCTATGACATGCATGCCAGAGAGGGTACACAGAGCCCTCTCTGTGGGCATGTGCCCCCTTACTTGCCAGAGATCTTTACTAGAAAGCCAGAGGGACTTGGGTGATTGAGCTGCTCCCTTCCCCTTCTCCACCACACCTGAAGATATTTTTTTACTTCACCCTCCCCTCTGCCCAGCAGCCCAATGGGAGCACTTCTTCCCTCCCCTGTCTGGGGTGGGGGTGGCATGGTACTTGGTCACTAAAAGTTTTGCCAGCACTGATCTATGTCCTTTCTTCTACCATTAGACTAGGTGCTTTCTGGAGCTTCCCTGCACTCTTACTTACTGTTTGTCTATTTTAGGGCCTCAACAGTGTTGAGGGGCATGTTCTGTCATTCTGTAGTTCCCTTGGCTAGCGATTGGAGCCTATAGGTAATCGTTCTTGTTTCTTTTTTAGATTGGCATATATCTAAGCTCTTTTGGCATGTTTGCAGAGAATCTGGGCTCCTGTCCTACTACTTAGCTATATCTTCCCCTATAAACTATATATTCCATTTTTGCCATGTAAAACATTTCCAGTTTGATTTCTTATTTTAGAATTTTAACAAATTGATACACTATACTATTCTCCTTCCTTTTTGGATGACTTGCTTCTTATTTAGCGAGCAGTTAAATTCTGTTAAATCATTCAGAAGATCATGGTGGTCAGTTAGACCTGATTCTTAAAATGAAATTTTACTTTTTTCCTCACCCTTTTTTTTTTTCTGAGACAGTTCCTTCTTTCAAAATTGGAGAGAAAAGTTAAGAGGACATTACTTGTAGGGTGGAATCTTAAATACTATATTGCGCTGGGATACTGGGAACTAATTCTAACATAGCTTTAGAGTGCATTTTTCCCCTCCATTTTTTTGGGGAAAAACTTAAACTGGCTTCTACTCATTTATGGAATGAGTATCTTTTAACTGAACAGAATCAGCACAGATTCAGAAAAGACAGAACAAATATTTCCATTGCTAGCAATCATTCAAAATCAGAAACCTATTTGAGCATCTTCTTAATTTAGATGAAAAGATCTTTAAGAAAAATTTAGTCAGTTGATTTTCCCTTAAAATCTGTACATTTCCTTTTTCTAGTGCATAAGTTATAAATACTGGCACAGGTAATTTTTTTATGCATTGTTTTTCATTTTGAAGTGCCCCTAACTCTCCAAATTGGACATCCAGATTCACCTTAGCTGGTGGAAAGTCTTTCTTCAAAGCTCAGTGATTCATGGGAATTTCATTTCAGCTCTGGCCCTCCAAAATGGAACCTGATTATTTTTCTGGGTATAGAGGTGTTGTGAGCCTAATTTCTCATTCCTGGAAAAAAAGCTTTAGCCTTACATCTGCTTCACAGACTCCCTTATTCCTTTAAGAAGGAAGCTCAAGAATAACATTCTGTAGAAAGCTTTTCCTGATTCTTGTACCTGATAGTGTCTTCCCTTACAAACTACTTTGTATTTAATTACTTTGTACATGTTTGTATTTATTAATTTTACATACCTGTAAATATTTCAAATGTATTTGTCATTAATATATAAATGCTTCATGAGTAGGATTTGTTTCTTTGGATTTTTATCCCATGTTCATGTACTAGTAAATCATTGTTCAATAGGAAAGGGTAAATGCAAGAAATTCAGAGAAACATGAGAAGATTTATACAAACTGATGAGGCATGACATAAATAGAATTAAAAGAATAAATATACCAAGACTATAACAATGTAAATAAGAAGTCATTAAAAGGAAATCAAATCAGATAATTGAAAAACCAATAATGGTGTCAGAAAAAAAGTTAAGGAAACATACCTTTTGACAGAAGTAGGGATTATTGGGACTAAACATGAACTGCATTGCCAGATGAAGTCACTATATCTGGTGTTTTGGGCTACAAGGAGGGGTCAAATGAGGGAGACACTTAAGTGTATATAAATACAAATAGCATAAAGATAAATAAATACAAATCCATACAAGATAGTTTGGAGGTAGGATACCAGTAGTTGGAGGGAGTTGGAAATATGGGAAGGCTTCAAGAATAAGGTAATGCTGTGTCTTGAAGGGAGATTCTGACTATAAGGAGGCAGTGCATTCCAGGTATGAGGGATGGTCAGAAAAAGGCACAATGTTGTGAGATGGAATGCTTTGAAAGAGGAATAAAGGAAAGGGCCAGTTTGGCTGAATTTCAGATGAATGGGAGAAAGATGTTTAATGAGGCTGTAAAGTTATGTTAGAGGTAGACATAAGGCTTTAAAAAGTAAGGCAGGAGTTTTGAAGTTTGTTTGGGATGTAGTAGTAGGTGTTTGAGATGGGGAGTCACATGGTCAGATCTTAGCTTTAGGAAAATTACTTTGTTTTAAAGGATTGACTGGAGATGGGAGGGACTTGAGGCAGGGAGACCAATTAGGAGTTGCAGTTATCTAGGTGAGAGGTAAAAAAGTAGCCTGAAGCAAGCTTGTTGGTGGAGCAAGAAATAGCAAGTTTAGGCAACTGATTGGGTATATAGAGCAAGGGAGAGTAAAGAATTGAGAATAGTAGGAAGGTTATGCACTGTGGAGGAAGGATAGTGATAGGGACATTTGAAAGAGAGAAGGGTTTTGCAGGAGGAAGTAGGAATAGATAATGTTTTTGATATGTTGAGTTTAAGATGTCTCAGGGATCCAGGTTGAAATGTACAGTGGACTACTGGTGATAGGACACTGAAGCTCAAGGCTAAATAAATCTCTGAGAGTCGCCTACTTAGAGATCATAATCCTCATAGGGCTAGAAGACCCCTTAGAAGAAGTACCTGAGGTAGGATTTAAAACAGCCCCTCTCTACTATACTAAGCTCCCACACCCCCACCTTCCAAAATCAGCTTTACTTCCAGATGTCAGCAAGTGACTCCCCACCTTGTTTTTCATCTTCCTCCTCTTACTATACTCCCTCCCTTCCTGTATAGCCTACCCAGCTGCTTAAGCTCCTCCAACCTGCCCTAGGCAAAAACAAGCAGATTTAGGGACCACTTGCTGAAAGTCATCTATCTATTCCCAGAGATACCAGTTTCCTTACCCTAGAAGTTTACTGGCCAATTACATATAATTACATACAGTTTTCCACACAAGTTTTCCCAAGTTACATGATCAAACTTATCTTAACCCTCTCTCCCTTCCCTTCCCTCTTCTAGTTCAGCCCCTTTTTCTGATGAACTGATTCCTCCCACCCCCAATTTTTCTACATGTATATTTATTTTTTTTCCAATTACATGTAAAAACAATTTTTAACATTTGTTTTTTAAGTTTTTCAGTTACAAATTCTCAACTTCCTTTTCTCCCCTCCCCTCTTATTAAGAAGGTAAGTAGTTTGATCTAGGTTTTATATTTGCAGTCAATGCAGAACATACTTCTTATTAGTCATATTGTAAAAGAAAACAGACTAAAAAGAGAAAATCTCCACACAAAAATAAAATATAGTACGCTCTGATCTCCACTCAGACTTCATCAGTTCTTTCTTTGAAGGTGAATAGCATTTTTCATCATAAGTACCTTGGATCTTTGTGTTACTGAGAAGAACCAAGTCATTTACAATTAATCATTGTATAGTATGGCTGTTACTATGAACAGTATTCTCCTTGTTCTTTTCACTTCATTTTACATCAGTTCATGTAAGTCTTTCCAGGTTTTTCTGAAAGCATCCTGCTTACCGTAATATACTCTGTTTTAAGTAAGTGCACAGGCTAGTCCATGTGTACTTCTTTTCTGGGTCTCATTCTTGACTCTCCAGAAACTCTACCATTTCCCCGAACAGGTACTCTCCCTGCATTCTTTTTAATTTTCCTTTTTTTGTTGTTTTCTCCCATTAAATGTAAGCTCTTCGAGGGTAGGAACTATCTTTTCTCTCTTTTTGCTATCACAGAAAGGACTGCTATAAATATTTTTGGAGTATGTGGGAATTTTTTTCTTATCTATGGCTTCTTTGGAATATAAGTTTAGTAACAGAGACTGCTTCAAAAGATATAGACATTTTAGACATTATATTTGCAGAATTCCAAATTGTTTTCCAGAATGACTATACCATTTCACAGTTTTGCCAACAGTGGGTCTTTTCTTCCAACCCCTCCAACAATGAGTATTGCCATTTTTTGCTATCTTTGTCTATTTGAAAGTGAGATGAAGCTTCTGGAATATTTTTATTTGCATTTCTCTTATGAGTGATTTGAACAATTTTTTCCTTATAGTTGGGAATATTTGGAGTTCTTTTTTTTAAAAACATTTGTTAATATTCATTTTTAACATGGCTACTTGATTCATGCTCCTACTTTCCCCTTCACCCCCCCACATTTCCCCCACCCATGGCCGATGCACATTTCCACTGGTTTTAACATGTGTCATTGATCAAGACCTATTTCCAAATTGTTGATCATTGCATTGGTGTGGTAGTTTCTAGTCTACATCCCCAATCATGTCCACCTTAACCCATGTGTTCAAGCAGTTGTTTTTCTTATGTTTCCTCTCCTACAGTCCTTCCTCTGAATGTGGGTAGCGTTCTTTACCATAAATCCCTCAGAGCTGTCCTTGTGTCATTGCATTGCTACTGGTACAGAAATCCATTGCATTCGATTTTACCATAGTATTATCAGTCTCCAGGGGCAGCTGGGTGGCTCAGTGGATTGAGAGCCAGGCCTAGAGACTGGAGGTCCTAGGTTCAAGTCCGGCCTCAGACACTTCCAGCTGTGTGACCTTGGGCAAGTCACTTGACCCCTATTGCCCACCCTTACCACTCCTGGGCCAAGGACGGTCCCTAGCCTGGATGAAAAAGGAGGAGGGTTGGGCGTGGGGCTAGCAACCCCACCCTGTAAAAACTACATCTGCTAAAGAAACTGCAACCTAGAGTAGGGGCAGCTGGGCTAGCTCAGTGGATTGAGAGCCAGGCCTAGAGGCGAAAGGTCCTAGGTTCAAATCCGGGCTCAGACACTTCCCAGCTGGGTGACCCTGAGCGACCCATTGCCTACTGGTTGTGGCCCTATGCTCCTAGAATGGAGTCCCAGGATAAAAAAAATATATATATATATATATCAGTCTCTGTGTACAATGTTCTTCTGGCTCTGCTCCTTTTGCTCTGCATCAATTCCTGGAGGTCTTTCCAGTTCACCTGGAATTCCTCTAGTTTATTATTCCTTTGAGCACAATAGTATTCCATCACCAGCATATACCACAATTTGTTCAGCCATTCCCCAATTGAAGGACATACCCTCCTTTTCCAGTTTGTTGCCACCACAAAAAGCGCAGCTATAAATATTTTCGTACAAGTCTATTTATTTTATTTGGAGTTCTTTTGAGAATAGTTTGTTCATATCCTTTTACCATTTATTGAGGAATGGCTTTTATATATATTTTTATATCATATATATTTTTATGTATCTTAGATTCCAAGCTCTTATCAGAAATTTGATTAAAAAATTTTTTTACCACTTCCTTTCTTATCCTAGTTGCATTAATGTTGTCTGTCCAGAAACCTTTCCATCTCAAGTTCACTCTTCTGCTGTAAACACAATATTATGTTCCTCAAATTACTTTCATCTTTTTTTTTAAGGTGGCCCTCTTCCCTCTGGCTCCCTTCACTTTACCTCTGGCCCTCTCTCTTTCTCTCCTCTCCTTCACCTAGTCTTTGTTTCTTAGTTTTTGAATCACATTTTTTTGGTGGGTCCCTTTGTAAAAATAATTTCTTTCATTCTCTGCATTATTCACCTTTTCTTTCTGTTAATTCTAGAATTCTCTGATTCACATGTCCTATAATTATCTGGTCTCTCTCCTTGTTCTGTATTCTTCATACTATCAAAACTTCCCTGGTCTCCATTCTGAGGTTTCCCTTCTGCTACTGCCTTGTCAGGTTCACCCCATGAATTCCCCCTTTTCATCGTGCCTCATTTCTAGAGCAATGCTAAATAGTGATAATAACAGCTAAAATTTATGTAGTGCTTATAATGTGTCAGGCATTGTACTAAATGTTTTATAATTAATTTCTTACTTGATCCTCAGAACAACCTTGGGAAAGAGGTGCTGTTGTTACCTTCATTTTACAGAAGAGGCAGTTTAAGTGACTTGCCCAAGGTGACACAATTATCAGTGTCTGAAGCTAGAATTGAACTTGGGTTTTCCTCATTCCAGGCCCACCACTATCCATTAGACCACCTAACACTATCCCCTAGTAGGGCCTCTCCCTGGCCACATATCTGATTATGCAGCCTACTACTGCTCTATAGCCTCTCTTGTTGACCGTTTTTCCCCTGCTTTTCCCTGGAAATCTCCCCATGTCATGTTCTTCCCCTCTTCTAGGTGCCAGTTACCACTAAAGGTTACAACTCTTCTGCCCACCAGACTTCTAGGACAAGTAAACTTTTCAAAAAAAATGAAAACCTCCAGATCTTATCTAGTGTAAGGTCCTCTTCTCCTTTATCACTTTCCTTAGTTCATAAGAATAATCATTAGTGGAACCTCCTCCCACCTCCTTTCTTTCCCCCTCCTTTTTAATTTTTTTCCTCTCCTTGCCCATTTCCTGGTAGGCTTTTCTCTTTCTGAGGTCCCAAAGATCATCTTTCTCCCTTTGCTGGTTCTTGATTTGATCTCAGTACATCACCCACTCCTCTACCGCCCCCTGCCTCCCCCCATATTATAGTGTAGTCTCACCAAAGAAACATTCATCTATAGGTAGAGTGTTGCCAGGTTCTGTCCAATGAGTATCTTCTTTGTTTCCAATTCTTAGCTATAACAAAATATCCTGCTAAGAATATTTTGGAGTATGTCAGGACTTTGTTTCCATTGCTTCCTTGGAGTATAAGTACATTAATAAAATCTCTAGTTCAAAGGATAAGGACATTTGGTTTGCATAATTCCAAATTGCTTTCCAAAATGGTTATACCAGATTAGCTTGTGTCTATTCTTCCACAACCTCTTTGAACACTATTACTATTTTGGGGTCATTTTTACCAATTTGCAGAGTGTAACGTGTGAAATCTTAGGGTTTTACCCAAATCTTTTATTTACATTTCTCTTATTATTGGTGAGTTGAAGCATCTTTTCATGTGTTTGTGAATAATTTACAGTTCTTATTCTGAGAAATATTTGTTTATATTGAGGAATATTGTGTCAGGCCTTTAATTTCTTGTCCCAATTTTTTGTTCCGTAGTTATTGTCCCTCTCCCCCAATTTCTTCTTTTCATCCTCTTTTTTTTTCCAATTTTTTCTTGCTCTCTCGTTTCTTTAAAAAAAAACACTTTTTCTTTTAAAAAATAATTTTTAATTAAAAAATAACTTTGTAAATGCTCCCAAAAAGCAAACCAATCTGTGAATATGTAATAAACACCTTGCTTCATTTCTTTAAGGAGTTTAGTTTAACTTTTATTCAAACTATATTTTAAAATTCTTACGGATTTGTGTCTTGAACATTGTTGGACTGTTTGTATTAACTGAAAGACAATTGTTCCCACCCTTTCTAGTGTCAATTTTAAAGATCCTCAAAAGATATTAGTTCCGTTTTCATTTGTATCCATTGATTTAGGGAAATATGTTTTAAAGTCCTATATCATTTTTAACTAAATTTGTATTTCATTACTCAGAATAGCACTTGAATACATTTGAAAATTAGCAGTATCAACATATATTAGATATATTCAGTTAACAGAATATTAACAAAAAGATATTTTTAAATAGAAGTTTAAACTAGTGTAATAAAAACTGGCATTTACAAAGCACTTTAATGAAAAAATACAAATATTATCTCATTTAATTCTCAAAACCACTATCATTACAAGGAAACTGAAAGAATTCAATAACCCCATAACAGACTTAATGTGCCCAACAAAGATGACTACCATAAGCAGCCACTGAGATAAAGAAACTTTGGCAATATATCTAATTAAGCAAAGGTTATCTGAAGGATATGTAAGAGAAAATTTAAGGAGGTAAACAAAGAGAACAATTAAAAATTTTTTTTTTCAAGGACAGCAAGGATACCACATTTGGACCCTATCATCACAGCCTCAGCATTTATAAAGGACCTGCTTATTTATAAAGGTCTTGTTTATTAAAATCACCAAGGAGAGCTAAGAGAGAAAAAGTACTCTTATAGGATGAATTATATATTAAAAAGATCTGCCTTGGAGGCAAGAGACTGATATACAAAGTATATGAAGGAAGATAAGATACCAAAGGCACGGATCTTATACTGAAAAATGGTGACTGATTGAATTTTAGTAGCTTTTGACCTAGATACTTAAGTTTGTTTATTTATATATATACATACACACACAAATCTTTATGGGAGTTTTATACATGAGTCATGACATCCTTGATGAAGATGTAGGGAACAAGCAGATTTCAGGAATAGTATTAACAAAAGATCACATCTTCATCGTTTCATAAAAACTGAAAGGTGTAGATAATTTCAGACCCCATCAGACTTATTTTTTTATTATAAAAAATCATTTGATTTGATAGAACAAAATGCCACCTGATACTCTTTCAACAAGATGTCTTTTATTCATCATCAAACTCATTTGGGATTCCTTGAAATATATAAGAATAGAAATAACCTTGCTCAGTGATAAGGTTGAGAAAACAAGGTGAATGCTTGTCAAATGGTGTTCAGTGCCATGATGGAGGAGGTAACATAGAGTTCAAATTGTGAGTGAGACCTTTTAAGAGGATCCTTGTGGATAGCATGATGATGCCATGTGACGTAGATGGCATCAAGTCTCTAAACCATTTCAGAGCCTCTTAGAAGAGATGCCGTTACTTCAAGGATTTTGACCTGACTGTTTACATAAGAAAGACCAACCAGATATTCTTTATCAAAAATATTTCTAGCCAATAACATGACAGCAAAGGAAAGTAATAAATGTAGAAGGGGATGTGGCAAAATTGGGATATTAATGCATTGCTAATGGAGTTGTGAAATGATCCAACCATTCTGGATGGCAGTTTGGAACTATGCCCAAAGGGTGCTAAAAGACTGCCTGCCCTTTGATGTAGCCATACCACTGCTGGGTTTATACCCCAAAGAGATCATAAGGAAAAAGACTTGTACAAAAATATTTATAGCCGCACCCTTTGTGGTGGCAAAAAAATGGAAAATGAGGGGATGCCCTCTGATTGGGGAATGGCTGAACAAATTGTGGTATCTGTTGATGATGGAATACTATTGTGCTGATGAACTGGAGGAATTTCATGTGAACTGGAATGACCTCCAGGAATTGATGCAGAGTGAAAGGAGCAGATCCAGGAGAACACAGAGACTGACACACTGTGGCACAATCAAATGTAATTTCTACTAGCAGCAATGCAATTCTGAGGGATTCATGGAGAAAGAATGCTATCCACATTCAGTGGAAGAACTGTGGGAGTAGAAACACAGAAGAAAAACAACTATGATTGGGGATATAGACTCTAAACCATTGATTCCCAAAGTGGGCGCCACCGCCCCCTGGTGGGTGCTACAGCAATCTAGGGAGGCAGTGATGGCCACAGGAGCATTTATCTTTCCTATTAATTGCTATTAAAATATAAAAAAATTAATTTCCAGGGAGCTAAGTAATATTTTTTTCTGGAAAAGGGGGTGGTAGGCCAAAAAAGTTTGGGAACCACTGCTCTAAACAAACTATCACTCTAGTGCAAATATCAATAATATGGAAATAGGTCTTGATCAATGACAGATGTAAAACCCAGTGGAATTGCATATCAGCTATGGGAGGGAGCTAGAGGAAGGTGAAGGGAAGATAATGAATCTTGTAACCATGGAAAAATACCCTAAATTAATTAGTTAAATAAAAATTTCCAAATTAAAAATATTTCTAGCCAAGATGTCAGCGATGTATTTGGATAAAAAATTTATGGAGTTTGGAGTTTGTCTTTCATATGTAGCTGAGAAAGACACTCCCTATTGCCTCTGGGGTCAAATGCAAAATTGTCTATTTTTGATCAAAGCCCTTTATAACCTTCCAGTTCCCATTCTCCCCACAACTCTCCCATATACGCAGATCATGTGACCTCTTTCCTCGCTGTTCACAAACAACTCTCTCTGCCTGTTTGTCACCCATGCCTAGAATCATCTCCCTTCTCATCTCTGTCCCCTGACTTCTTCAGGTTCCAACTAAAATTTCACCTTTTACTGGAAGACTTTCCTAATCTTTCTTTTTTTTTTTTTTAAAATATATTCTTATTTATTCTGGAGATAGCTTGTTTGGGCATATTTTATTATTATCTTCCCCTTTAGGTGCTTAATAATGCTTATTAATAGTAAAGATGTTAAAAAGAGAACAGACTGAATGTTGCAAAACTCTTTTAATGGACCCCAAACTTTCCATGAAAACAAAGTCCTAGCTTTTAAAATACAAAAATTCTACAAGCTTTGCTTGTAGAAAGAAGAGCCTGTGAGAAATTAAAAATGAAGATCACATAAAGCGCATTAGAGAAAAACACATAGTCTGAGCAGGTTACAACATATAATCAATGAGGAATTCTTAAAAACAGGAATAAAAGATAATTGTAAAATAGGAAGAGTAGATAGGTTAGTCATGTAAGGGTATATTCCCTGATGTATAGGTAAGGAGAAATTGAAGAATGCCATCAACATATTGGATGGACCTCTCATTGCAAACTTATCAGAGGAAGTACTTTCAAATGAATGAAATTTTAGACCAATTTAAATATTTTGAGTATAAAGGATATTTTTGAATATGGATTTTTTTCAACACCTTGCTGTAATTTCATGATTTTTCACAAGCATCTATACCCTATACCCTGGGAACCAACCAGGTATTAAAAAAGAAAAGAATTTAAGATCAAAATTCACTTTGCATTTGCTGCTCTGTCTAATTTCAGTTATACAAACTAGGACCCTCTTTTCCCCCTTTCCGCCATATATTACTTCCCCATTTAAGTTGTAAAATCCTCCTGGGCAAGGACTTTTTAAAAGTAGTTGTCTCTCGAGTGTTTTAGCATTGCTTTATAAATGTTGATTGGATTAGAAATTCTCTTAATATCATAGAAACTGATCTTTTCTATATAGAGATACATAGATCTGGAGCTGAAAGGGATCTTAGACCCTCTAGTTCAACTTTTTCATTTTATAGATGTAGAAAATGAGACCTAAGGAGATTGCAATTTAACTTGGGTCTTTTGATACCTAAGCCAATTTTTGTGTGTATTTAAATTTAAAATTTTCTTCCTTTTTTGGTATAAATTTAACAAAAAGAAAAAGGAAGCATACCAGCATTAAGTACCTGTTATATATGCTAGACATTGTGCTAAGAATTTTGCAAGTAGTATCTCAGTAATAATTGAATATTTTCATTTACAAAAAAAGGAAAATGGATCTATTATGTATAGCTTAATTTAAAAAAAGTATATATTTAATCTAACCCAGTGGAACCCAAACCCTTTATATATTCCCTTCTTTACTTTCTGTGTTTTTTAAAAAAATATTTCTATGACAATCTTTTCTTATTTTTTTATGTCCCTCTCCTATTTTACTTATAAAAACAAACTTTTCCATGTGACACAAAAGTATAGTTAAGCATAACAGATCCCTTTGTAAGGGCTAAGTTGGGGTTTTGACTAAATAAAAGAGTTATAAGTTCAATGTTGTAGTCACCGAATTCAAAATATTATCCCTAAGCTAGAAAAAACTGTTAGCAGCTTTTATTTATAATGAGGAAGAGAAAGATTTGAAGTATGAAATGTAGGTGGGAAAGAGGTAAGGAGTTTCCCAGCCTACCCTAAGTGCTGATCTGATGAAATTCAACTCACTCCCGACAAAGTTCCAATCTCCACATGGAAGTCTGAGTCACTCACCAGCAAGCCGACACAGAATCTAAGGAAAAGAGTCTCTCCACAGAACTCATGCTGAAGGGAATGTCCTACTGAAGTGCCAATGAATAGAGAGGGTCTCCTCACAGAGCCACCAATGCAGCTTCCTCCAAAGCCAAAGCAGGAATCTCCCCAACCAGTCTTTCCAGAAGCCAGGAAAGGAATGTTTGGAACCAATCTTTCCAAATGCCAGGAAGGGAATCAATTTCTGGAACCAATCCAAACTCCAGGAAGGGAACGAATGCTATACCATGCTGGTCTCTTTTTATACCCCCTTTTCCATGTCACTTCCTGCCATTCCTTCACAGAAACCAATGGCAGTTTTTCAATTTGCCTGGCACTGCCCAGGGGTGGGGGGAGGGCAGTGGCCTTTGGAGTTGTCACTCTAGTAAGTGACTTATGAACTTTCATACTTAATGGTAAGTAGGGGTACTTTGAGTTCTTGATTTGATTAGCTAAAATAGAGAAGGGGAGAGTTAATCCTATCTTCACACCTTCATTATGCTCTTCTGGTCCATTCCTTCTCCTAATAGTTAAGAAGCTCTGCATTTGTCTTTAACCCACTCTCTGATCTTTGAAGACTGTTAGGTTCTGAAGGAACATTTGCCTCTTTCCCCCCAAGAGAATTCAGCACTTCAGATTATCCTATTTACTCTTTTTGTGTGTTTATGGGGGGGGGGTGAAGGTTGGTTATCTCCAATATTTACATTTTAAAGATTCTCCTTAGCCCTGGTCATTAGTCAGGAATGCTTGAAAATCTCTTTTTATAATCCCTGTAAGATTATACTGAGTTTTTCCAATTAAATTATTCTTAATTCAAAGCATTTTATCCTTAGCTCTAAATCTTTTTCTTTTGCCTTTTGGAATATCATATTCCAAAATTTCCTTTCCTTTTTAGTATTTGAAGCATTATCTTACATAAACCTGATGCTAGTAGCTTTTGTTACAAAAAGTGTTGCTTTATAGTTTTCCAAATTGAACTATCAACAATTCAACTCCAATTGAACAATTTTTGCATTTTTTGTATTAAGCCAACATACTCCACAGTAATATTTTGAACATACTGCTATATCCTCTGGTGAAAATTTGATTCAAGGTTTTTTGTTTTTCTTGCACAAATATTAATTAGGGGTATTGGTTTATTTATTCCTGTTTTGGGTATCAGGGTCTCAAAGAAGACATGCATCATTCTGTTCTATTTTTAATAAACATATTTTGAAATAATTTCAAATATCTTGCCTGCTTTAAACACACTACCTTCCATTGACCTTGAAGGCAAATAATAGGATCACTGGAATTTCAAAATCAGTATGTCTTAGACCTAGTTCATATCTAATTTGCCACTCCTGACTTAATTATTTCTATCTGTGGTATCTCTTCTTCCATATTCACCATTTTGGAAATATCTTTGTCTCTTTCCCTCATCTCTCATAACCATTCAGTTATGAGGCTTTGCCAATTTCACCTCCTTAGACTCTCAAATTCAACCCCTTCTTTCTATTACTACCAAAGACTATCCTTGTACAGAACCTGATTACCACACTCTGGGACCATTGCATTAGCAATGGGTGTCTTGCCTCTTTTCCACCCCCAGAACATCTTTTTATATCATCATAAAAACAATTTTTTTATGCATAGATATTGTTATGCCACTCCAGTGTTCAAAAAGTAGCTTTCTTACTAGAAAGCAAAGACCATTATGCCTGATGTCATCCTCTTTATGTCCCCTATGTAGGCTGGCTCTTTCCTAACTTCTACACTTAATTGGTTCAAGGATGTCAGACTCTAGCTCAGGGGTCAGCAATGTATGGCTCTTTCTGCAGGAGCCATAAAGTCAATCTTTTTTTCAGGCGCTGTTACAGGAGCACGTGCTGTGAGTTCTGTATGGCTCTCATGAAATTACATTTTGAAAAATGTGGCGTTTATGTCTCTCACAGCCAAAAAGGTTGCCAACCCCTGCTCTAGCTTATAGTTGTGTTTTTGAACCCCTACCCAGTAGGTGGTTGAGTAAAGATGGTTTCATTTATTGTAAAGGTTAGGACTGTGATGGCAAACATGGAACATTTGCCAAAGATGGCATACAGATACCTCTCTGTAGGCACAAGAAGACCCCTGGCTTGCCTGGCTGGGAGCCTGGTCCCACTCCTGAATGTAGGAGGTGGGGCATTCTAGCCTCCTCTACCATCTCAGAGGCTCAGCGCAGCCACCCTCAGAGGTCCCAGGGGCTAAGAGCAGCCAAGGAGTCCCTACTCCTGGCCTGGACAGCCAGGCCCCCACCTCCTGGCCAGAGCAGCAGCCCTGGGCAGGAGCAATAGCCACAGCAGCCCCACCCCTGAATGCAGGGGTGGGTGAGGCATTGTACATAGTCAGGGGGCAGAGCATGCAGTTGAGAGTGGGGCATGGCACGCAATGGGGGTGGAGATGGGCATGAATCTGGGAGGTGAGTGTTGCATAGGGTCCCCAAAAGGTTCACCATCACTGGGTTAGGACCTGTTAACAATGAAAATTCTCTGTAGAATGTATCATAATTTATAATTATTTATTAAATAATAAAAAGCAGGCAAGAGGAAAAAAAGGCACTAGCTATGTGTGGCCAGCTGTTCCCTTAGCAGCCTTCTCCCCAAGCTAGCTGTGCAAGCTCTGAGCCAGATCTTAGATGTGCCAGCACTCCCTTAAGCCAGCCCCAAGCCAGGCTACCCTTTCTGGCATTCTTCTAGCCACCTCCCCTGAGCCAGCTGTGCAGCCAGACCGTGGTCATACCAGCACTTTCTTAGTCACCTCCTCTGTCTGTGATTCCAAGGCCCCTAATTCCTTCTCATACTCTAATTTATATTTCTCTTGAAGTTCCTTTCCTGAGTCCCTCTGATTTGGAGGACTCTGACCTCAGTTTGAATTAGAGGTGGGTTTTTCAGATGCCAGGAGTCACCACATGGTCCAAAATGGCCATTCAGCACCAGTAATAGTGTCTCCCAGCATGGTAAAGAGGACTCCACCCATCACCTCAGAAAGATAATAAGGTTCAGAGATTCAGATGTAAGTCTTTTGCTTTAAAATCAAAAGGTACAGGCTAGTGTTAAATTTCCAGAGATCTCATGATTTCTTCTATTCTGCCTTCCCTTGGGCCCCTACTGTGGCTCCAGTTAGTTCTCCTCTCCTCAGTTATTTCCTCATTATACTAATGCCCTCTTTCCCATTTTGTTGCTCTCAGACTTCTATTCTCCTCTTACTTCTAGTGCCCTGATGGCGAACCTATGGCACAGGTGCCAAAGGAGTACACAGAGCCCTCTCTGTGGGCACGCCTGCAGTCACACTGCCAAAGTTTGTTACTTGAAAGCCAGAGGGACTCTGGGTAGAGGTGTTCTCCTCCTTTCTATACTCAGTGACTAAAGACATTCTTTACTTCCCCGGCCCCTCTGCCCAGCAGCCCAATGGGAACGCTTTCTCCCTCCCCTATCTGGAGTAAGGGTGGGGGTGGGAGGTAAGATACAGCCCTCAGTCTGGAGGGGTGGGGCTCAGCATTCCATCTCTAAAAGGTTCAACATCACTGTTCTAGTGACTCATATTCTGTACATTGTATCAGGAACAGATTATCTCAAAGTGAAAAGGTTAGAATTCCTTAGGATTGTCCCTCTAGTTCTTAGGCCATATATATGTGTGATGAATGCCAAGCACCTTTTTTTTTTTACCCATATCCTCTGTCCTCAAATCAATATTATGTATTGATTCCAACGTAGAAGAGGGGTAAGGGCTAGGCAATAGGGGCTAAGTGACTTGCCCAGGGTCACACAGCTAGGAAATATCTCGGGTCAGATTTGAACCTAGGATCTCCCATCTCTAGGCTTGGTTCTCAATCTACTGAGCCATCAGCTGTCCCCTGCCTGGGACCTTCTTGAGACAATTATACACAGTGTTTCTATGTGTAGGTTACTGTGCTAAAGCCACATATATACTTCTAAATTTTCTCCAAGTTGCTCTAGAATCTGGTCACCTGACATATAATTAAGTGCCTTTCACACAATATTTTGTGTTTTGTTTTTTTTTTTGTCTATCAATTTGGGAGCAGATATAGAAGGGACACATGTAACTCCATAGTTCTATAGTGAATAGTTAGGTTCAAACATACCAAAGAAAAGCAGCTCATGTGAGATTCTGTCATGTCATGTGTCCAGTCTTATCCTTTTATAAGGAACTAAATATATAAAAATGTGGTTGTCGGAAATATATTACTCAAATCAG
Organism: Gracilinanus agilis; assembly: GCF_016433145.1. Classification (NCBI taxonomy): domain Eukaryota; kingdom Metazoa; phylum Chordata; class Mammalia; order Didelphimorphia; family Didelphidae; genus Gracilinanus; species Gracilinanus agilis. Next base: position 413,602,189 of record NC_058132.1, on the reverse strand, counting down.
AATGACTTTTTATGGTAGTTTATTTACAAAAGGAGGAAGAGTGAAAGTAAGTGGAGAGAGAGAGAGAGAGAGAGAGGGAGAGAGAGAGAGAGAGTGTGAGAGAGTGTGTGGGTGAGAGAGAGCTAGCTAGGAAGTTAGGGGGAGAGTTAATCTCACTTCAGAGAAAAAGTTCCAGAGATTTAAATATGGGAGAAAGTACACAGTTAGATTTGTAGCTTCTACCACAGCTCCTAATTTTTGTGTATTTTCATCTGTATAATAGAGTTGAAACTCTAAGCTTGTATTATCTTGGACAAGAGACTTGATCTGCCTTAATCTTTTTCCTTATTCTGTAAGTGCACAGGATTGGACTGTTTCTTCTCTAATTTTTTTCTTTGGTTTGATTTTTTTATGATTTTATCAATTTTCACTTAGGCAGACTAGGTATACAGTCAGCCTAAATCTAACAGATAGCATTTTGCACCTTATTATACCACATTAGCATAGCAAAATAGAACTTCTAAGTGTTAGAGTGGAGTTTTTAGTCCAGGAGTTTTATTTTGAAATTATTAATGTTACAGCAGTATGTTCTAGTTTAAAATCATTGAAGATAATCTTAATGTAATAGGATCATAGGATTTCTCAGTTGAAAATAGTCCAAACTCTATTTAAAGCACACCTCCCTTTTGCAACATACCTGAGAAGTAGTTATCCAGTCTCTACTAGAAGATTGTCAGTAAAAGAAAACTTACTACTCTTTGAAGGCAGCCCCATTCACTAAAAGTTAAAATTGTTCATTAGTTTTTTCTTTATGCTGAATTGAAATTCCATGACTTCTAGTTTTTCTCTCCAATACTAAAAGTAAAATATATGGATTTATTTTTGGCAAACTAAATATTCATTAGGTTGGATTTATACACAGATTCTGGAATGATTTGATAATAGTAAAACATTTAAAATGCTAAAGTCATAATAAAAATTACATCTATATAATGATACCAATAGAGGCAGAAAAAAGCCTTTGATAAACTACAATACCCATTTGTGGTAAGAAAAACAAAAAATATGGATGGGTGGATTTTTCTTAGCACAGAATGCAAAAAGCCCAGTGTTTGTTATACTTTATGGTGAAACCTTAGAAAGTCCCTAACTTGAAATAGATCAAGGCTGCCTGCTTAGAACAGTATTTTGCAACATAGTCTTAGAAAAATAAAAGGCTGGATTTGAGCCTAATTCTTCATTTATCCTGAGCTCAGCACTGTGCCCATCTTGCTTCTAACCCCACAAAAATAATCTGCATCTTTATCTAATAATAATGGGGAAAAGTGATAATTAAAAAATACTAATGAAATGTATCAGTTATCTGAGAATTAACATAAAAATATACAGAACTTATATACAATCAACTATTTTATGTTTTTACATAAATGAAGAAGTCACCTTATATCATTAGGTTTTAGGCCAGCTTTAGCTACAATACCCTGCTTCTTTCAGGGGTAAGGCTCTCTCTTAAATTAAAATAAGTATAATTGATTTGTGTTAGCATGGAATAGTGGATAGATAGCTGACTTGTGAGTCAGGAAGGTCTGGGTTCAAGAAATCCTATGTCTGATGCATACGAGATTTACAAACATGAACTTAGCCTCTCAGTTCCCCAAGGTCTCTTTTTATGAAGTGTTTCTGGATATCTTCTTAGGAACAAGGTTTCTATGTAGCTTAAAGTAGAGTTCTTCTCTGGTAGTCCTCTGGTAGTGAATCCATCAATCTCAGTTTTCCTCTCCAGTTTTGGTTTTTAAAAAATGGAGGTTTTGCTTTTGTTTTTTCCCCTGAGATATACTAAAATATTGTAGTCTGGATTTTTTTTTTCCTGAAAATCTTATTCAAGCCATATTTTCTAAGTTCATTGTTATGACTGTAGATAAATCATGTTCTTCCAATTTTGATGATTTTTATTTTGTCTTCTATTGTGCTATTGTGGATTTTTGAGTTGCATTTAATTTTTATTTTTTTCAGAATGTTCACTGTTTTGCTAATGTCTTCCATCTTTCATTCTAAGCCATACTTTTGAATTTTTCATTAAGGGCTCTTATTTCACTCATTTTTACCTTCACTTTGTTTTTTAGGCTTTGCAATCAGTCTTGAGGTTCCTGTGGCCATTCCATTTTCCTTTTGGAGACACCAGTTATAGTTATGGAAAAATTATTCTCATTTGAATATTTCCCTTGCCATTCTCTTACCTCATATCATTTCTTTGGTATTTTAGGAACTTATATTTGTACGTTCATTTTCCTTCTCTTTTTGATAATATATGAAGAGTTTCCTTATGAGGATTTAGTTTTCTTCCCCTCTCATGTACTTGTTATAGTTTATTTTGCATATTTCTGACTATTTGGAAATGATGAAAATGAGCTAGATTTGTGTACAGTCTCAGGTTTTTTTTTGTGTGTGTGTAATCTTCTGCCATGTGATTATTTCAGTTATCTATTACTATTTTAAGGGTTTTTTGTATTTGACAGGTTTTTTTTTAGCTATTCCCAATTATTTAGATATTTTGTTTTGTTGCCATATAATCTGGAATATGAGTTTCTGAAACATTTTTCTTTCAGTGACTCTTCTATTGTATGTGTCCAGCATCAGCTTTTTAAGTACTTTTTGTTTAGTCTCTTTGTATGCCAAGGATCCTTTCCACTTATAGATTTTTTTTTTAAACAAGAAGGAATTGAAATTTCTGAAGTCATTAAAAAAATAGCTTTTCCCAATATGTTATATTCTATTTTTCAAGATAGGCAACTTGAGGGTATAGACCAGTTTTTCTTGGATTTTCAGAAAAGTCAGTTCTACTATGATGTATTTCCTATGTTAAACAAAAATTGCACAATAAAAAACAGTTTATATTGAAAAAGGATTAAGGATATAATGCTTAAAATTTTTTCTATGACATTAAAAACAGGAACCTAATAAGTTTATACATGTTAAAAGGTTAAGAAACACATAAATACTCCAATAAGTAGTGACCACATCATAACCTCAAACTGCTTGCAGCTCAGTCTGTACTCTTGGCTATGTAAGCCTTGTCTGAGTCTTGAGTTTAGAGACTTTGGCAGAAGGGGTTCTCTCACAGTTCCTACTGCACCAGAAGGTAGACAAAATAAATATGACATGTTGGGAGGGTGGCAGCTTCTCAGTTATTGTGAAGTGGTATAGTTTTTTTAGTTCTTTTTGCTGTTTCTCATGGAAGAAATTGTTCAAAAGCAAATTTGAAATTTGCATTATGCTTAGAATGTTTCCTGATATATATCAATTGAATTTAACAAATTTGTGGTATTTTTTAAACACTTGTTAATATTCCAGTCTTTTCTTTCATTTCAATTGATTGACAAGTACTTATTGAATGCATTTTATGTGTCAGACACTGGGATTACAAAAGCAAAAATGAAACATTCTGTCATGAGAGATATGTATACATACATACATCGTAAAGTAATTTTATATTAGTAACTGAGATGATCAGGAAAGAACTCAACTAGAAAGTCGATCTGAACTTTAAAAGCAAAGTAGGGGTTTTAAGGGACAGAGTTTGGGGAAGGAGTGCTTTTTTGTCATAAAGAAAAGCCTTTGCAGAGTGGATATGGGAACATGAGTGAAGGAATATTGTATGTAAGGAGCAGCAGATAAGTAAATTTAGCTGTATTTTGTAGTTTGAAAGAGGAGTAATACATTTTAAGCTTGAAGCCAGATTATGAAGGACTTTAAATTACAGAGATTTTTATTTGATTCTACTTTGAGTTTATTAAGTATGGGAGTCATGTGGTCTGGCTTCTACTTTAGACAATTCCTTGGCAGCTGTGTGGAGGATGGATTAGAGCGTAGAGGCTTGAATCAGGAAGAATAGTTAGGAGGCTGGTTGAGCAATACTGGTGAGAGGTGATAAGGACTTCAGCTAAAGTGATAGCTTTGTGAGTGCAGAGAAGGAGACCGTTGCAAGTGCAAGAAATGTTGTAGATGGAACATTGACAAGAATGGATAACTCTGGAGATGTGTGTGTGTGTGTGTGTGTGTTTGTGCATACATACATACATATATATATATATATATATATAGAGAGAGATATAGAGAGAGAGAGAGAGAGAGAGAGACAGACAGACAGACAGACAGAGACAGCGAGATTAAAGATGACTCCAGTGTTGCAGACTTCACTTGGCAACTGGAAGGTTGGTGGTGGTTTCAAGAAAAATTGGAAAGTTGGGATTATTTTTTATTCTATGGAATTTCTAGCTAGAAAAATGGTAAATAGGCAATTGATGATGTAGGACTAATCTCAAAAGAGATTAGGGAGAATACTGTATTTAAATATGGAAGTCATCTATAAGATGATAATTACATCCCTGGGAGCTGTGATAAGGTCACCAAGTGAGAAAGTATGTCAAGGAAAGAAAAGAGGGCCCAGGACTGAACTTTGAAATACACTGACTATTAAGGAGCAAGATGTAGATAAAGATCTAGCAAAGGAAATCAAATCTGAGTGGGCAACCAGGTGGAAAGAGAACCAAGAAAAAGCAGTGTCATAGAAACTCAGAGGAGAAAGTATCCAGGAGGCAAGGGTACTTAAGCAATATCCTATTTCTAGAGAAATTTAGAAGGATTAATGATTGAAAAAAGATCATTAGGCTGGCAACTAAGATCATTGGTAACTTTGGAGAGTGGACTTTCATGCAAGTGATAATGTAAGTTAGAATGAGAAGTGAGAAAAAAGGAAATTGTGTGTGTGTGTGTGTGTGTGTGTGTGTGTGTGTGTACAGCTTTTTCAGGAGTTTGGTTATAAAAGGGAAGAGAAATAAAGGATTGTTGTTTGAAGGGAATTTGAAAGTTGTTTTTTTGTTTTGTTTTGTTTTTTTTAAGGATAGAGAAATATGGATATATAAGTAGATAGCAGTGAATGAGCCAGTAGATAGGAAGAAATTTAAGTATTGAGGATTAGGTGGGGGGAGAATGAAAAGGAGAAAATTATGGAGGCAGTCTTCCAAAAGAGAAGGGAAGGAAATGGAGATCAAGCATTGAGGGTGTAATCTTCAACCATTAGCATTTATTTATACTTGTCGATGAGTAAATAACAGTTTTCTGTGGACTTGCAAGATTCTCACTATCAAAATCTAGAATTTGGCAATCATATTTTAGTTTCAATTATTCTTACATTTCTTTGTCAGCAGCTTATAAATTCTATTGATTTGAATTCAGTCCTGTGCTTCCAGAATATGAAAATATGGACAATTTCCTGTATTGTTTTCTTGGAAAAAGTATTCATTTGTGGTTTTCTTTAGGGATACTATTATTCCCTTAGCCTTCTCGTGGACTAGAGCACTTTTCAATCATGGTTTCTTAAGATATGATATGGCTTTCTGATAGTACTTAGCATTTCTGTTTTTGGCCTATTTTCCAAGTCAGTTGGTTTTGAAATGAACTACCTTATAGTTTTCTTCCTTTCCCTCCCCACCTCCCCCTTTTACTTTAATATTTTTTGCCTCATGAAATATTTAACCTTTGTTTAAGTTCATTCTCATTTTCTGGGAATCTGCTACCTATGTAGGGTTTTATACTACTTTTGCTAAAGCTTTTAATTCTTCTAACTCTTTCCTCCAGAGCTCTCATTTTATTTAAAATAACATCTTAAGCTTTTTTAATTTAATTTTTATTTTTCCCAATTACATGTAAAAAGTTTCTGACATTTTTTAAAGCATGGTAAATCTTGAATTCTCTCCCTTCCTCTTCTCCCAGCCACCTAGCCACTTGAGATGGAAAGAAATCTCATATAGATTTTACATGTGTAAGACATTTTCCCATGTTTAATTCTTTTGTGAAAGGAAATGCAAATAGAGAAAAAAATTTTAAATTAAAAAGTTCGCTTTGGTTTCAATTCAGACTCAGTTCTTTTTATCTGGAAGTAGATGGCTTTTTTTATTATGAGTCCTTTGGGATATTTTTAGATCATTATATTGCTGAGAATAGCTGTTATTCACAGTTTATTGTACAGTATTCCTGTCATTGTACTATGTTTTCCTGGTTCTGCTTATTTTACTCTGCTTTAATTTATGTAAAATTTTCCAGGTTTTTCTGAGCTCCTCTTGCTCATTATTTCTTAGAGCACAATACTATTCCTTTACAATCATATACTATAACAGCCATTCATGAACATTTCCTTACTTTCCAAATCTTTGTCTCTTTAAAAATAGATGCTTTAGGAGGTCCTAGGTTCAAACCCGGCCTCAGCCACTTCCCAGCTGTGTGACCCTGGGCAAGTCACTTGCCCCCCATTGCCCACCCTTACCACTCTTCCACTTATGAGACAATACACCGAAGTACAAGGGTTAAAAAAAAAATCATTAAAAAAATAAAAAAAATAGATGCTTTAAACATTTTTACACATATAGGTCTTTACCCTTTTTGTTTTTTTTTTATCTCTGTTATATAGCCATTTTTCTGTCAAAACAGCCAATCTGAAAGGTCCACACCTTTGATGGTACTTCAGAGTTGTATGAATTTGCATTTCTCTAATTAATAGTGTTTTAGAGCATTTTTGCATGACTATAGAGAACTTTAATTACTTTGAGAACTGTCTGTTCATGTTCTTTGATGATTTATCAATTGGGGAATGGCATATTCTTATATATTCAACTCATTTTTCTGTTTTTGAGAAATGAGGCCTTTATTAGAGACACTTGTAAAATATTTTTGCACCATTATGATTACTGTGTATTACTTTTCATACTGTTTATTCCTGTTTTATTGCTCCCAATTTGCCCTCTTTCCTGTTACCCTATTCCCCTTCCCCTCCTATTTTCCTGTGTAGTAAGATACCTTTCTTTGCCCAATTGTTTGTACATGTTCTTCCCCCTTTAAACCAATTCTAATAAGAATAAGGTTCACATGCTGACCTTCCTCCCTTCCCTCATCTCCCCCCATCCACTGTGAATGCTCTTTCATGCCTTTTTTATGTGTAATACTTTACTCCATTTATTTTGTTTTCCCCTTCTCCCCCTCCTGCCAATACCTACCTCTTTCTCAAGCCTTAATTTAATTTTTTATATCATCCCATCATATTCAACTCATGTGCTTACCCTCTATGTAAACTTTTATTTGCCCTAATAATGACAAAATTCTTTGGAGTTACAAGAATCATCTCCTCATATAGAGATGTACACAGTTTAACCTTATTGAATAATGTCTTTTGATTTCTCTTTCCTGTTTACCTTTTTATGATTCTCTTGAGTCTTGTTTTTGAAAGTCATATTTTTCCATTCTGTTCTGATCTTTTCATCAGGAATGCTTGAAAGTTCTCTTTCATTGATAGCCATTTTTTCCTCTGAAGATTTAAACTCAGTTTTTCTGGGTAAGTGATTCTTGGTTGAAGTCCTAAAATATATTCCAAGCCCTGTGATACTTAAATGTAGAAGCTGCTAAGTCTTGTGTTATCCTTACTATGGCTCCATGATATTTGAATTATTTATTTTTGGCTGTTTACAATATTTCCTCCTTGAACTGAAAGTTTTGGAACCTGGCTATAATATTCCTGTGAGTTATCCTTTTGGGATATCTTTTAGGAGGTAATTGGTGGATTCTTTCCATTTCTATTTTGTTTTTATGTTCTTGAATATCAGGGCAGTTTTCCTTGATGATTTCTTGAAAGATAACATCTAAGCTCTTTTTTTGATCATGGCTTAAATTATCTCTCCTAGATTTATTTTCTAGGTTAGTTGTTTTCCCATTGAAATATTTCCTATTTTCTTCTATTTTTTCATTCTTCTGACTTTCTTTGATTGTTTTTCTTATGTCGCATAGATTCATTTACTTCCACTTACCCAATTCTAATTTTTAAGGCATGATTTTCTTGAAAGAGCTTTTGTATCCTTTTCCATTTGGCCAGTTCTACTTTGTAAAGAGTTCTTTTCTGCAGTGAATTTTTGTCCTTCTTTTTCTATATTCTGTCTTTCAATAAATTTTTCTCTTCAGTGCATTTTTACATATCCTTTTCCATTTGACCAATTCTGCTTTTTGAGGAATTTCTTCTCTTTGGATTTTTGTGCTTCTTTTACCAGTTGGTCTATTCTGTTTTTTGGGTCTTTTTTTTAGTATTAATTTCTTCAGGTTTTTGTGTGTGTGCCTCCTTTTACCAAGTTTTTGGCTCTTTTTTTTTCATGCTTTTCCTGTAACACTCATTTCTTTTCCCAATTTTTCTTCTATAACTCATTTGATTTTTTGAAATACTTTTTGAGCTCCTCTATTAATTCTTTTTGGATTTGAGAGTAATTCACTTTTTTTTTTTTTGGAGGCTTTGGATGCAGCAGTATTGACTTTGTTATCTTCTTCTGAGTTTGAGTCTACCCTGTCACAAAAGTAACTTTCTGTGTTGAATTTCTTTTTGTTGTTGTTTGCTCATTTTCCTGCCTTTTTCGTTTCTTGTCTGTTCTTTTAATTTAAAAAAAAAAAACTGTTAAATTTGGTCTTTATGCCTGTGATGAAGGAGGCGCTGTTCCAAACTTTAGATTCTTTGTGCAGCTGCTTTCAGAGCTGGTACTGGGCTTTCAGTTCTTCCAACGTGGTATGATATAAGGACAGTTGTATTTAACATTCTCCTGGACTGTGCTCTGGTCTGTGAGTAACCCCAAGCACTCTTACTCCTAGGAACTGTGACCAGGGTCCCCTGCTCCCCTGTAGCTGCAAATGCTGATGTATGCTGGTGCTGCTCTTTGCCTTGTGCCTGTACCTCAGGCCTGTAACCTGGTTCTGCATATGAGTAGTGAGACAAGAGTCTTGCATCCAGAAAAGGAACCACTGACAATCTCCTTCTGAGGAGTTTTCTGGTGTGCAGTGGCCCCCTTCTACCCCCCTTACCCCCCAACATTACTGTCTGTTGCTGAGGGTTCAGGAAACCTTGCCTGCAATTTCAGTTGCGTCCAAGGTCTCTTGCCTCTGTGGGGCCTGCCCAGCTATTCTGTGCTTTCACCTTTACCCCAGTGCATTAGATCCTTTGTATCAGCCTTCTCAATTGTTCTGGGCTGAAAAATTATTTCACCTTGAATTTTTTGTGGGGTATGCTGTTCCCAGAACTTATTTTGAGGTGTTACTACTTTTTGGAGAATGATCTGCTGGAAATCAGATAGGCCCCTGTACTTCTCTGCCACCTTGCCTCCCCATTTTAAACTTTAAAAAAAAAAATCTCATTTTTTCTAGGAATTTTAGTTGACTTTATGGGTTGTCTCTTTTTTTCTTTTGCTTTTTTAAAAGCAAAGGCTTTTAGATTTTTTGAAATTATTCTTTTTTCTGGGTTAATGTCTTTGGAATCCCTGGCTTAGTAATAGCTCCATACCGTTTTCTTTTTTATCCATTCTTTCTTATTTCCTAAATTGGGATTTTGTTTTAGGGCTAGGATTTGTGCACTTCTGGAAGGAATGTTTAAGGCCTTATTTGGTTGTGCTTTATATAATCTGAGATCTTGCTGATGTGCTCTCAGTATATTAAATTTGTTGTTCTTCAAGAATCGTAAGGGTGTCTCAGGCTAGGGAGCTGCAAACTTTAGTGGACCCCAAATGGTCTAATTGAGGACATAGTCTGATCACTGGTGTTCCAGTTCGAGCTTTGTGAGTTCCTGACTCTTTGGTTGAATCTTGCCATCACAGCTGTAGGTATATCAGTCATTGGATATCCAGTAGATAGTTTCTGGCCCAGCCTCTGTCTTCTAAATGGGAAGCTCTCTAGGTTCAGAGGGATAGCTACAGACTGTAGCCTACAGTCCCTACTTTGGTTATTTAGTTTTAGGCCTCAGCCCACGTATTTGGGCTGAAACTTTGATTCTGCTCCAGGGTCATAGCAACAGCTACAGGCCTATTTGCATTCTCTGCTCTGGTACCTGTATGGGAGCCAAATACGTGATTTGGATCTGAAAATAACCACTGTAGTTTTTCCTTGGATTTCCTGCTTGCTCTTTGAACTGTTGTTCTTCCTTGATTTTTATTGGAGTAGTTTTAGGAGAAAGCTACACTGAATTCCTTTTTCCTACTCCACCATTGTTTTCTTTTTCTGGAATATAGTATTGAAACTTTTTTGCCCTGGAAGATCAAGAGTTTTTATATTGTTTGGCTTAGTTCTGTTGCTATGATTTATAAAACTTTGAGGTCTACTTTTTAAAAAATGTTTAAGAAATTTCGCTCCTTTCTTTAACTTCTACATTTTTTATTCTGAAGCTAGAGCCTTCTTTGAATTCAGTTCAACTCAACAAGTATTTATTTTTTTAAAACATTTATTAATATTCATTTTTAACATGGTTGCATGATTCATGCTCCTTCACCCCCCCCCCCCCCCCCGCTCTCCCCCAACCCATGGCCGATGCACATTTCCACTGGTTTTAACATGTGTCATTGACTTATTTCCAAATTGTTGCATTGGTGTGGTAGTTTAGCGTCTACATCCCCAATCATGTCCACCTCAACCCATGTGTTCAAGCAGTTGTTTTTCTTCTATGTTTCCTCTCCTGCAGTTCTTCCTTTGAATGTGGGGAGCGTTCTTTACCATAAATCCCTCAGAATTGTCCTGGGTCATTGCATTGCTGCTGGTACAGAAGTCCATTACATTCGATTTTACCATAGTATATCAGTCTCTGTGTACAATGTTCTTCTGGCTCTGCTCCTTTTGCTCTGCATCAATTCCTGGAGGTCTTTCCAGTTCACCTGGAATTCCTCTAGTTTATTATTCCTTTGAGCACAATAATATTCCATCACCAGCATATACCACAGTTTGTTCAGCCATTCCCCAATTGAAGGACATACCCTCCTTTTCCAGTTTGTTGCCACCACAAAAAGCGCAGCTATAAATATTTTCGTACAAGTCTATTTATTAATGATCTCTTTGGGGTACAAACCCAACAATGGTATGGCTGGATCAAAGGGCAGGCATTTTTTTATAGCCCTTTGAGCAGAGTTCCAAATTGCCATCCAGAATGTTTGGATCCGTTCACAACTCCACCAGCAATGCATTAATGTCCCAATTTGGCCACATCCCCTCCAACATTCATTACTCTCCCCATCTTTCATTTTAGCCAATCTGCTAGGTGTGAGTTGATGCCTCAGAGTTGTTTTGATTTGCATTTCTCTAATTATTAGAGATTTAGAATACTTTCTCATGTGCTTATTGATACTTTTGATTTCTTTACCTGAAAATTGCCTATTCATGTCTCTTGCCCATTTATCGATTGGGGAATGGCTTGATTTTTTATATAATTGATTTAACTCCTTGTATATTTAGTGATTAGACCCCTGTCAGAGTTTTTTGTTATAAAGATTTTTTCCCAATTTGTTGTTTCCCTTCTGATTTTGGCTGCATTGTTTTTGTTTGTACAGAAGCCTTTTAGTTTAATATAATCAAAACCATTTAATTTACATTTGTAATTTTCTCTAACTCTTGCTTGGTTTTAAAGTCTTTCCTTTCCCAGAGATCGGACAAGTAAACTACTCTATGTTCACTTAACTTATTTATAGTTTCCCTCTTTATATTCAAGTCATTCACCCATTCTGAATTTATCTTGGTATAGGGTGTGAGATGTTAATCTAAACCTAATCTCTCCCATATTGCTTTCCAAATTTCCCAGCAGTCAACAAGTATTTATTAAGTAACATACTCTGTGTTAGGTTTTGGGTGCACAGAAATTAAAACCTCTTACATTCAAGGAACTTTGGTTCTACCAAGGGGAAATGATATACCCACAGGTGAATATATACAAATTCTGCACATAGTGAACACCAATGTAATTTTAGGAAGAAGTCATTATTGACAGCCTGGGGAGAATCAGGAAAAGTCTTGTTTAGGAGGTGGTATCTAAAGTGCTTTGAAAGAAGCTAGGGATTCTATGAATCAAAGGTGAGGAGGTAGGTGATTCTAAGTATAGGGAACAGCCTATAAAATGGACATAGATAACAGAATGCAGTTTTGTTGAGAAAAGCAACCCAGTTTGCATATGATGAAGTATGTTTGAGAGGGGAAAATAGTTGGAGTTAAAATAGTCAGTGACTCCAAATATTAAAGAAAAATAGTTTATTTTAGCTTAGAGGCAATAGGGAGCCCACTGAAACTCATTGAGCAGAGGAGACACTGGATAATTCTCATCTTTGTTTTGTTGCCTCCTTTTAGCTATCAGATTTCTGATCTTTTAGGGGCTAATCATTTCTTTATATCTTATTTTTATTCTAAACTACTTTGGAAGTTGTTGTGATAGTATAGCCATCCTCTTTATTTTATTATTTTTTAATTAAAAACATTTTTTAATTTAAATTTTGAATATTTTCCCATAGTTACATGTCTCATGTTCTTTCCCTCTCCCCCAAACTCCTCTAACCCTCCTTGGCTAACACACAATTCCACTGGGTTTTACATGTATCATTGATTAAGACCTAATTCCATATTATTGATAGTTGGACTAGAGTTATCGTTTAGTGTCTATATCCCTAATAATATCCCCATCAGCCCATGTGTTCAAGCAGTTGTTTTTCTTCCCACAGTTCTTTCTCTGAATGTGGCTAGTTTTTCTCATAAGTCCCTCAGCCTTGCTCTGGATTCTTGCATTGCTGCTAATAGAGAAGTCCGTTATGTTTGATTGTACCACAGTGTATATCAGTCTCTGTGTACAATGTTCTCCTGGATCTGCTCCTTTCACTCTGCATCAATTCCTGGAGATCGTTCCAGTTCACATGGAATTCCTCCAGTTCATTATTCCTTTGAGTACAATAATATTCCATCATCAACAGACACCACAATTTGTTCAGCCATTCCCCAATCGAAGGACATTCTCTCATTTTCCATTTTTTTTGCCACCACAAAGAGCGCAGCTATAAATATTTTTATACAAGTCTTTTTCCTTATTATCTCTTTGGGGTATAAAACAAACAGTGCTATGGCTGGATCAAAAGGCAGATAGTCTTTTAGCGCCCTTTGGGCATAGTTCCAAATTGTCATCCAGAAAGTTTGGATCAGTTCACAATTCCACCAGCAATGCATTAATGTCCCAATTTTGCCACATCCCCTCCAACATTCATGACTCTCCCCTGCTATCATGTTAGCCAATCTGCTAGGTGTGAGGTGATACCTCAGAGTTGTTTTGATGTGCATTTCTCTAATTATTAGAGATTTAGAACACTTTCTCATGTGCTTATTGATAATTTTGATTTCTTTATCTGAAAATTGCCTATTCATGTCCCTTGCCCATTTAATGATTGGGGGATAACCATCCTCTTTAGATTTATTCCAACATGTTCCTTTCTTCTAGAGATTTCTCCCTTTTATTGGGTTTTCATTTGTGCTTTTTCTTCAGTTAGCAATCCTAGAGTTTTTCCTATAAAAGTTTCCCTCCCTTTTTCTCTTATTCTGATTTTATCTATTTTTATTTTATTTCACACATTTGTCATTATTTTGAGATAGTACTGAGGAACTAGCTTTAGTCTTGATACCTTACTCTACTGCCAATTTCTAGACACTACCCTATTTCTTAAAACTTTGAGTGTTACCAAAAAATCAAATCCACTTCACATAATGAGAGGTTTCCAGTCGCTTAAAGTCCCAAAATAATGTGACTGTGACTGACAATATTTCAAAAAAGACTTTGAGTATAAATGTATTCTCATTAAATGACCACTTACAGGACATTTTCAGATAGCAGCAAACATTTTCCAAGGATCTATTATATGCAGCATTGGGGATACAAAGAAAGGCAAAATGATAGTCTGCCCTTGTGGGAGCTTTATTGAATGAAACAACATGCAATATACAAATAAGCTATATACAATATAAATAAAAAATAATCATCAGAAGGAAAGTATTAGAATTAAGAGGGAATGAAAAAAGCCTCCTTTAGATGATGGGATTTTAACTGGGACTTGAAAAGAAGCCAGAAGGTAGAGATATGAAGAAAGAGTCATGAGGGACATACTGTAAAAATGCTGAGCAGGAGTTAAGAGATGATGTCTTGTTTGCATTAAAACTAGGAAGCCAGTGTTACTGGATTGAAAAGTACTTGGGGAAGGGAGAAATTAGATGTAAGAAGACTAGGAGAGAATCAGGCTATGAGGGGCTTTGAATGCTTTGATTCCAGAGGAGATAGGGAGCCACTTCTGTTGACTGAGTAGAGGGGCTGCTTGCTCACATCTGCACTTTTAAAATATCATTTTGACAGCTAAGTGGGAGGATGAACTGGAGTTGGCAGAGACTTGTGGCAGGCAGACCTACTGTTTAACTAGATGTGGGCCCCTGCCCTTATGGTGGTAACAGAGAAGTGTTACAAAAGTAAAATTGACAACAGATTGGATATGGAGAGCGAGAGAATAAAGAGTCGGTGATCCCCTAGAGATAGAGTGCTAGACCCCACCCCCACTCCACTCACCAGATAGAGTGCCCCTCCCCCCCAACAGAGTGCTGAGTATACCCTACCCCCTTCTTTTACCCCACAAGAGGGAGGAAGTGCTCCTGTTGGGCTGCTCGGCTGAGGTGAGAGTGAGGTGAGGAATGTCCTTAGAGAGTGTAAAGAGAGGGGAGGAAAATGGCTTGAGTACTCGGTTCCCCTCTGTGTGAGCAGCCCACCTTACCCCTGTGCGCTCCCATTGGGCTGCTGGGCCTGGGTGTTAATTGGGGAAAACATAGATGGAACTTTTATTAAAATTTTAAAATAACCTATTGGGGGGCAACTAGATAGCTTAGTAGATTGAGAACCAGGCCTATAGGTCCTAGGTTCAAATCTGGCCTCAGACACTTTAGCTGTGTGACCTTGGGCAAATCACTTAACCTCCATTGCCTAGCCCTTACTGCTCTTTTTTTTTTTTTTTAACCCTTATCTTTTTTTTTTTTTTAAAACCCCTTACCTTTCATCTTGGAATCAATACTGTGTATTGGCTCCAAGGCAGAAGAGTGGTAAGGGTGGGCAATGGGGGTCAAGTGACTTGCCCAGGGTCATACAACTGGGAAGTGGCTGAGGCCAGATTTGAACCTAGGACCTCCTATCTCTAGGCCTGGCTCTCAATCCACTGAGCTACCCAACTGCCCCCTCCTTACTGCTCTTCTGCCTTGGAACACAGTATTGATTCTAAGATGGAAAGAAAGGTATTTTTTAACCCTATTGGGTTGTGATTTGGTTAATAATAATAAGAAGAAGAAGAATTGTTGCATATTTTTACATATCTAGGGACTGAAGGAAGGATTTATAGGATCAGAGAAGGGAGCTCTGTTGTGAGGAAGTTTACAATATTTAAGTTAACTCCCCTGGTTTTCCCCCTAAGAGCTCAGAGGTCATTTCAGAAATAAGGAAGCTGAGATTTATTTTTTAAGAGGCATGCCTAAAGCCACATAGATAGTATATGGCAGAGCCAGGATCTGAACCCAAGTCCTTTAATTCCAAATCTAGTTCTCTGTACTTTCTTGTGGTAGGAAAAGAGTATAAATGGAAAAGATTAAAGATTTGTTACAATTGATTGGTGGATTCAAGATGTAGTGTACAGTAGAAGACTAGTTAAGCAGATTGGGAAAAGTTGGTGGAAGTTCTTTAGATCATTAGTCAGGATTTTTCATTTGTTCAGAGGCTGGTGACTTATCACTGGAATTGTCCCAATGGTGCACAATAACCAGTTACAATGTATAGAATAGAGAGTAATACTCATTCATATGTTTATATAGTGCTTTGATTATAAAGCACTTCACATATATTGGTTCTATTCAGCATTTTAAGGTTTATGAAGCACTCTCCTCACACAGCTCTACGAGAACACAAGTGTAAATATTTTTATCTCCATTTTACAGATGAGGAAACTTAAGGCTCAAAGAGGTTGAGAGACTTGAACAGGAACTTCTCATGCCAAGTCCAGTGTTCTTTCTGTTAGATCACCTTGATAAGGTACAAAGTAGCCTATAATTTTAAAAAGAGGGTTTGGGGAGGAGAAGAGGAGGAGAAAATTAGAATGGTGAATTGGAAGAAACTGATTATTGTTATTTAGTCATTTCAATTGTGACTCACTTTTAGTGACCCCCATTTTGAGTTTTCTTGGCAAAGAGACTGGAGTTGTTTGCCATTTCCTTCTCTAGTTCATTTTACAAGTGAGGAAGCTGAGGCAAATGGGGTTAAGGATCACATAGCTAGTAAGTGTGTGGTGACTGAGGCCAGATTTGAATTCAGGGAGATGTCTTCTTGATTTCAGGTCTGGCACTCAATTCACTGTGCCACCTAACTGCCCCTCATAAACTGATAAGGATAATGAAAGAGACAGAAGACAAGTGGTCACATTGGGTAGGGACTCTAAGATAGTATAATTGTAGCCCCCAGTAGTGAGAGTAGGTCCCAGTAAAATCACAGCACTAGTATAGAAGTAGTTAGACACGTAGCTACCCCTCCCCCCCCCCCCCAGCAGGAGAACTTAATCCCATTCCTTCCCAAATACTAGATGTTCTTCCAAGAAATCAGTGGTGCAAGAATTCTATGAGAAACTCTGTTAGATGATTACACAATTACATATTGAATTATTATCCTATAGAAAACTGTCTAAGCTTCAGTGAGGTAAACTAAGTCATTGTACTAAAAGATTGTAAATCATTACTAACCATTGTCTATGTAAAAAGATTACCTAATTCTTTAGCTTATGTAAATACTAGCTATGATGAAATAAACTTTGCCTCTGATTGACCAGCTTCAGTGGCTCTTCTGACACATCATCCTCCTCACCCCTTCCCCTAATGTTTGTCAGTTACTTGACATATAACAATTATATTCTTCCCGTTTCCCCCCTTTCTTAAATGGGAAACTTGATGATGTTCAAACTTGAAAGAAAAGATGAACACTTAAGTGGTTCTTCATAGTGACATAATACATGATAAGTTAGGTGGGGTGCTTGCTTCTTCATTTCTCTAGTGCTTTGACATTTATGAAATGCTTTAAAATAAATCCTTTATTATTTCAGTATACTTATTTTTCACTTTATTGTGTGCTAGGCATTACTGACTAGCATTTACAATTCATTTTAGTATGTAGTTATAAGAATAGCTCTTAATTTTATAAATATAATAGTGAGAATTCAATTTTTGTCATAGTTGATGGACCACATACAGTGTGACAAAAATCAACAACAAAGGGAATTGGTGCAAGCTCTGGAAGAACTCAAAAGAATTCAAAAATCAAATATGACAGGTTGAAGAAAAATGGGAAGAAGGAAGTAATGTAAAAATAAATAATAGCTAAAAAAAGTAAAATTGGTCACCTGGAAAAAAAGGCACAAAAATCCAATGAAGAAAAAAAGTGCCACGAAAAGTTGAATGGACCAAAGGAAAAGGAGGGTTAAAAGGTGTAAAAGGGAATTCTTGGTTCTCTTTGAGTTCACACTTGTGAAAAGAGAATTCTTTGTTCTCTTTGTTTAGTTGGAGTTAAAACTTTGACTATAACTTAAGTACCCCTACTTAGTACCTCACTAGATTGTGAGGACAAGATTAGCTCTCCTTTGTTTACCTTTTGATTGAATCAAACACAAGCTTGAACTAGGTGGAGGAGCTCACAAACCACTTAGGGAGTTCATACCTTACTTGAGCCAGCAAGATACTTGGAGAGCTCCATCTTTTTCCCCCAAACCCAAAACAGCCAGAAACTTCACACATTCAGAAGGGTGAGAATCCAAAGATGACAACTCAGACAATTTGGAAACTGTGATTGGTCCCTATGAAAAGAGGCAGGGACAGGAAACCACCATAAAAGCCATGAAAATCCCTGAGCAGGCAGGCTAGTGAAGGAGGCTAGGAGAGAGTGAACTTGAAGAAGAGAGTCACTCTAAGAAGAGAGTCACTCTAAGAAGGAAGTCAGCCTTAGGAATCACCTTCAGTTCCAGTCATTGTCTTGGGTAAGTGGATAGCTAGTTTTCCCTTCCCGTCTTTTGGAGATGGTTTAATTCTGATTGAAGGTTAACAAGTCCTGGCTGAGCCAAGCACTGGAGCAATATTTAGTTGGATAGGTTGATGCCTTTTCTACTGTTTTGTACTTTTACTCTTCTTATCTCTTTTATAAATAAAAGATTTATAATTTTCATATATTTAGCCAAACCATTAATTTTAACACTTACAAAGGTCATGGAAGAAATTCAGTCTTTAAAAATTAGCATTGGGCAAATAGAAGCTGATGATTTCATGAAACATCAAGAAACAATAAAGTCAAAAAAATAGAAGAAAATAGGAAATATCTCTGAAAAAATAACCGACCTGTAAAATAGATCCAGGAGAGGCAATTTAAGAAGTATGGACTACCTGAAAGTCATGACCAAAAAAAAAAATCCTAGACATCATATTACAAGAAATTATTCAAGAAAACTCCCCTGATATTCTTGAACAATTGAGCAAAATAAAGATTGAAGGAACCCACAAATTATCTCATGCAGTAAATCCTCAAATGCCAACTACCAGGAAGTTCAAGAGCTCCCAGGCCAAGGAGAAAATAGTTCAATCAACCATAAAGAAACAAGTCAGATATCATGGAGCTCCAGTCAGGATTACACAGGATCTGGCAGCTTCCACATTGAAGGCTTGGAATATGATATTCTGGAAGGCAAGGGAACTTGTTTTTCAAACAAGAATCATCTACCCATCAAAACTGACTATATTCTCTTAGGAGAAAGTATGGTCATTTAATAAAACAAAAGATTTCCAAGCATTCCTGAAGAAAAGACCAGACAAATAGGAAATTTGATATACAAATACAAAATTCGAGAGAAGCATTAAAAGGTAAATAAAGAGAAAAATTTTATAAGGGTTTCAAAAAGGTCAAATTGTATATGGAAAGATGACATCTGTAACCCTTAAAAATTGTTATTATTATGATAGTAGTTAGAAGAAGTATACATAGAAGATGTGATAGTAAGCTCTTCAGGATAATATATTTTTTAAAAACTAAGAATGAAAAAGAGTATTGTAGTAATTGAATGGTATAGCATCAAGATTTTTAAAGAAGAAACTAAAGGACCTTAAGGAGGAAATAGATAGTAAAACTATACTAGTGGTGGCCCTCAACCTTCCCCTATCAAAGCTAGATAAATCTAACCAAAAAATAAATAAGAAAAGTAAGGGAAGTGAATGAAATTTTAGGAAAGTTAGAGTTAATAGTTTTCTGGAGAAAATTGAACAGGGATAAAAAGGAATATAGCTTCTTTTCAGCAGCACACAGTACATATACAAAGATTAACCATGTACTAGGGCATAAAAACATCACAACCAAATGCAGAAAAGGAAAATAATAAATGTAATTTTTTTACTTCATAATGCAATAAAAATTATAATCAATAAGGGTTCATGGAAAGGTGAATTAAAAATTAATTGGAAACTAAATATTTTTTCAAAACTGGTTGGTCATGGGGGAAGCTGGGTAGCTCAGTGGATTGAGAGCCAGGCCTTGAGATGGGAGGTCCTAGGTTCAAATCTGGTCTCAGACACTTCCCAACTGTGTGACCCTGGGCAAGTCACTTGACCCCCATTGCCTACCCTTACCATTCTTCTGCCTTGGAGCCAATACACAGTATTGAAAGTAAAAGAACTTTTAAACTAATAAATAAGACTAGGAGCTGAGCTGGCTCTATTTAAAAAAAAAAAATAAAACAGATAAATTATTGATTAATTTGATTTAAAAAAGAAGAGAATCAAATTACCAGTATCAAAAATGAAAAGGTGATTTCACCTCTAATGAAGAGGAAATTAAGGCAATTATTAGGACCTATTTCATCTTATTCTATGGCAATAAATCTGACAATCTAGGTGAAATGGTTTCATTCAAAATGGAGTCATGAGCAAAGCAGCTGCTCAAACCTCTTTCCCCTCTTTGCCTTGTGTAATGACTTCTCCTTAATCTGACTGTGAATTGGTTTATTTTGTAGATGAACAAGGTAACTGGATAAGGGAGAGGATAGAAGAATCAAAGGGGAGATAGATTTGAGGGAAGAGGAGACCCTATTTAGGGTTTCTTGTCTTCTTCAGCTGAGCCAAGATGGCTCCACTCCAACTTAACTATCCTCTTCTTATCTAATTAAAGTCTCTCTCCTATCTTAACAAGTGGCAACTGTCCTTCTTGGGAAGGTCAGGGGATGGAAAGGATCTTCAGGGTTGACCCCCTGAGGTTAAGGGATCAGCATCTTCTCGGCAGCTGTAGTTGTTTGTTCTTCTGATGGAGGCTCTCAAACAACAGGAACCTTCTTTCTCTTCTGGATAAGAGAAATGGAGGCAAGGCTTTTTCACAGGTGGTAATCTAGAGCTCCAGGACTTTGTTCCTCACTTGACAGAGTTCAGAGGGCAAAGACCTTTCAGTTAACAGTTTTCCCCACAATCCTCTTCTCTCACTCCAACTGTCATTGCCCCTCCTGTCACATTCCAACTGCTGTCTGCTCCGTCTCAGTGGACCAAAAAGCCAAAAACTTGATTCAGTTTTCCTTTCCACACTCCCCTCCCCAATTTAGAATGTGAAGGGGGCTGTTACATGTATAATCAAGCAAAACAAATTACATATTGGCTATGTCCAAAAAAATATGGCTCAGTCTATACCCTGAGCATATCACCTCACTATATCAAGAGGTAGTAGGCAGGAGCAGCTGGTGATTCATTTTATAGTGAGCAAGGCCTGGAGTGTGGAGGACCTAGGTTCAGATCTGGCCCCAGATACTTTCTAGCTATATGACCCTGGACAAGCCACTTAACTCGTTTCCTAGCCCTTACCTTTCTTTTGCCTTGGAACTGATACTTTGTATTAATTCAAAGACAGAAAGTAAGGGTTAAATAAAAAGGAGATACGCAGCATGTGTCATCATGAGCCCTTTGTAATTGTGGTTGGTCATAATATTCATCAGAATTCTCTATAGTCTTCCAAAGTTTTTTTGTCTTTGTGATATTATTGTTACTGTATATGTATATGTTCTTGTTCTGCTCATCTCACTTTGGATCAGTTCATATGTGCCTTCCTAGATTTCTCTGAAACTGGCTCCTTTGTCACTTATTATAGCCTAATAGTGTTCCATCACACTGATTTATCATAACTTTTTAAGCCATTGTACCACCTCTGTTTCCAAATCTAAAACACAAAGAAGAACTGCCATATGTAGTATTTTTGTACAGAAGGTTCCTTCTCCTCTTTCATCTTTTTGGAGGTATAGATCTTGTAAATAAATATATCACTAGGTTAAATAGGGTATTCAGAGTTTAAATAGCTTTTTGGCATAGTTACAAATTGCTTTTCACAATGGCTGGGTCAGTTCTATACCTCTACCAACAGAATATTAGTGTACCTATTTTCCCACAATTTGCCCAGCATTAGTCATTTTTAAAAGCAGATTTAGGAATTTAGCCAGGCAGACTAGCAGGAGCTAAAGTTTTTTTTTTTAATTTAATACATTTCTACATGAGATTTCTGAAGTTATATAATCCAAATTACCTCTTTCCCTTCTTCCCTTCTCCCTCCCAAAGCTGGCAAGCAATTCAATCTGGTTTATTCATGTATTATGCAAAACATGTTTCCATATTATTCATTTTTATAAGTGAATAGTCTTATAAAACCAAAACCCTAAAACATATATTCAGATAATCCAGTGATAAATCATATGCTTACATCTGCATTCTTAGTCCAACAGTTCTTACTTTAGAGGTGGATAGTGTTCTTTTTCTTTTTCTTTTTTAATTTTTCTTTTGAATATTTTCCCCTAATTACATGTTTCTTGTTCTTTCCCTCTCCCCCAAATCCCCCTAACCCCCATAGCTGATGCACAATTCCACTGGGTTTTACATGTATCATTGATTAAGACCTAATTCCATATTATTGATAGTTGGACTAGAATTATCGTTTAGTGTCTACATCTTCAATAATATCCCCATCAGCCCATGTGTTCAAGCAGTTGGTTTTCTTCTGTGTTTCTCCTCCCACAGTTCTTCCTCTGAATGTGGCTAGTTTTCTTTCTCATAAGTCCCTCAGCCTTGCTCTGGATCCTTGCATTGCTGCTAGTAGAGAAGTCCGTTATGTTTGATTGTACCACAGTGTATCAGTCTCTGTATACAATGATCTCCTGGATCTAGGAGCTAAAGTTTTAACCTAGAACACAGCAAGGGGCTGAACATTGACCTGAGAGCCTGTGGATTTTGTGTATCTTTGAGCAACATCTGGAACATTTCAACTCACAGAATCAAGGAGAGCAGATTGAGAATACTGTCTTGTTTGGTGGACAAGCAAGATCAGTCTCTCTGACTTCTCTGAAGAGTTATTTGGCTGGAACCTGTGCTCTTGGAATATACTTGGACTGAAACATTTTGAGCTACTGATCAAGACCATCAGACTATCTATGTGAAATCCCATTAGTCCCTTGTGTCTTGGTGGCCTGCATAGTGTAGTGTAGGGATTTCCTAGACCTTTAACCTTTAACCCTGAATTGATCCCATAGTGTTTTAGAGTAGTGTGACCTCTCCCACCTCTTTTAATCTAAAGTTAGCTATTAAAAGTGTTTTTTATTCCTATTATGTCTTTCCCTGTAGAAGTAAAGTATCCCTGGATGTTTTAGTCTAAGTGGCAATTGAATCCCAACTGCCACTCACTCACATTGTCACAGCCCTTTTGTATTTGTTTAAGATAGTTATAAATCTACATCCTTCATTCTTCCTTCATCCCTTTCTCCCCAAAAGAACCCTTGTGTGTGTATTTGTGTTTATTTACCCACATCACTGTGAAGTAGTATCTGACTTGCTTTAATTTTTTTTTCTCTCAGTGAGTTAGAATCTTTTTTTTTTTTATGTGAAGCCCTTCCAACTTGATAGAACATGTCAGATGATGGTATTATTAGGGAACAGTGGAATTTTTTGCAAGGGATATTCTGTAAAGGACAGCATCTTTACTATCTCACAATTGACCAGAAGATAAAAACTTATATAACATATTTAAGGCATAAGCTATAAGATCTCCTACTTCTCATCCTGCTATTTGGCTCATTTTATGAATTTTTGTCCCAGTTTCCAAGGCCATAAAATACTATGCTATTTCCTCATAAGTTTAATAGACATTCAGTCTTTCTCATTAGTCATTTTACCTTGACCCCACTCTAGTTTATTAATTAAACAGAGGAACTTATCCTAAGCTTTTATTTGCCTCTGTATCTCAGAATCCTTCTCTGGAACTTAAACATTAAGATACCCAGCAATTCAGTTTATTAATAGTATAACAAGCAATACAAAGACACACCTACATATTTCAGTGATGTGTTGAGGTTAGTTCACAGGCAAGATCACTGAAACATTAACACCGGGTCATGTCTTCTTTAATCTACAAATACCTGGATCCACCTCTAGCCACATGACAATTAAATCCTTTTCTCAGAAATTCTCTTTTTGCAAGATAACAATTAACTCACTTTATCAGGAAAAAAAATTCTCAGAGGCAGGCAAGAGTCATTTATTAAGTACTATGTGGTAGGCACTGTGCCAAGTATTTCGGATTCAAACATCCATGTAGAAATGTGGTAGTGATATTCAGAAAGTCAGAAGTTCACCCTAGAAAGGAATGAGGCATAGCCATTTAAGGCTTATCCCCAAATTGTAGACTCCAGATAGAACTCACATTGGAAGAACATTGGCATTCATTACAGATGTTCCAGGGTGAAAAGGTAGCTGAGGCATGGAGAAGTCTGGAGGGTCAGAAGCACAGCCATGAGGGGAATTTCGTCTTAGTCCTTTCTGTACTTAAAAGCAGTTCCCCGCAAGAAAGATGCTCCTTAGTTTTTAATCTACTTCATAGTCTCTTTTAGGGAAAGTGATTTTCTCAAGATATTTATCTCTGTGTTTTAAGTCTCTCTGGCTATGACCTTAACACCCTCTCCAGACAGTTGAATGCTAGCTCTTTTTGGACTTAAAAGTTTCATTTATTGGGATTATATTCCCTTATTAAAAAGGAGTAAATAGTACAAATATATTATAAAGAACACAGTTGACTCCAGAGATGTGAGATGACATTTTTCCATTTCTTTGCAGAAGTAGGATTTCACAGATATGAAACATTTCATTTAACAGATTTTTTTTCTATTTTCATTGATTTTGCAGAACATTTTTTTCCTCATAATTTTTTTTAAATTCTTTGCTGCAGGCATGGCTCTTAGAGGAGAAAAGGGTAGAGAAACAGGAAATCTAAATGACTGGAAAAATAAAAGATATCATAGTCTATTTTAAAATATAGTAATAGTATTCTATAAGCTTTGTGGGAAGGGGCTATTGAAGCGGGTGTTACCATTTATTTTAAAGTTAATTTCATTGCTATCTTTTATTTTAACATTGCATACATTTTCTTTTTTCCCTCCTTAACTCTGAGCAATTTAAAACAAAAGGTTAAATACTTTGCTATTTAATTTACAGATATAGCTTTGTATTCTCAATTTATACTTGAGTCATTGCAGTTCACTTGCATTAAACATAAATTTAAAAGTTAAACTATTTATGTAATCTAGGTTTAAATTGAAGTAATACATGGGAATTTGTTTAGTTAGTCTACAGTCTGATTTAAATATAATTCCAAGACTAAGATAAATTAGTGTTTCAGACCAGTGTGGTGCTTTAGAAAATGTGCAGTTTAAGTCCTGACTAACATTTAGGACCTTTGTTACTTTAGTTTTATGAGCCACAGATCCTTTTTAAAATAAAGCAGTTTTACTGGATGATCTTCAAATTTCTTTTGGGGCCTATAGTTAAAATCGATTTTGGTCAAATTAATATTTAGATTATAATTTTAGGTCTGAAAGAGGCAGTAGTACAAATACTTATTCTACAGACAAGGAATCTGAAATCCAAAGTCAAATGTATTAAGTGGAAATGCTAAAATTTGATCTTGGCTCCTTTGACTCTACTATTACTGTACTGGATTTAAAAGCACAATTTATCTTTAGTCTTGGAATTCTATTTAATTTTTTTAAACTATTGAGTTACATACTTTTATTCTGAACTTAAATGCCAAATAAAGTAAACATATCCAAATTCATTGTAGAGCAAAAATAAAAAAGATACATAAAAACATGAATATTATACTTTTCTTTTTAAGTTTGGGAATCATATATATGGGTAATAGTGATAGAGATAGAATTTGAACCTAGAAACCTGAATCATTTGACTCCCAATCCAGTTGTTCTTATAGGATTTGTTATGAATTGGACATTTCAGGCCAGTCCTATTTGGACTGATTCTTTTTTTCTTAGGTTTTATACTGGCAATTCTGATAGCTTTCACCATATCTCTTGTCTTCTCTTTTTTACCTATAGTTAAGAAATGGAAAAATGAGGGGTGGGGATTTCCCTAATAGCTCATATGACTCACTAAATTACGTGCCCCACCCTTCTTTTTTTACTACTCTATTAGTAGCGACTTTTTTTTTTTTTCATCCAAGGGCTGTGGTTTTATACCCAGATCAGGACTGATGTCTTAAAACCTAGATTTTCTCTGAACATTTTTTTTTTTTTGCTTATAAGAGTTAGATCCTTTATTGTGCACCCTTTATAGTGTGACACTTATTTTTTAAATTATTATAAAAATATTTTATTTTACCAATTATATGTAATAACAAATTTCCACATAAGTTTTCTGAAGTTATATGATCCCAATTATCTCCCTCCCTCTTTCCCCTCTCTCTTCCCAGAGCTTGCAAACAATTCAATCCTGGTTTTACGTGCATTATCATGCAAAATGTACTTTCATATTGTTCATTTTTGTAAGAAAATAATTGCATAAAACCAAAATAAAAATCCAAATAAACTAAAATGAAAAATTGTATACTTTAATCTGTGTTCCAATTCCAAAAGTTCTTTCTTTAGAGATGGATAGCATTCTTTGTTAGAAAGTCTTTCAGAATTGTCCTGGGTCATTGTATTGCTGAGAGTAGGCAAGTCTATCACAGTTGATCATTCCAAAATATTGCTGTTAATGTTATAGTGTTCTGGTTCTGCTTATTTCACTCTGCATCAGTTCATGTAAGTCTTTCCAGCTCTTCCTGAAATCATCCTGTTCATCATTTCTTACAGCACAATAATATTCCATCATTATCATCTACCACAATTTGTTCAGCCATTCCCCAATTGATGGACTTCCCCATAATTTCCAATTCTTTGCCACCAAAAAAAGAGCAGCTATAAATATTTTTGTACAAATAGGTCCTTTCCCTTTTTTTGATGTCTTTGGGATACAGACCTAGTAGTGGTATAATTGGATCAAAGAGTATGCATTGTTTTATAGCCCTTTGGGGTAGTTCCAAATTGCTCTCCAGAATGGTTGGATCTGTTCACAACTCCATTCGTGTCCCAATTTTGCCACATCTCTTCCAACATTTGTTACTTTACTTTCATATTAGCTAATTGGAGAGATAGGGGGTAGTACCTCAAAGTTGTTTTAATTTGCATTTCTCTAATTAAGAGTGATTTAAAAATTTTTTTCATATGATTATTGATAGCTTTGATTTCTTCATCTGAAAACTTATTCATGACCTTTGACCATTTGTCAGTTGAGGAATGGCTTGTATTCTTATAAATTTGACCTAGTTCTCTGTTTGAGAAATGAGACCTTTCTCATAGAAAGTTGTAAAATCTTTCTCCAGTTTATTGTTTTCCTTCTAATCTTGGTTACATTGGTTTTATTTGTGCAAACTTTTTATTTTAGTCAAAATTATTCATGAAATGTTCTCTACCTTTTGTTTGGTCATAAATTTTCCTTTCTCCATAGATCTGATATTCTGTTCCCCTAATTTACTTATAGTATCACCCTGTTTATCTAAATCATGTACCCATATTGATCTCTATCTAGTTTTCATCATTCTGTTTTCCATTTTCCTAGCAGTTTGTGTCACATAAGTTCTTATGTGGCACATGAGTTCTTAACCCCAAAGCTGGGGTCTTCAGGTTTATCAGACACTAGATTGCTAAGGTCATTTACCATTAGTCTATTTTATTGATCCACCCTTTGATTTCTTAGCTAGTATCAAATTGTTTTGCTGATTACTATTTTATAGTACTCTCAACATTTTTAAACATACACTAGAGCAATTTTGTAACATCCTTATATGCAGTTTGTTTTATACTTGCTGAAATACTTTAACTAATACATCTCTTTTTACCTAATGATGACAATTTTAGAGTTAATTACAATATTGGGTGAGGAAGAACTGACTTTCTTTAAGACCTTTTTAATAGTCTTCTTAAAGTTAGAAATATAGCCTTGAAGTTGTTACTCTTTATTTGGTGAAACCATTATTTCTGTTAGAACACTAGCCTAAAAGGCTATATTTTCTTAGTATAAAACTTGAGAAAATAAAAAACTTGCAACCTTTATTTAAGAGCCAGTTGTCAAAACAAACAATAAGATTTAAATATTGGTGATTTAAAGGTATTAACTAGTCCTAAATAAATTCAGGTTATATTTTTGTGATAAAAGTTTTATTGACTCTTATGTTTTTAAAAAAAAGTTGGTTCAGTAACCTAGAGCTCATATTTTCAGTATTGTTATCAGAAGTAGTGAAGATAATTGACAGGGAGGCAGATTCCCAGTTGTTATTAACCTCTCCTTTTAAGTTCCTTTCCCAAATCAGGTGATTGGCACCTCACCCACCACTAGTTAGGACCCACTGTATAATCCCAGCAGATACCCTGGATTTACCCCACTTAACAGTCATCTATACCCAATCTATCTACCCCACTGAGTTTATTTATTCTTTCAGTCCCTGGGAGTTCATTTAAAACTTTCAGCATATCTTGGCATTCCATAACTGAATTTCTCTGTTACCTTTGTAGGTGCTGGAGACCAGAATTTATTTGCATCTGTCTATCCAACACTATCCCAGCAGCTTCCAAGAGAACCTATGGAATGGAGAAGGTATTTTTATACCCCCTTTGAAAGGAATTAGAGGGTACATGAAGGAGATAGTCTCTTTTTTTGTTGTTGTTGTTGTTAGTTCTTAATGTAATGTGAAAGTAAATAATACAGGTTTCCAAAATCTGTTATAATGAGCAAGCTAACTCAAATTATTAAGCACTTAATTGCCTTTTTGTTTTAAAATGTCTTGCTTAAATTGATGGATCAATAAAGAAAGTGAACTGAGTTACTTGAGGATAATATAATAGAAATAGAAACTGAAGTATACACTTAATGGTCGATAAGTGTGTTATAAAAATCAGTCAATCAATAAGCATTTATAAGCATTTGCTTTGTACAAAAAAACAAACATCAAAAAGGAGTTCTTGCCCTCTGAGAGATTATGTTATCTGAGGCATTTTTGAAACCCTTGCTGAAAACTAAAGATGCATAATATGATTTACATTATTTTTGTTTTTATAGTGTTTAAAATATATTGTTTTATTGATCTCCTTTGTTTTTATATTTAAAAAAGCATTTATTAAACATTTAGTATGGGTCAGGCCCAATGCTAATTGTTGGAGATGAAAAAAGCAAGATAGTAGTACTTTCAAGGAGATAACTTTCTTTTTGTTCCTTTCATTTATTTACTTAGATTCATTCATTCATTCATTCATTCATTTATTCTTTTGTACTCAATAAATGTATTTCTTTAATTTGATTTCTGTCCTCCTATGGCATTTTTTTCACAATTTTTAACAGTTTTCTAAAATGTTGACTTCCAAATTCTCTCCCTCCCTTCTTCTCCATGAGATGGTAAGCAATTTGATATAGATTACACATGTGGTACCAATATTGGTCATGTTTTGGAAGAAGACACATTTTTTTTTAAAAAACAAAGAAAATAAAATGAAAAATAATATGCTTTGATCTACATTTTTTTTTTAAACCCTTACCTTCCGTCTTGGAGTCAATACTGTGTATTGGCTCCAAGGCAGAAGAGTGGTAAGGGTAGGCAATGGGGTTCAAATGACTTGCCCAGGGTCACACAGCTGGGAAGTGTCTGAGGTCAGATTTGAACCTAGGACCTCCCATCTCTAGGCCTGACTCTCAATCCACTGAGCTCCCCAGCCGCCCCCTTTGATCTACATTTTTTTTTAAAGTCTTTTTTTTTTTATTTTTTATTTTAAACCCTTAACTTCTGTGTATTGACTTATAGGTGGAAGAGTGGTAAGGGTAGGCAATGGGGGTCAAGTGACTTGCCCAGGGTCACACAGCTGGGAAGTGTCTGAGGCCGGATTTGAACCTAGGACCTCCAGTCTCTAGGCCTGACTCTCAATCCACTGAGCTACCCAGCTACCCCCTTAATCTACATTTTTAAAAGTTCTTGTTCTGGAGATGGAGAGTATTTTTCTTCCCAAGTCCTTCAGAATTGTCTTGAATAATTGTATTGCTGAGAATAGCTAAGTCATTCAGAGTTGATTATTATATAATATTGCTGTTACTGTGTACAGTCTTCTCCTGATTCTCCTCATTTCCCTTTCCTCCCTCCTCCCTTCCCTTCTTCTTTTTTCTTTCTTTCCTTCCTTCTCCTTCCTCCCTTTCCTCCTATGTTAGAATTGCTGAATCAGCAGTCCTTTGTTCATTCCAAATTGCTCTCCTGAATGATGGGGTCACAACTCTCATTAGTGCATTAGTGTCCCAATTTTCCCATATCCCCTTTAACATTCATCATTCTCTTTCTTTTTGACCTATCTGATAGGTGTGAAGTGGTACCTTAAGAGTTGTTTTTATTTATATTTGTTTAATCAGTAGTGATTTGAAGCATTTTTCCATATGAATCTGAAATAAATAAATGTAAATATTATAGGTAGGTTTAAGGTTTAGGTGGTTTTCTAGACACTTGATGAAATAGTCCTTAGGGTTATCAGAAGTCCTAGTTTGGGATGGCTTCCAAGGAGAAACTGACAAGTTACCACTATGTTTTGAATAATGTTTTTATTTTAAAACTGGGACAGGTAGGGAAAGGGGAGTGGGAAGATCTAACTGGGATTAAACCTAATTCCTCCCACCAAAGTCCAATAAGATTCAAACAGATGTTACTATAATTATCTCTACCTCCAGATCCCAGCTACCTATACTATATCCTAACCAGAACCCTCCCTTTTCCCCTCCCTCCCCCCTGCTAGTATTCAGAGTAAGGGAAAGCTGGAAGGTACAGAGGTCCACTGGGTCAGCAAGGGTGATATCTCACAACCAGTTGTCCTCTGGGATTGGCAGGAATCCAGTAGAAATCACAGCAGTAGCAGGTATAAATCCAAAAGGAAGGGGAGTAAGGATTTTATTCACACAGTCTACCTGTGGAGTTTAAACCAAAACTCAACCACTTCCTAGCAGGTAAAAAAGGCTTGAAGGATAAGTCCACACAGACAGGGTCTTTCTCCAGAGAGAGCAAGTCCAGAAACCCAACTGTCTCCTCAGATTCACTGTCTCTAGAGTTCTGGAATTCTCTCTCTGCCTCTGCCTTGGTACTTCCTGCTTTCCCCATAACAACTCTAAATAGCTTTGATTTCTTCATCTGAAAACTGCCTGTTCAAAAATAATTGGAATCAATTGGAAGATGACCTACAATCTTATAGATTTGACTCAGTTCCAAGAAAGAACATTTTAATAGGGGAGGCAACACATTTAGGAGAGTGGTGGCCAGAGAAAGGTGTTTTGAGCTACAAAATCACAGAGCTGGTAAGTAGAACAACAAGGCAATTAATTTGTATGCCTTTCCAGAAGAAATAATAGTATAGATTTGATTAGAGCAAGTAACAGAGCAAGGACATGGGATAGACAAATTTAAAGGGTAAAAAAGCATGATCTAACCTTGGGAGAGACTAAATGTAGTAAAATCATCATACAGGACAGTATGATAGGATTATTTTTAAAAATTTTATTTTATTTTTTTGTTTTATCTTCATTTTATTTTATTTTTTAATAACAAATTTACATATAAGTTTTCCAGTTATATGATTCATGTTGTCTCCCTCCCATCCCCACCCCCTTTGGAGTTGGCAAGCAATTCAGTCTGGGGTTGTACATGTATTATCATGCAAAAAATATTTCCGAATTGTTCTTTTTGTTAAGAGATTACTCTTATAAAACCAAAACCCCAAATCATATATCCAAATAAATAAGTGATAAATCATATGTTTTCATCTGCATTTCTACTCTAGCAGTTATGATGGAATTATTGCAATAGTCTTTTGGTTGATTTCCCTGCTTGTCTTATCTTTCCCCACTGTAGTTTCCATTCAGTTGCCAGAGGGATTTTTCTGAATCACAAATCTAACAATGTCATTTCCCTGAGTATACTCTAGTGATTTCCTATTATCTCCAAGATCATGTATAAAAATCTCTAGCTTTTAAAGCACTTTAAAACCTGATCTCTTCCTAGTTCTCTTATCTGCTTATACTTAATCCCATTCTCTTTATACTTCAATTCAGCTTTGTTCTTTCTTGCACAGCATATTTTCTCCCAACTCCATGCATTTATGCTAGCTGCTCTCTGCCTGGAATGTGTCTACCTTTCCACTTTTCTTAAACCTTCTTCCTCTGTACAGCATTTCAGTCCCGTGATCCTGGTCTCCTGGCTATTCCATGAATAAGACACTATCTCTTGGCTCTAGTCATTCTGTTTGGCTGTTTCTCATGCCTGAAATGTCCTGACCTCTGGCTTCCTTTAAGTCTCATCTAAAATTTCATCTTTTAATGGAAGCCTTCCCTAACCCCTCCTAATTTTAGTGCCTTCCCTCATTGATTATTTCCTCTTTATCCTACATATGGCTTGCTTTGTCTATATTTGTTTTCATGTTGTCTTCTTCATTAGATTGTAAGCCCCTAGAGGGCAGAAATTGCTTCTTTTTGTATCGCCAGCACTTGGCTTGGTGCTTGGCACATAGATGCTTAATAAATATTGATTGATATTAACATTCTTCTTACTTATCTCCACGTTCTAGCTTCCATGGCCTCCTTCAAATCTTTGCTCAAATCCTTACATCTGCAGAAGAGCTTTCCTGGTTTTCCCTCCAGCGCTAGTGCCTTCCCTCTGAGATTAACACTGTGCCTTATATATGTCTTGTATGCTTGCCTATTTTCTCATCTGCTAGCATGTGAGCTCCTTACAGGCAGGGCCTTTTTGTCTGTCTTTGTGTTCTCAATACTTAGCATAGTACCTGACACAGAGTAAGTCCTTAAAAAATACTTGTTACCTATTAGACTAAAATGTTTTAAAAATATAAATACTCTTCTGGCTTTGAAAGTTCAAAATTAATTTTGAGAAATGTCATAAAATGATAACTTATCCTTTGATATGTTAATGAAATTAGTTTCTTTTTACTGTGCATCCATGTAACACAAAGATAATTAGACTAATCAGAAGGCTTGGTTCCCATGTCTGAATCTAGTTCTTACTCAGTTAGACTGCAGGCAACTCACTTAACTTTTATGAAACTTTTTTCCTCATTTGTAAAATTTCATTGATACTTAATACTGCTTACTTCACAGACTTATGATGACTAAAACCTTTGATTATTCCCTCAATCAATACAGTTGACAACCCCATTCATGCTTTCTTATCCTGTATCCTCACTGACCATGTTCTCCTATAGCTCCTCTAGAGAGAATCATTCCTCCTTCACGCTACTATACCCCACCCCTGCAGTAGTAGACCTTCCTTTCTTTTTCATTTCTTATATATACTACTGTATATATAAGAAATGTCAGGCTGACATCCTTTTTTCTTTGTGGTCAGAACATTTTAGGGTCTGACCACTTGATGTGTCCACCTTCTTTTCCAGTCATTTATTTCTTTGACCTGGATTCATACATGCCCTTCTTGCAGAGAGAGTACATTCTTTTTTTTTTTTTTTTTTTAAACCCTTACCTTCCATCTTGGAATTGATACTATCAGTTCTAAGGAAGAAGAGAGATAAGAGCTGGGTAATTAGTGTCCCAGTTTTGCCACATCCCCTCCAACATTTATCACTTTCCTTTGCTGCCATGTTGGCCAGTCTGCTAGGTGTGAAGTGGTACCTCAGAGTTGTTTTAATTTACATTTTTCTAATCAGGAGGGATTTAGAACACATTTTCATGTGTTTATTGATAGTTTTGATTTCATCATGTGAAAACTGCCTATTCATGTCCCTTGACCATTTATCAATTGGAGAGTGGCTTGATTTTTTGTAAATTTGACTTAGTTCCTTATATATTTGGGAAATTAAACCTTTGTCAGAGAGTTTTGTTTTAAAGATTTTTTCCCCCAGTTTGTTGCTTTCCTTTTAATTTTGGTTACATTGGTTTTATTTGTACAGAAACTTTAATTTGATATCATCAAAGTCATTCATTTTACATTTTGTAATGTACTATCTCTTGCTTGGTCTTCAATTCCTTCCTTTCTCACACATCTAACAGGTATACCTATGTTCATCTAATTTGTTCATTATTTAATTCCCTATATTTAAATCATTTACCCATTTTGAATTTATCTTGGTATAGGGTAGCAAACTCTTTTGGCAAGTATACCTCTCCCTTTTTATGCCTCACTTAATTGGGAGAGAAATTGCTAGAGAATTACTTTTGTCATTTTGTTTTTGAAGGAATCTTAGATAATATTGATGTGCATCTGATCTTCTTTATTGGAGGGTATCTTTTAAGATTATTTTGCTCTATCAAGTTAAATACTTAAAGAAAATGATAAATAGTGAAATTTTGTCATATCTCTGCCTTTCCATTAAAAAGAGGAGGCCTATTATAGAATGTTGTTTGTGAAAGTCCACCTTCTTATTTTCTTACTTAAAAAATAAAACACATACTTTCCATATTAGATTCAATACTGTATATTGGTACCAAGGCAGAAGGTAAGGAATAGGCAATGAGGATTAAATTACTTTTCTTGCCTAGGGTCATATAGCTGCCATTCACTTTCTTATTTTCATTAAAGATACTTTCGATAGGGGCAGCTAGGTGACTCAGTGAATTGAAAGCCAGACCTAGAAATAGATCCTAGATTCAAATCTAGCCTCAGACATGTCTGGTTGTGTGACCCTGGCCAAGTCACTTAACCCCCATTGACTAGCCCTTACTGCTCTTCTGCCTTGGAGCCAATAAACAGTATTTATTGTAATAAAGAAGGTAAGGGCTTTAAAAAAAAAAAAAAAGGATGCACTTGATACATGCATTCTCATAAAGATTTCAATAAAATGAGAAAAGTATATAAATCAGTAGTTATCATTATTATCATTGATCATGGGATCCTAGAGTTAGAGCTGAGAGTAACATTAAATATCACCTAGTGTGAACTGTTTTGTTACACATGAGGAAACTGAGCATCAGAGACATACCTAAAGTCACATAAGTGGTAAATTGCAGTTAAGATTTGAACTCGGGCCCTTTAACTCTAAATCCATTTTTCTTCCCACTGTTGTATACTCTTCTCTTTATTTTAAAGTAATAACTATGCCCAAATTTTTTTCCATTTTAAAAAATCTTCATTTCTGTGATCTAGTAAAGGAACTCTTTAATGCTGTCAGGCTTGTGTTACCTTCAGAACTTGGTCTAATCCAGTTCTGCTTGTCTTCTTAAGTGTGATTTCTACTTTATATAGCCCATGGGGGATGGAAGTATTAGGTTCTACATCTAAATCATTCTTCTTTCACTAATAATGATAATAGATCATTAGAGAAACATTGACTGATCTTTCATATGTTTGTTATTTTCCTGCCAGTTTAATTTATAAATGCTCTTGAGATGATGTGATCCAGTTGAGTGTCATTCCAACCTTTCTGTAAACTTGTTTTCACTTCTATTACCCTGTTTCGTGAGGGGATATTGTTTATGATATTCTATAGTGTATAGACTTACAATTAATTTTATATTCTAAACAAGTGTTACCCTTGGCTTGATCAAATGAGATCAAATGTTTTTGGCTGCTCTAGGCCCTTTGGGACTTCTTTTTGGAGAGATTGCTTTCTATCAATTAAGTTTTTGTGAGAAATGCCAATAATTAAAATAAATATTTTTGCCTTTTTTCTTTTCTCATTTTTCCTCAATATTGGCTTATTTGAATAGATTGGTTTGAAGCTGTTGCAGTTGGTCACATCTTTTTCCTTTTTTTCCTTCTAATTGACTTTATTAGCCAGGTATTTTTATATCTCTTACGACACAGTCAGTTTAAGTTTTTGAGATGATAAATATTTACCATGTACATTGCCTTCTGATTCTCTTTTAGACAACAGTAGTCAGAATATGTGTGTTTAAAATAATAAGCAGGAAATATCTGACTCTTCAATGAAGTGTTTGGTTTGAGCATACTACGAGTTTTAGATTGTAATCTGCATAACCATAGTAACCTAGTGTTCAACAAAGATAGATTTAAGCTATTGGGAAAAGAACTCATTTTTTGACAAGAACTGCTGGGAAAACTAGAAAGCAATATAGCAGACATAGACCAGCATTCACATCACACAACAGAATAAAGTCAAAATGTCTTCATGATCTAGAAGTAAAAGGGGAATACCATAAACAAATTAGGAAAACATGGAAAAGTTTACCTGTCAGACTTAAGGATAAGAGAAGAATTTACAACCAAACAAGACAGAGAGAACAAGAAAAATGAAGTGGATTATTTTGATTAGATCAAATTTAAAAGTTTCTGTACAAACAAAACCAATGTAACCAAAATCATAAGGGAAACAACAAATTGGAGAAAAATTTTTGTAGCAAGTGTCTCTGACAAAGACCTCATTTTTCAAATACCTAGAGAACTCGAGCCAAATTTATAAAAATATAAAGCATTCCCCAGTTGATAAATGGTCAAAGGATATGAATAAATAATTCTCTGATGGATAAATTAAAGCTATAAATGTTCCATATCTCTATTGATTAAAGAAATATAAATTAAAACAACTATGAAATATCACTTCACACCTATCAGAGTTGCTAGTATGATAAAAAAGGAAAAGAATAAATGCTGGTAGGGATGTGGGAAAATTGGGGCACTAATGCACTGTTGGAACTATGAGCTGATAGAACCATTCTGGAAAGTAATATGGAACTACTACTAAAGAGCCATAAAAATGTACTTTTACCCTTTGACCCAGCAGTACCACTACTGGGCCTGTATCCCAAAGAGATCAGATATAAAGGAAAAGGATCTACTTGTACAAAAAAACCCAATATTTTTAGCAGCTCTTTTTGTAGTGGCAAGGAATTGAAAACTCGGGGGGATGTTCATCAATTAGAGAATGGTTGAGCAAACTGAGTTATAATGGAAAACTATTGAATCATAAGAAATGACTAACAGGATGGGAAAAATCTGGAAAGACTTATTTGAACTGATGCAAAGTGAAGTGAGCAGAACCAGGAGAACTGTGTATACAGTAACAGAAATATGGTCAACTGTGATGTCCTTAACTATTATCAGCAAAACAAGTTTCCGAGATAGCCTCAAGGAACTCATGATTAAAAACAAACAAAAAACTATACACAGGGAACCTGTAGAATATGATTGCAAATCAAAGCATACCATCATTAACTTTATTTCCTTAATGAGTTTGTGATATGTCAGTCACAACATGGGGAATATGGAAATATGTATTGTATTAAAGTACTGATATAATGTATATCAAATTATTTACTACCTTGGGAAGGGATGGGGAGAAAAGGAGAGAATCTGAATTGCAAAATGTCAAAATTCAATTGTCAAAAGATGTTTCTATATTTAATTAAAAATATTCAATTTAAAAAGATTATAATCTGCAGAACTTAAGATTCATGTGTTTGTTTCTAAGGTCATAGAATTAGCTCAACTTTTTAAAAAACATAGCTATTTCTTTTCTCTGCTTTCTCCTCAGTCATAATTTGTATAGTAATTTGTTTTCATTTTTATAGGTCATATGGCCGCGCTCCAAAAATGATTCATTTAGAATCTAATTTTGTTCAATTCAAAGAGGAATTGCTGCCAAAAGAAGGAAACAAAGCCCTCCTTACATTCCCCTTCCTTCATATTTATTGGACAGAATGTTGTGTAAGTATTCATAAAAAAAAATAAATGAGAAATGGATTTTTAAGTTATTCTTTGAAAAAGATTGTTACTCTCTTCTTAGTTCATAGAAAACATTCAATTCCATAGATTTTACTACTTGAATAATAAGAAAATTATGTAGCCTTTGAGCCTTTACCAGTAAATCATTGTTCCCATCCTGATACATACAATGTACACTGACTTGAAATGATTTGTTAAATTCTACTAGCTAATATTATTGTTTGATTACTTGATCAGAACACTACAGAAAACTTATTTTCCCCTGTTCTTGGCTGTGATAATATAGACAGTCTTTAAGGTGTGTCAGCATTGTATTTTCTTGAAGGTTGTTCCCTTGAAAAATAAGACATATTTTGCACCCTCTTAAGATAAGAAGGCCTGAAAAGAGATCTGAAGCCAGAGCAAAAGCTCAGACTACTTCCAATTAGTCTTTATTCTTGTTATTATTGGTAACTGAGGGAAGGTTCTTTGTGCTGTTCTGTAGTATAAAAATGAGAGTGAACTTCATAGAAAGATTAAATAGGGCAATATGTACATTTGATGTGTTCAGAAAGTCTTTTCAGTTTGGAGGATTTTGATTACTTACTCATGCTTTCTCATATCTTCAAAGCATTGTATTGGTTGCTCCTAATTTTGATCAATATTTTAATTGTTAAAATCTTAGAAATCAAAGACTTTCAAACTACTCTGAGCTTGTTGGTTTCTCTTGCTATAATCAAAAGGAAATTTATTATAAGCACTTACAGTGTGTAAAGATTCTCAAAAATTTGGACCTTATGGAAAAATAGCTATAATAATATCTACATATGTATTTCCACTATATTTTTATGCCTTTGTAAAAAATCGGTTATCTCTAAAAGGAGAGCTAATTTTAGTTTTATTTCATGTGAAGATTTGTAGTAAAGCAAAAAACAGCTTAAAGTTAATTGCTGAAAATTGTGATAACTGATTCTTGAGCATAGAATGTGAGGTTTTTTTCATTCTTGGGTGATATATACTTTCAAGAACAATATGAAATAAATAATATTTGGGAGTGACTGAGGGAATAATGCAATTAATGTAGTTAGCAAATCATGAAACTTTTATAGTTTGCAACAAGTTCCTTATGTACCTAATTTTTTTTTTAAACCCTTGTACTTCGGTGTATTGTCTCATAAGTGGAAGATTGGTAAGGGTGGGCAATGAGGGTCAAGTGACTTGCCCAGGGTCACACAGCTGGGAAGTGGCTGAGGCCGGGTTTGAACCTAGGACCTCCTGTCTCTAGGCCTGACTCTTACTCCACTGAGCTACCCAGCTGCCCCTGTACCTAATTTTTTAATGAACTATCCTTTTGGTAGTGGATCTTTTTACTTAAGTTAAATTGGAAAGACAATAAAGGGCTTACTGAAGAATCAGGAAGACCTGGGCACAAATCCCACCTTTGGCATATAATTAACTATGTGACCCTGGACAAGTCATTTGATGTCTACGTGCTGCCCTTAGAACATTTAGAAGCAGGTACAGACCTGTTTTGGTAGAGGGAGTTTTCCTCATTGGGAGCATTTTGTATTGATGACATAATAGCCCTGAACTCTTTTTCCTTTCCAAAAAAGGTAGG
The DNA here is from genome assembly GCF_016433145.1 of Gracilinanus agilis. Lineage (NCBI taxonomy): Eukaryota > Metazoa > Chordata > Mammalia > Didelphimorphia > Didelphidae > Gracilinanus > Gracilinanus agilis. The sequence continues at coordinate 413,563,640 of NC_058132.1, read as the reverse complement.
GGAATTAAAGCCATTTGCAAACAAAGCAAGAAAATCAAACCAAGGTTATTCATGTTCTCTTAGCTGTGGTGCTAGAAGAGTAGGGTAGAAAGAATTACATTATGATAATATAGAATGGACGATGAAGTCTAGGGATCCTTAGATATGAATGTAGAAAGTCTAGAACTATAATAAATGTTTGGGTCTAATCTCTGAATAATTTTCCCCCCTACTTTGTTATTGCTGTCTCTTATGGATTTCTGGCTTTAAAGAACAAATTGGAAGTAACAACTTTAAAGAACACGGAATAGGGACAGGAATTCTTAATTTTATTCTTGGTTTTCTTTCAGGTAACAGGCTCATTTGGCTCTCTCTACCACATGTAAAATATATAAGAATTGATCTGTTTAAAGAACTTAGCTGGAAATACAGCAGAATTTTAAAAACTTCCAAGAAATAGTTTTATGGCTACAAAAAGAAGCTCTCTTTTTGTGTTTGGTTGTCAGATATAGCAGTTCATTCCAAAAACTTTCACCTGGTTTTGAGGGAAAAGTAATGATTTTGATTCAATGGAAGTATTTGCAGTTCATGTTTTTATTGAAACAGTGTTGCTTGGTGGTTAAGAATGCCTGTTGAGGAGTCAGGAAATCTGAGTCCCAGTCCTTTTCTTGTACAAACTTGCTTTTTGACTCCTGGGCCAAGCCCTCTAATCTTAGAACTTTTTAAATTGTGTCCACGTCAATCCTCTAGTATGCATATTTGTATTCTTTAAACATGTACTACTATATGATTAGTGCATATATAAAGAATACATAAGAGGGGGCAGCTGGGTAGCTCTGTGGATTGAGAGCCAGGCCTAGAGATGGGAGGTCCTGGGTTCAGATCTGACCTCAGACACTTCCCATCTGTGTGACCTTGGGCAAGTCACTTGACCCCCATTGCCCACTCTTCCACCAAGGATCCAATACACAGAAGTTAAGGGTTTAAAAAAAAAAAGAATATATAAGAGGAAATTTAAAATAAAGAGATGAAATTTAAAAAATTAAAGTTTCAATTTTACATAGATGAAACAAAAATATTTTTAAATAATTGTATTTTGATGTTACAAAAACACTGCTGTAAGTAAAATTTCATTTTATGTAAGAGCAATGTGATTGAATATGCAATATTAGTTTTGCAGATTTTAGGCTGGCAGCATGGTATATAACAACATAAAGTTATGGTTTTTACGGTTTTTTTGATACCTTTTTTTCATTTTCCCTGTAAAACTTCACATTTTTGTTCCCAACTATTCAGAATACATACCTTTTAAAATTTTCAAATTGTTTTAATTGCTTGACCTTGTTTGAAAATCTTTAGTGTCTAGAAAGATGTCCACGTTTCTAAAACTGAAATGGTTGTGATGGGACAGACTGAAGGTATTTTTCTATTTTTGCAAAAGTGGTTCACATACAGAATATAAAAAGTTTATTGTAACTTTTTCACTAATTAACTCTTGTGCAATTTTGTTTTAGAATACATTTCAATTCTCTGTATTTTCCTTTATATGGAAAAAAGTATAACAAAAGACAATTTCATAAATTCTTCTCCATTTTCAAATATTATTGCCTGAGCACATTTAAAATCAAACAGTAATCCAAGTCAAAATTCATCAGAGATCCCATGTATGTCATATTTGTAGCATGATCCCATGGTGGTTTATATTATATTGTCTTCAGTAAATCTTTCTGGTTTTGAAACTCAGCTGCGATAAAGAAGACAAAAATCATCAAGCTAATAATTGCTACTCTTTCAAAAATTCATTTGTTTATTAATTACAATCAAGAAATTTAATTTCTTCCAAGTCATGAATTTCTTAAATAGAGCCATTTTTTTTTGCTGTGATATGGCCTGTTGTCACAGAACACTCTTGACCTTTGTGTTCTTTATCAACATAAAATCTTGCAGCAGGTTTAGAGTTGTTTATTTTGTATCTTTGGGCTATTTTTTAGAGTTGATCACAATTTACTTAGGCATATATTACTTGATTCTATTTAGATATTCTTCCTTCATCATATTGGAGACTTTTTCAAAGATTAGATTGGACATTTGGCCAAAACCATGTTGGTCGGGACAAAAATTAGCTAACGCAACATGCTGCTTAAAAATTTTTGCTTTATTTTCACTATAACAGCTTACTATTTCAGTTGTTACTAGAGTGTAAATCATAGTTATCAAAAGCAGCAGAGAGCATCTGAAGTTGAGTGAAGATAAGAAAATTTCAGCTTTCATTTTAATGATGAATTCTTTGAAAGAGGGAGATGGATGCAATAGTTAAGCTTTGAGGGAAGACAGCTGATAATTTTTTTTGGTGACGGCAATATTGCCGCATTACTTGGTTTTAATGGTAGTCATGACTAAAAAACATACCTCAAAAGAGACCTATATCCAAATGGAAGAAATGTTTAATTGATAAATTATGATATTCATTCTTCAGTTTTAATCCACCTCTTAGAAATTTTTGTTGAAATTTGGCTAGTAATTTCTACCTTACCTACTGTCAGGGAATAGAGGATGGGCATGCTCTCTAAAGGTCAAGATTCAAAATCACAAGGTGGCTGTTTCAGGTTGGGGAAATGGGGCAATGGCAGAATGGATGCCAAGGTGCCTTCATGGGACCTAGTTTCCTTGTTTTAGATTATCTTCTGTATTTGCCTCTAAGATTTTTGATGGGTTTTATGGAAGTCGTAAGTATAGGGTTATACATCTGAGTTAATTCTAACTTGCCTACTTGAACTCTAAACCCACTGGCTGCTCTATATTGTTTTTTATTTCTTGCTCTCTGTTGCTGTTTGCTTTTGTAGCTTCTAATTAGCTTGTTCCTAATACTTCTGGTGGATGAGAAAAGAGTCAGTATAGACAATAAATAGCTCATGTTCAAGGATTTTTCCTTTCTTGGGCCCATGGATGGGCCCCTACCTCTCTCACACATGCACACAAGCACCCATGCACAAAACCCCAGATGATATCATATTCCTGGAGAAACAAGATCTGCACTGTTTTTGTTGTGGGGGTTGGGAGAGAAAAGCTCAAAAGCAAACTGGTGAGTGATTGTCTGCTGTCCTGATCTAAGGGGGAACATCCATGGCAGATGGTCCAGAATAGTTTGTGCCTAGGGTAGAGGCACTGAGAAGGAGCTGAGGCTGGATAGGTAATAGTTGCTGTCTATTGATTTCCAATGTAGCTTATACTGTCACAGGCAGGAAAAAGGGAAAGTTGTGACAAAGTAGAGAAAAACTACCTGACCACCTACCTGCTTGAGAATGAGCATGAGATGTGGACAGTGTGGGGACAGGCAAGAAGAAAGAGAGCAGTGGACAGAGGTGATAATGGTTGGAAAGATGCTCAATTGACTTGGGTGGCTCTCCTCTGTTTAAATATTTTCTTAGCACATCCCAATGTGCTAATGACTTATATATACCCCATTTTGAAGACTAAAACTGTTAGAGACTATAAGTTGAATAATAGTTGCTAACTTGCATTAATATAAGGAGTTTCCATACTGTAAGAATTCCTAGTGGCTTTGTGTATTGCCATTAGCTAATATGTATTTTGGCCTATGATGAAAATGCATACTGTTAAGATAACCCTAAAATTTCCTTTAAATAAAAAGAATATCATTACTTTAGCTCAATATGCCTATTTTAAGTTTTTTTATTCTATATAATTGAAGCGATCATTTAAAGTTATCTTGACAGTGATTTATAATTTTTTTAGGACACTGAAGTATATAAAGCTACATTAAAAGATGACATCACCAAGTGGCAGAATGTTCTGAAAGCTCACAGCTCTCTGGATTGGTTAATAGTGGTAGTTGAAAGTGATGCCAAGAAAAAAAACAAAACCAACATCCTTCCACGCACATCCATTGTTGACAAAATAAGGAATGATTTTTGTAATAAACAAAGTGACAGGTAAGAATGTAATTTTACCTACTTGGTCAATACCCAAATAAATTGACTTTAGTCAACTAGTTTATTTTTACTTAATTTGATGCCTTAATCTCTTCTGTAATGGAATATTAATACTTCAAGGGCACATCTCATATGTTTCTTTAACTTGATTTGGCTTCAGTTTCCTCATCTATAAAATGAAACAATTGGTCTAAATGACTGCTGAGGTCCCTTTTGGCTCTAACTTTGTGTGAACCTGTCTTCCTTTTCAAAGTCTGTCAATTCTTAAAGGCCCAGCTCAAGTCCAATGAAATAGTTGTCCACAATCCTTTGTCTAAATCTTGTAGTATATATAATTAATACTATACAGTTGAATACTTCATTATATGCTATTATATATATTTAAGATTTCCCCATCTGTATACTAGTATTTTGTCTTTAATAAAAGTATAAGCTCATTAGGGGCAGATACACATTTTTAATCCTTTCTCTTTTTTAATAAAATCATACTAAGGGGGGGGGAAGTTGGTGTTTAATAAATACTTGATTTTTATTTATCTATTTTTTATCAGAAATACAATTAGATTTGGATCTGGTCTGCCTCTTCATTTATATTATAGTGGTTCAGAGGCAAATTTGAAGCTGTATGAGAAAAAATTTTCTTACTCATACTGTAGATCTCTGAAGAGATGTGAAGAAGGGAAAAAAGTCTGGGAACAGTGGGGTGGAAGGGGTGGAATGGGATTGGAATAAATACAATGAGTGATTGTGTTTCAGAACCAGAGAGTGTAATTTCACCTGACTAGAAAAACTGCCGTTTTTATCTTTTTCTTTCTTATTATGTCATACATGGACAAAAGTGGGTCTGTGGAGGGAGAAGTAAAGCCAAATGTGAAGGATTATGCATGGTTTACTTGCCCAACTTCAGGGTGAAAACTGCTAAGTGAGGAAAATAAAGCATAAACAGGGAGGAAAAGACTGAAGGTTTGATGAGGATGAAAAATAAGTTCAAGAGGTATGAGACAATAAGACAGATGGAAAGACAGTAATCTTTGATCAGAGGGAGGACATTTCAAAGTTCAAAATCAAAGGTGACACAGTTAACAATGAGATCTAAAATTATAAGCATCCAATATAACTGTTGATCATGGCAGTTGGGGTAGTTAATGAACTGAGTAGAAAGCATTGTGTGTGTATTGAAGTCATGGAGGAGGGAAGTAATTGTTGATGTTTAGAGAAAGTGTTAGCTGGGCACTGAATTCCTGGAGAAGGGAAGGAGCCCAGTGAAAAGGAAACAGATCAGCATAGCTAAGATGGACTAGGAATTTAGACTATAAATGAGGAATCGTTTGAAAGTTTTGTAAAATCATCTCTTTTCACATAGCCATCAAGCATCCTAACTTTAGACTTTTATCACATATATATTTTTTAGAACCCTTACCTTCTATCTTAGAATCAATATTGTGTATTGGTTCCAAGGCAGAAGAGTGGCAAGGGCTAGACAATGGGGGTTAAATGACTTGCCCAGGGTCACACAGCTAGGACGTGTCTAAAGTCAGATTTGAACCCAGGACCTCCTATCTCTAGGTCTGGCTCTCAATCCATTGAGCCACCAAGGGCCACCCCTACCCCCCCATTCATCCCTTTCATCCCTTCATCACATATTACCTGAAGTCTATTGCAGTATCCTCCTAATTGGTCTCAACCTTTTCTTATTTAACCTCCACATAGCCACCAGAGTGATTTTCCTAAACAGAGGTCTGACTATATCTCTTTATTACTCAGTAAGCTCTAGTGGCTCCTCTAGTATTTTTTTGAGCATTTACAGACCTTCAACCTTTCTGATCTGCCTTCATGCATTACTCACTTCCATGAACTCTGTGGTCCAGCTAAATAGGCTTTGTTCCTGTTACTTATGCATGACATTCCTTAGTATATATATCTCATGGCTTTTGTATTGACTGTTTCTCAGGCTTGGAAAGCACTTCCTCCCTGCTTCCACTTTCTACAATCAAGATTCATTTCAAATTCATTATTTAAGATTCTGTTAAAATGCCACTTTTTAAGGCTTTTCTGATAACCACACAACTGTTAGTGACTTTCTGCCCCAAATTACCTTGTATATGTTTTGTATATAAAAAATAACTATATGAAATGTGTGTATGCATACACACCTACATGTTCATATTCTTTCCCATTAATAGAATATTTACATGCCTTTAGAGCAGTGGTTCCCAAAATTTTTTGGCCTACCACCCCCTTTCCAGAAAAAATGCTACTTAGCCTCCTGGAAATTAAATTTTTTTTAAATTTTAATAGCAATTAATAGGAAAGATAAATGCACCTGTGGCCATCACTACTCCCTGGATTGCTGAGCACCCACCAGGGGGCAGTGGCGCCCACTTTGGGAATCACTGCTTTAGAGAGAGGATTATTTTAATTTTCATTTTTATATCAATAGCGCCTAACACAGACTTGCTCTTGCATGCTTGTTGATTGATGACCAACACTGTTTTAGGATTAATTTGATATGTTTAGGATGAATTAGAAGAAGCATAAGAAAAATAAGAAGACCATTAGGGCAGAGATGTTGAACTTGCTTCTATGAGGATGGTCTGCAAAACTACTGGATATAGCCTAAACCAGATTAAAATGTAATTGGAAAAATTAAAGAGATTGATAGAATTTTAGAAAAGTTAGATATAGTAGCCCTGGATAAAATTGAATGAGAAAGGAAAAATAGTTTGCCTATTCCTAAATTGCACATGGTACCTTCATGAGAATTGATCATATATTAGGGCATTAAAAACAAAGAAAAACAGAAAATTTAAGTGTACCCATTTTGCACCATGAAGTGATAAAAATTACATTCAACAAAAGGCCATGTAAGCATAGATTAAAAATTAATTGGAAAAAAAATTAACTGGAGCAGCTAGATTCCTCAGTAGATAAAGTACCAGGCCTGGACTTGGGGTTCAGATGTGGCCTTAGACTCTATCTAGTGTGTGATCCTAGGCAAAGCACCTTAATCCTTTTTACCTAGCCCTTGCTCTTCTGTCTTAAATTATTATTAAGACAAAAAGTAAGGATTTGAAAAAAATTTGTTGGAAACTAAATAATCTAATCCCAAAGAATAAATGAGTCAAAGAACAAAACTGAATCAATTAGTAATTTCAATAAAAAATAACAACAATGAGACAGCATACCAAAATTTGTAGGAAGCAGCCAAAGCAGTACTTAGGGGAAATTTTATATCTCTAAATGCTTATCTCAATGAAAAAGACAAAGAATAGATCAATGAATTATACATTTAATTAAAAAAAACTGGAAAAGAAACAAATTAGAAATTCCTAATTAGATAATTAAATTAGAAATTAAATTAAAATAGAAATCCTGAATATCAAAGGACTGATTAGTAAAATTAAAAGTGAAAAAAATTGAACCAATAATTAAAACTTTTATGAAAAAACAAAAAATACCAATAACTGACCACATCAGTAACAAAAGCAAAAAAAATCATATGATTATCTCAGTAGATAACAGAAAAACCTTTTTAAATAAACCCACAACAGCATTTTTATATATTACCAGTAAAGTCCAGCAAGAAGAGATAAAAAGAAATTCCATTTAAAATAACTACAGATTGATAATATATGTTTAACTTGGATTGAAGTGCCTGTTAGCATTGGGAGTGAGAAGAGGAAAGGAGGAAGGTAGATAAGATCAATTATATAACTTAGAAAAAATTGTGAGGAAATTTATGACATATAATTAGTAAAAAAAAGTAAAAAAAAATTTAAATAAAATAACTGCTATTCATGTAAAATTTAGATTGTTTACTGTCTCGAGGAGTGGAAGGGAGGGAGAGAAAAATTATTTTAATGCTAAAATTTGTTTTTATATGTAATTGGGGGAATATTTTTTTAAAAGCTACCACTGTCTAAATATTCAAAATGAATAATATCACCACCACTTTAAAAAAATAAAATAAAATAACTGCAGATAATATAAAATACTTGGGAGCCAAGATCAACCCAGGAGCTAAATGAACACACTTTTCACACAAATAAAGACATATAAACAACTAGAGTTAATATTAATTGTTCATGGATAAGCCAACCTAATATAATAAAAATGACAATTCTACCTAAATGAACTTATTCAGTTCCTTACCATACTACCAAAGAATTATTTTATAGAGCTAGACAAAATAAATGATGTACCCATTTTGACCTTATCTTGATATATGATGTGAGATATTGACTTCTACCTACTTTCTGCCAAACTGTTTTCCATTTTCTCAAGAATTTTTATCACATAATGAATTCTAAACTTAGATCTTTGAGTTTATCATACACTAGATGACTATGGTCATTTGCTACCTAAATTATGTGTAATAATGTGTACCCAATAATAGGTAATAATGTGTACCTGGTCTTCCACTGTATTTCTTAGCCAGGACCAGATTGTTTTGATGATGACCACTTTGTAATATAATTTGAAATCTGGTACTGCTAGACCACCTGCCTTCATGTGTATTTCCATTGATTTCCTTGATATTCTTAACCTATTCTTCCAGATGAATTTTGTTACTATTTTTTCTTGCTCTATAAAATAATTTCTTAGTTTGGTGTCAAAAAAAAACCACGTGAAAGGTGGATTAGAAGGTGGGGAAAGCAGGCACTCAAAGCACTTAGTTTGGTTAGGCATCAGAGAAGTCAGTGAGCAGTCACCAGTCATCTTGACTTTTGCTAATGGACTTCAGTAACTCTGGGGAAGCCTTCATATGTTTGGGATAGACATTCTTCCAACTCAGTGGTTTCCAAGCTTTTTTGGCCTACTGCTCCCTTTCCAGAAAAAATATTACTTAGCCCCTTGCAAATTAATTTTTTTAAATTTTAATAGCAATTAATAGGAAAGATAAATGCACCTGTGGCCATCACCACTCCCTGGATCGCTGCAGCACCCACCAGGGGGTGGTAGAGCCCACTTTGGGAATCACTGTCCTTGAGGCCTGTTGGTTTCTCTCACCCTGATTTTGCTCACCTGCTGAGAATTTTTTATAACCGTGTGGCTGCTAGGCATGCTACAGTTTCTTGGAGCCACAGGTGAGAACTGGATGCCAGGTGGGAACCAAAGGAAGAAGGCAGCCGTACCTGCTTGGTAAGCCCTGACTCCACAGGTACTAGTCCTAGTCTTCCCTTATCACCCCATTTAGGAGTTGTACTCTGGCCATTGATGGCAGTTGGGAGATCAAGCCAGAGAATACCACAGACCCATTTTAGGCTGCATGTAGGTACTTGTTTTCCTGGGCTCTGGCAGATATCTCCTGCTCTGTTCCTGGTTTCCCCAGAAACTTGGCTGATATTAGTGGCATGCTTGGCCTCAGTACCTCTGGGTTGCTGCTGGTCTTTCTCTCCTTGACAGTGTGGATGCCATGTCCTAGCTGGTATTCTGGCTTTGCCTATTTTGCCTGAGTTGTGGTATTGGGCATTGGCTCAAAGGCTGCCCCCATTGTTGGGATTTTCCATGGTAGACGTGATAGATTTTTATGTACAAAAATATTTCTAGCAACTCTGTGTTAACAAAGAATTAGAAATTGAGAGGAAGCCAATCAATTGGGGAATGGCTAAGCAAGCTGCAATATGATTATGCTGGAATACTATTGTGTTATAAGAAATGATGGAAGGGGCGGGGTTAAAAAAATGGAAAGACTTATATGAACTGATACAAAGTGAAATGAGCAGAAACAGAACATTGTATTTAGTGGGAGTAATATTGAATCTATGATCAGCTGTGAAAGACTTGACTATTCCTATCATGACGATTCAAGTTAGTCTTGAAGGACTTTTGAAAACTACTATCCACCTCCAATTAGAGAGTTGATAAAGTCTTAAGTGCAGATTGAAGCATAATTTTTTCACTTTTTTTCCTTGGTTTTCTTCTTGCAACATGACTAATATGTAAATTTGTTTTTCATGATTTTACATTTATTATTGGTATCACATTGCTTTTTCAGTGGTTGGGGGAGTGTAAAGGGGAGGGAAAGAATTCAGAACTCAAAATTTGGAAAGGTGAATTTAAAAAATAAATCCTTTTTTTAAAAAGGAAAAGAAAAAATCTTATTGGGAAATATTTAACAAAATTAAAATTTTTAAATACAACATAATGTTAATTTGTGGTTTTCCAAGTCAGTCTCCACCATACCTCTTCCACTTAGGAATATTTGGAAAGAAATTTTATCTATTTTAACCTGGAAAAACACCACAGAACCACCAAAGCAATTAGAAAGAACATATCTTTAATGAGGACAAAGGAGATGGTGCTGTTATGATCACCACATAGAGTCATATGCACACACACAACACAATCACACTGAACTAAGCTCTGAGACTGGGAACAATGTCTCTGGGGAAATGCACCACAAATGGGATTTTCTATCATAGGAATTTCCATTGAACTAAAGAACTTGTGGTTTTATATATACTGGAACTAGGAGAAGCCTAGATACAATATAAAAAACTAGGATGACCAAAGTACAAAGGGTACTTTTTTGACAACCACATCTGCCAATCCTATCTAAAGCAATCAAAATGTGCTTGAGGATTTATGGTTGAGTCTGGGATAAAGGGCTAGTAAAGGAGTTTCTTGAAGACAGGCTCTCAGGGACAAGGATCAGTTTGGAGTTTCATAAAACCCACTTATAACACATTTTGGACTTATCCTTTTTATAAATTGAGGAATTATTTAAAGGTTTTGATATTGCTTCTGAATTTCAAATAACTCAAGGAAATTCTAACTTTTATTTCAGATTGTGAATTAAGCATTAATTATCAAAATTTGTTTTTTGTTCTATTATATGTGTCAATAGGCTTTCACCATGCTAGAGGGAAAGGTCTTAAGCAGTGAGCCAGGTTATTTTTTTCTATAACATTCAAAAAAATTAAATTGTTTGGAAAATGTGTTAAATTCTGCCAAATTTAAGGAGAAATCATTCTCAAACATTGTTGTTCTTTATCTAAAATGATCTCTTCATATCTTTGCAGGTGTGTGGTACTCTGTGACCCTTTGAAGGATTCTTCCCGTACTCAGGAATCCTGGAATGCCTTCCTGACCAAACTCAGGACTTTGCTTCTAATGTCTTTTACCAAAAACTTAGGCAAGTTTGAAGATGACATGAGGACTTTGAGAGAGAAGAGGACTGAACCAGGATGGAGCTTTTGTGAATATTTCATGGTTCAGGTACTTGACCAAACACTGAATCAACTTTTTCTTGTTTGATTCCCTGGTAATTATTACTTTTATTAGTTTTTTATTTGTTTTTTTAAACCAGAGATTTGTAGTAAGAGTAGCAAGAATAGTAAACATCCTTATTTCTTGCTTATAAAGCAAGATTAGAGATCAGTTCTTAGGGTGCTATATCCTTAGTTCCTCTGTTATTTTACTGCTTGCATCCTAAATTTATTTTGAAATACTTTGAACTCTGAGTAACCTTGGGATTTTGTTACATAGTTTTTGATTCTCAGGGGCCTTTTGGTTATTAATACACTATGGGAATCCAGGTTATCTGGTTTCAAATCTTAGGCATGTTCTTTGCAAAGTACTAAACTGCTTCCTACTAAGATATTTTGGTTCTTTTAAAATATATTAGTCATGGTACTACTAAAATGTAGACAACAATTAAGAAATTATAAAGTTTCCTGTCAGAATCAGCCTAAAATTAATGAAAGCCAACTTTCCATTTCCCATAATGAATAATATGTTGCTGCCTTGTGATTCAAATGCAAGTGTGTAATAAATACTAACTGCTATTATCATTATCACATTATTTTTCTTTCATTAATGCTTGTTGATTTTAGTGTTAACCTAGTAGCTTTGGGTTTAAATCATATTGATCAAGCACAGTTCATTGTATTTTACTAATTTCAACAAATGTTTTGACTTAAATACGTATTAGCTCATAAAGATGGTAGACGGATAATATTTGCTGGGTTTTAGTTTGGAAGACCTTCATAGGGTTCTAGGATTTGGATCTAGAAGAGACCTAGAAATAGATTTGAAGAATGATGAGCTGTTTGATCACTCATGAAGAGAAAATTATATACATTCTCTCCACTATGTCTTGATTGAAAAGGTCAGTTTACTATTTGAAATTATTTTTCAGACACTTGGCTTAACTTGCTTTTGAGTCACAATGATTAATTCTTGGAAATGGAAAATTGATTTTAATTCATTTTAAATTGATTCTGATAGGGAACTTTATACTTTCTTAATCCTCTATCCACATTTTAGTGGTACTGTGGTTGATATGATATATTTTAAAAGAACTGGAATATTTTTATAGTGGGAAGCAATGTGATACTTTGGAAAGAATATGCATAAGATTTGAAACTGGATGATCTGTATTTGAATTCCACTTCTGTCATTTGCTTTCTTTGTGACTTTTCATAGGCACAAAGATAAGACATATACATGTTCTTGCTCACCTCCATGTCTGTCTTTTGTAAAATGAAAGCATTGATTTAGGTGAGCTCTGAGGTGTCCCTTCTAACTCTTGTCTGTTATTCTATGAATATATTGCTTATTGCTCATTCTGTTGAAGATCTCTTATGTTGAGTTTCTTCTTCCTCTTTTGAGTTTAATTATGTTTACTTTCAGTAATCACTTTTTTATATAAATTCATGCCTTTTGTTTTCATATCACCATTTATGACTGTGCCTTTTCCCTAGTTTCCCCTACTCAGTATCCAAAATTTAAAAAATTTTAAATGTCTGGCAAAACCAGTTGACAAATCAATATTGACTTTAGCCTTTTTAAGATATTGGACTTTGATCTCATGGTGACTATGTCCTGTAAGACATAAATTATAAGAAAAATTACTACTAATCTCTGGTTTAAAAAAACTTGAAAGTAATAATTACATTGCTCTCATGTTCAAATAAAATCAACAAGGCACATTTTATTTTCTCTTCTGGGCCACACTTGATAATTACAATGTGAAATGTGTCAATTACATTTTATTCTTCTGTTTATGCTGTAGTTCTTATATATATTATTTCCTAGTTTCAGTTACTTCATGTCACAGTATTTTTTCTTGACACATACTTCCTTTTATTTAGCCCTTCTTCAAATTGATGGGTAGCTATTTTATTTACTTTTATTACCACAAAAATACTCTGAACACTTGTCACATGCAAGTTCTTTCTTTGTCTTCAGTTTCCTCAGAGTATATGAAATATACATTGGAATCTCTCAAGTCATCTTAGTCATCTTAAAACATAATTACAAATTGCATTACAGAATAGTTGGATCATTTCACAGCTCCACCAATGCCTGTCTTTTTCTAACATTTATCATTTCCATCTTCTCAGGTTTACTTGATTTGATATGAATATAAAACTATATTTATGTTTCTCATCTTCGTTATTTGGAGCAGTCTTTCAAATGATTGTTAATAATTTATAATGTTTCTGTTAGTTCATAGCCTTTCAAAATTCATCTATTGCAGAATAGCTCTTTGTCTTAAATATTAATATTAAATATATATATCATTGATCAGAGATGGTTTATATAAAGATTTTTGCCAGTTGGCAGTTTCCATCAGCCTATCTGCATTGATTTTTTTTTACCCCTGTAAAAATTTTTGTTTCATGAAATCAGAAGCACTTTTTTTATCTTTTTGATCTGTCTTTTTTGTTTGTTTGTTTGTTTTAATTAAGAATTCTTGTCATGGTTGTTAAAGATATTTCCAGATATTTTCTTTATTGTATAGAGTGGAAATTGAGGGGACCTTGAAAATTACAAGATTTTTAGCCATTCTTTAGCCACTATTCAAGAAAACCTGGGAAGCCTTTTCAAATGAAATGTTTTATTGAGAGGGAAAAGCCCGGCCCAAATATAAAAAGCTTCAAAAGCAAAAAAGCCAAGAAAACCCCAAAAGCAAAAAACTCCAACTTACAGAAAAACCCTTATTTATAGAAAAATGCATCCCTTCGGCACATTCACCCTGTTCAGGTCCTGAAGGGGAGGTATCCTCCAAACAGTGTCTCCTAGCTTAATGGTCAAGGGCCAGAATCAGACCCCAATCTACATACAAATATTAAGGGTGCAGGGCTGATTGGGAGTGCCTTCCAGAGCCTTCTGCCCACCTGGTCTCCTGGGCAGGCACCTCCCACCCCCAATGCAAATTGCACAGGCAGGGTCAGCAATAGGTGAGGAGGGGCCAAGAATGCAAACCAAAGTGACCAAGAGTTAAACTGGGAAAAGGGGTTATAGAACAGGGAAGAGGCCGCTAGCCTAGCTTCTGGTCCATAAAACGTATTCCTACATTACTAGACTATAGTTTTGAACATTTCTAAAGTACAAAGTCAAAAGACATTCCAAAACACCAAAAATACCTTGTATAAATATAAGTTGTTTCTGTCTCTCTCAGGCCAAAGGTAATTAAGAGACTGTTATATTCTTTTTTTTTTTTTCAAATTAAGTTTATTTAATTAGTTAGATCAGGGTATTTTTCCATGGTTGCATGATTCATGTTCTTTCCCTCCCCTCCCCCAAATAGGCTGTTGTATTCTTTTTTTTTTAAATTTGGAAAATTGTATTTAATAAATTAATTTAGAGTATTTTTACATGGTTACAAGATTCATGTTCTTTCCCTCCCTTCCCCTTTCCCCCTCCTGTAGCTGAGGTGTAATTCCACTGGGTTTTGCCATCTGTCATTGATCAAGACCTATTTCCATATTATTGATATTTGTACTAGAGTGATCATTTAGAGTCAGTATCCCCAATCATATCCCCATCAACCCATGTGATCAAGCAGTTGTTTTTCTTCTGTGTTTCTACTCCCACAGTTCTTCCACTGAATGTAGCTAGCGTTCTTTCTCCATGAATCCCTCAGAATTGTCTTGGATCATTGCATTGCTGCTAGTAGAGAAGTCCATTACATTTGATTGTATACCACAGTGTTTCAGTCTCTGTGTATAAGGTTCTCCTGGTTCTGCTCCTTTCACTCTGCATCAAATCCTGGAGATCATTCTGGTTCACATGGAATTCCTCCAGTTCTTTATTCCTTTGAGCACAATAGTATTCCTTCACCAACAGATACCACAATTTGTTCAGTCATTCCCCAATTGAAGGACATTCCCTCATTTTCCAATTTTTTGCCACCACAAAGAGTGCAGCTATAAATATTTTTGTACAAATATTTTTCCTTATCTCTTTGAGGTATAAATCCAGCACTGGTATGGCTAGATTAAAGGGCAGGCAGTCTTTTAGTGCTCTTTGAGCATAGTTCCAAATTTAGGCTGTTGTATTCATAATGGGATGGGGCAATGTTTTCTTGCAAGGGATGCTTTTTCAAAGAGACCAGCTTTACTTAGCTCTTTCTAGGATCCTAGGCATATACATTTTGGAGATATTAATATTGCTAATGTATTTGAGAATAACACACTGATTTCTCATTCCACACATTTATGATGTGTCTTTATATTTATGAGAGCCTTCCCCTCTAAGGTTACTTCATATTTTGTATGTATGTATTGTTTGGAGGCAGAAGAGAGAGGACAATAAGATGGCCCAGTGGATAGAGTGCTGGGATTAAAGACTGGAGTCAAGAAGACTCATCTTTATGAATTCAAAGCTGATCTCAGACACTTATGTAGAAAATATAA
Organism: Gracilinanus agilis; assembly: GCF_016433145.1. Classification (NCBI taxonomy): domain Eukaryota; kingdom Metazoa; phylum Chordata; class Mammalia; order Didelphimorphia; family Didelphidae; genus Gracilinanus; species Gracilinanus agilis. Next base: position 413,548,060 of record NC_058132.1, on the reverse strand, counting down.
GTAAGGGTAATGGGGACACCAGGGATATTATAATAAAACTAAGTGATTCGTGGGTACACACACTGGGATTTATGAGAGACTAGACCTGGACATGAAGATCAGAACAGCCATGCTGCTCCTAACTGACAAAGGTACCATTGACCAATTGTCACCCTGGGCCAGAGGCTTTGAGTCCCACAGGCAAGGTAACAGGATATAACTGGTTTTAATAATGAACAACTAAAAGGAGGGATAGGGATGTCTACTCTAAAACCTTAATACCTAATGACAAAACCCACAGGGAAAGGGAAGGACTTATTTCTACACTAACTTAGTAATCTAAACTGACAGGGCCCAAGGAGCTGTAAATGGAGTCTCTGGGTGACTGCCTCAGACCTGGAACCTGCCAGGCTTGAGTACAGCTAAGGGCTTTGTGGCTTTGGGATTCTCACTGCAATCCACTGATGATCTCTGGATGCCAAGAGCCAAGGTGTCCTCAGGTACCAAGTTGAGAAGGTGTGCTCAAGACTCTGTCCACCAGATAGATCCCAAACTCCTCCTCTTCTCTTGGTACAGCACTGAAGATCTTGACTCTTTGCTAGATGCCACCACCACACAAGATCCCAGGGGAAAATCAGGATGTGTGGGAAATATAAGTATAGGTAATGGGGTCAACCAGGGATATTATAAATAAACTAAGTGGTTTGTGGGAACACCCACTGGATTTTATGAGAGACTAGACCTGGACATTGAAGACATGAACAGCCAAGCTGCTCCTAACTGACAAATGACAGTTAGCCAACTATCACTCTGGCCAGAGGCCTTGAATTTAACAGACAAGGTAACAGGATATAACTAGGTTTAATTATGAACAACTAAAAGGTGGGATAGGGATATCTACTCTAAAACCTTAAATCTGATGACATAACCCAAAGGGAAAGGAAAGACTTATTTCTACACTAACTTAGTAATCTAAACTGACAGGGCCCAAGGAGCAGTGGAGTCTCTGGGTGATTGCCTCAGACCTGGAACCTGCCAGGCTTGAGCAGCTCAGCTAGGGGCTTTGTGGCTTTGTGATTCTCACTGCAATCCACTGATGATCTCTGGATGCCAAGAGCCAAGGTTGTCTCAGGAACCAAGTTGAGAAGGTTTTGCTTGAAACGCTGTCCACCAGATCTCAAAACTTCCTCTTCTTCCTTGGTACAGGACTGTTGATCTCTTTGCTAGATGCCACCACTAAGGATCCCAGGGGAAAATCAGGATATAGGATGTCCTTTTACTCTGAGTGCTCCCAGGGCTAACCACAGTTTGTGTTAACCCCAATGGAGTCCTTCCCAGAGCCCAAGTCACTTCTTCCTGCTCCCTCATTCCATCCTGGAATTCCCAGCTCCAGCTCCTTCCTGCTATGTACTTAATACCTAATCAATCACTAATCTTATCTTCTTCACAACAGATACAAGATGTCCTTTTACTCTGAGTTCTCCCAGGGCTAACCACAATTTTGTTAACCCCTAATGGAGTCCCACTCAGAGCACAAGTCACTTCTTCCTGCTCCTTCATTCCAACCTAGAATTCCCAGCTCCAGCTCCTTCCTGCTAGGTCAACCTTAATTCTTAATCACTAACTAATCTAATCTTCCTCACTACACTTACTAGCTTTGTGACCCGGGGCAAGTCACTTAACGCTATTTATATTTATAAAAAAAGTGTGTGTGTGTGTGTGTGTGTGTGTGTGTGTGTGTGTGTGTGTGTGTGTGTGTAATATATTCTGTGCAGTTTTTCCTTCTTAAAATTTCTTGAAATATGATTTGTAGACTCTTTTTGGTCATGACTTTTAAATAGTTGGTTCTTAAATTTTTTTTCTCCTCAATCTACTTTTCAGGTCAGTTGCTTTTGCTATGAAAGATCTTATATTTTCTTTTTCCTTTTTTTCAATTTATTGACATTACTGTAATATTTCCTTCTTGTTTCATGAAGTCCAGATTGGTTTCTTTTTGGTCTATTCTAACCTTTAGGGAGTTTGTTGCTTGAGCAAAGTTTTGAACCTCCTTTGCCAAGCTATTAATTCTCTTTTCAGTTCTTTTTTCTTAGCTTTCATTTCTTTGCCATTTTTTTCTCTAGTAACCTTTAAAAAAACTCTTGTTTCATCCTTCCAAAAATTCTAGTTAAGTTTATACCCAGGCTATGTTTTCTTTTGCGTCTTTATAGGTATTTTGGAGACATTCTGTTCTTCTGAGTTTGTTTTGTCACCAAAATAGCTCTTTATGGTGGGATTCTTTTTTTTTTTTTTTTTACTCATTCTTCTAATCTACTTCTTGACTTTAGACTTGATGTTTATTCTGGGCTCTGCATACTTTAGGGGAATCCTGGGATGTTCCTGTTGTTGTTTTACCTGGGGTATTGAGTTTTGCTATTCCTGTATCACAGGGGTACATTGCCCTTGTTCATGCTGGGAATCTGCATACTATCTATTGATATTGCCAGAGTAGTGTGATTGCTTTTCTATCCTCACCTCCCTCTCCAAGTTTTAGTTCTACAAGTTCCTGACCTAAGTTGGATCAGCTCCTATCAATCATCTGGGAAGCTGTGCTGGTTCAGAGTGACAACTCCAGCTTCCTCATCTTTGGTTCTATCTTTAGGTTTCAAACTGAGCTAGAAGTTGATTCTGAGGCCTTTTTCTGCTCCTTAAGGCTCCAAGTTATACTGCTGCCATTTCCTTCTGAATTTATTATTTTTCTCCCAGCACACAGCCTAGGACCAGTCCTTACTCTAGAACAGTGGTTCCCAAAGTTTTTTGGCCTACTGCCCCCTTTCCAGAAAAAATATTACATAGCCCCGTGGAAATTAATTTTTAAAAAAATTTGTAATAGCAATTAATAGGAAAGGTAAATGCACCTGTGGCCATCACCGCTCCCCTGGATCGCTACAGCACCCACCAGGGGGCGTTAGTGCCCACTTTGGGAATCACTGTTCCAGAACATGGTGTAGGTCTCATTCTGCATTGTGGGTAGTGAGCAACAGAACTTCCAGTAGGATCTTTAGGCAGGACCACTCTGCATAAAATCAGAGTAGCTTGATATAGGTCTGGAACTTGCTGTGGTGTGCCAGCTCTCTGTGTGCTGGTATTTTTGTGATGTGCATCTGCCCAATTACAATTGCCAGTGTCCACAGACTTCTCTGTCACCTTTTAGGCCAAAAAAGGTTTTTTTTTCATGGATTTTTCTAATCAGAATTTGGTTTACTGCATTTTCTAGTTCTATTTGTAAGAGTTTGGACATGGGTAGGGAAGAATTCTATTGGGGGGTGCTGGGTCAAACTGCTCACCAGAACTCATTCTTGAATTTTTTTTAAACATTTATTTATATTTATTTTTTAGAAAAGTTACCATGGTTACATAATTCATGCTCTTACTTTCCCCTTCACCCCCCCCCCCCCCGCCTCAAGCTCCTCCCCATAGCTGATGCACATTTCCACTGGTTTTAACATGTGTCATTGATCAAGACCTATTTCCAAATTGTTGATAGTTGCATTGGTGTGGTAGTTTCGAGTCTACATTCCCAATCATGTCCCCCTCAACTCATTTGTTCAAGCAATTGTTTTTCTTCTGTGTTTCCTCTCCTGTAGTTCTTCCTCTGAATGTGGGTAGTATTCTTTTCCATAAGTCCCTCAGAATTGTCCTGGGCCATTGCATTGCATTCTTGAATTTTTAAGAAGAGCATCAACACCTTTGGAAGTTAGCACATATCAAGGCTTGTTTTATTGTTTTGTTGATTTTCTAGACTTCAGAAAGTGATGAAAAACATGTTAACACTGCATATAGGTCATTGGTTCATGTTTTTCGTCATAGAGAACTAGTTAAACATTTACTAGCCCACTCTTGGAGCTTGCTATATTTTTATTTCCTTTTTTATTTTTGTGCTACTGAGTTTATTTCTCATTCTCCCTTAATCTACTCTACTTCTATTTTTTCCACATTAAAAAAAAAAGTGAACTTTATTGACACGCTTTGTTTTTATGTTGCAAAAATGCTTCCCATTTCACTCATCCTATTTCCTAAAGACATCTCCTACAACAGGCTTTTTTTTTTTAAAGAAAAAACAACAGCAAACCTGATTAAATACCCTGAAACAGTCTGAAAATATATGTATACAGTATTCCATACCTGTGGACCTCTCCCCTGTGAAAAGGAATGAGACCCGTTGTTCTCTTACATCTTTTCTTTGGGGCCATTCTTTTATTTACAATTTTATGCTTTTCATTTGTCTTTCTTTGTGTATGTGTGTGGTTCTTTCCATTTATAATGTGTCTTTTGTTTATATTAGTTTCTTCACTGCACAAATTTCCATGCTTCTCTGTATTCGTGCTTTTTAACAAGTATCTGGTAATTTGATGATGATTGCTTAGTAATAGAATTTGAGAACTGGTATTGGTAGATAAATCCTCTTCCTTCTCCCTTTTTTTATACGTTCCTTGAGATGTTTGAACTTTTGTTTCTTGAGAATAATTCTCTTTTTTTTAGCTCTATTAAATGACTCCTTGGTAGTTTGCCTGGCATAGTACAGTATTTTCAGTCTTAAAACTTTAAAACATTTCATAAATATACAAAAATCCCAATTTAGCTATTTCTCATCTAACTTTAGTCTTTGTTGCTTCATAATTGGCATGCAACAGTCAGCAAACCAGAATAAGTGTCCACATGGATTTTAAGGCCTAAAAGGATCATTAAACCAAGTCTTATGGGATTAGTCATCTATCATAAGGGGAAATACTTGTCCATTTTAGTGTCCATACGTCTGTGGTGACACCCATATAGTGAAGGTCTTTACCATAGGCAAATAGTTTGTCTCTAAATGATTTGTTAGAAGTGACTTTATATATTGTACATATAGATAGCTCTGAGTGTATCATATATTTTTATTTTTTTCCTTTCAAAATAGGAAGAACTTGCCTTTGTCTTTGAGATGCTTCAGCAATTTGAAGATGCCTTGGTGCAATATGATGAATTGGATGCCCTTTTCTCCCAATATGTTGTTAACTTTGGTGCAGGTGGTAAGTAGTGAGTAATGGTTGTACCCTTTTATCTGTACTGGCAAAACCAAGGGAAAAAATGCAATTATGCAAGTACATATGGTAGATTAATTTTCATTTTCTTTCATTAGAAATTATAGAATCTTACTTATGATTAAAAATCCATATGGGTATGTGTATAAAGTAAGAGAAGTTATTTAAACCATTCTCTTATTCTTCTTGAATTATGATATGGTATTGAATCAGATTCTGTGACCTTCTAGAGGGAATGTCTGGACCTTATTTGATCACAATTTATATTCATAGCATCAGGGGTGGCTCAAGCCAGGATCTGACAAAATTTTAGTGCCTCCAAAGCAATTTAGTCTAGCCTGAAGTCTGATTGCTACCCTGATTTGAGTTTTGTAAGATCCGTCTTGGGTCTGGGTGACACAATGGTAGACTTGGCTCTGGTAGGAATCCTATAACCTTTTGCTGGCCTCAGCCTCTTTCAGGAAACCTTTCTCTAGGTTTTGAATCACAGAACTACAGGTTTCCCCTTGGTCTGAGCTTCCCTCTTTCCTTCCCTCAGCAACAGGCCTCAGACTAGTCTGGCAGCCAATTCCCAGGACTTGCCAAAGTATTAGAACCACACAACTGCTACTTGATTTGGTTCTTTCTATTTGCTGTTCAGCTGTACATTGCTGCCCCTAAACTCAATCCCCCTCCCAAGTCCACACGTGGTTTGCAAAGTATAGTTCTTGGGTCAGAGCAACAAAGATGCCTTTTGTTCCTGTTCTCTGCACATCAGACCTCATTCCTGCTGTCACTGCTTCTTGCCATAGTACTTACTTAGCTACAGACCTCAATTGAGTCCCCTAACTGGAAGACCTTGCACCTCATTTTCCTGGTTAGGTCCCCAGTACTCTGTCTCTATTCTTATGCTGACATGGTTTAGAAAAATGACATATAGTTTTTTCTTGGATTTCTTATTCCTGACATGGTTCTTTGTAGGTCTTTATTAGAGTAATTATGGAGGATAGCTCCACATTGCTCCTACTCTGCTGTCTTTGTTGACTAGTAAGACAAATTAACCCCAAATTGTTTTTCTAGATGGTGCAAACTGGCTGACTTTTTTCTGCCAGTCAGTGAAGAGCTGGAATGGATTGATTCTCCGAAAGCCAATAGATATGGAGAAACGGGAATTGATACAGACTCAAGAAGCTACACTGTTAGATCTTCGAAGTTATCTGTTTTCTCGACAATGTACATTGCTCATCTTTTTACAGAGACCATGGGAGGTATCTCAGCGTGCACTAGAACTCCTTCACAATTGTGTGCAGGAGCTCAAACTACTAGAAGTGAGTATAATATCTAATTTTCTATTTTAATAATTTTTTTTACTTTTTTCAATTATATTAGAGAAACAATTTTTGACATTCTATGATTTAGATTCCCCACCTCATACCACACCTGAGGTAGTAAATAGTCTGATATAGATCACTGCTCTCATGTAACACATATTTCCATATTCTTCAAGTCAAATTTTTTACAGTTTCTTGGTGAATAATAAATAGTTCTATACTGTTACATCCAAGATATTAAACTACTTGTGCTTGTCAGAGGCATGTTTTTCCATAGGTATACATTTTAAATGAGAGGTGTGCTATTTTTTCATCTTTTGGTGTGATGATGTTTACAAATGACATTTCTTCCAAGTTTGGAGTAGTTTCATTTTATGTAATTTAAAGCCAGACTTTTCAATGGGTTTCATTTTATTAGGGGTTCTTAACATAGGTTTATAAACTTATTTTTAAAATTATTATTTTGAGATATTTTGATAACTGTATTTCAATGTGATTGGTTTCCTTTGTAATACTATGTATTTAAATACATTATATTGAAAAGGGATCCATTGGCTTTATTGTACTGCCAGACACAAAAAAGGTTAAGTTCTTGGGTTGTTGTATTTCACTTGATTCTACTCCATAATTAGCTTTATTAAATCTTTAGCCATTTCACTTCTCTGCTCAGTAAGCAATATCAGCTACATATTGCCTCTAGGATAAAATAAATGAGTCCTTGGCATTTAAAGCCCTTCATAATAGAGCTCTAGCTTTTTTTTCCCCCAGACTGATTGATATTTTATCTATATGCTGTATATTCCAGCTAACGTGACACTTTTACTATTTTATATATGTATATATAAACCATGTTTTTCATAGTTCTATTTGTTGATTCTTTGAAGATGGATATTCATAGGTTATTCTTCAAACATTAATTCTATAACTATATATGTTATCTTGATTCTCCTTGTTTTGTTTTTCATAATTCCATGTAGATCTTTCCATTAAAAAAAATTAACCTGGTCATCATTTCTTACAGTGCAAGTAGTATTCCATTACAGTTACCTACCACAGCTGCTGTTTTAGAACATACTGGTTCTTTTCCTTTTTTTCTGATCATCTTGGGAAACATTTACATAGTTTTATATCTCCATGGGTATGATTCCAGATTGCTCTCTAAAATAATTGGGTCAATTCACAGTTCCACCAACAGTGTATTGATTTTTTTCTACATCATTTTTCTACATCCCCTCCAACATTTGTCATTTTGGCCTTTTGTCATTTTAGCCATCCTGATAGATGTGAGATATCTCAGAATTGTTTTGATTTGCATTTGTCTCTTAACAATAATTATTTAGAGCATTTTTTCACATGAGTATATCTATGACTTTGACTTCTTGACTTGACCTCCCAAAACTGTTCATATCTTTTCCCCATTTATCAATTGGGAAATGATCATGCTCTTATAAATTTGAAAGAATTCTCTACATAATTGAGATATGAGACCTCTATCCAAGAAAACGTCTATCATTTTTTTCTCCTGATTTTTTTCTTTCCTTCTGTCTTGGCTAGATTAGTTTTATTTGTACAAAACCTTTTTAGTTTAATGCAATCAAAACTTATCTGAGGGCAGCTAGATAGCTCAGTGGATTGAGAACCAGGGCCAGAGATGGGAGATCCTAGATTCAAATCTGGCCTCAGACACTTCCCAGCTGTGTGACCCTGGACAAGTCACTTAACCCCCATTGCCTACCCCTTACCACTCTTCTGTTTCCAAGACGGAAGATAAGGGTTTAAAAAAAACACAAAAAAACCCAACTTATTAAATAAAATCAAAAAATGTTTTAAGAAAATAAAAATAAATATTAGCTAATTTGATTAAAACAAGGAAAGAAGAAAGAAGAAAATTGATTTACAAGTATCAAGAAAAGGGATAATTCACAATAAATAAAAAAATAAAGAATATTATATGAAATCTTTCCCCTCAACTGTCAATAAAAATGCTGTGAAAGTCAATCACACCATTCACTCTTCCCCCTGGAATGTGTGTTCTATAGTCAACAGACTTTACTTCATTCTAAATCTTTTCCTCTCCCACTCCTTCTGTCTTCTGGCTGTTACTGAAATCTTGTTCCCTGCTAATAACACAGGCTTTCTCACCACCTTTCCTAGTACTGGCCACATAATCACTCATTCCCCTCAACTCACTATCACAGTAGGGGAGTTGGAATATTCCTTGTTTCCCATTCACCACTTCCAGGTTCTTCTTGGCTTCCATTGCTCAATAACTTCTCCTTTTTTGAGATACATGCTATTAATAATTAATAATTAATCGGAATCTTATAGCTGTTTTCTACAAACTTCCAGGATATTAACTTTCCTTCCTCAGGAAATTCAATACCTGGCTTACAATTTTTCCTCTCCAACTCCTTCTCTGTCATACTAGGAGTTTTCAGCATTTAATATTAATACTTGTTCAAACACTCTAACCTCCCAGTTCCTTAAGTTAATCATTTCCTGTGACCAACTCCTCTACCCCTTCTCAGCTACACACAAAAATAGATACTCATACCCTTGATCTGGCCATCACCTACAAATGTATCACCTTCATGTTTTAAGAATTCTGCAATCCCCTTATCTGACCATAGTCTGTTGGGTTTCCATCTCTCACTCTGCCTTCCTTTATAAAACAATATTTTTTTTTCTAGAGTGACCTTCAATCCCTTGACCCCCTTAGTTCTCTCCCATGCCTTTACCCCTGCACCAACCACTATGTTCTTTTCCCCATCTTGACCCCTTGGTGAACCAATTTAACTCCTCACTGTCCTCTTGAGTCCTTAGCCCCTTTATTATTTCACTTAATAGCATTCTTTCAAGACTCAGCTTTGGAACATTCCCACCATCTGTTGCCTTTGCTTCTGTATGTGTTTCAGTGACCAGTTCCTGTCATCCATGTGACATTCAGGTCATTTTGCCTGGCATTCAACATGTCATTCTTGTTTTTGACTTATTATGTTGCTATTCAAAGTTATCTTCATTTAAATATTGGTACGTCATATATATAATTCTGATTTACTCTACATTACTGCAATAAGTTTTCTCATATTTCTTTAAATTCTTCCTGGCCATCCTTTATAGTACAGTACTGTTCTTTTACCAAATGAAATAACATTTTTTCATATACCATGATCTACTTCCAGCTTCTTCCTATTACAAATGAGTGTTGCTCTGAATGTTGCCTGGTTGGGCCTCTTTCTGCTGTCAGTAAATCCCATAATTGTATTGCTAGGACTAAGGATATGAACAAAAACTTTGTTATTTTGCAAAACACTAGAACTAAGCTTTACCAACAGTGGAGAGATAGCATGGTATAGTGCAGTGGTTCCCAAACTTTTTTAGCCTACTGCCCCCTTTCCAGAAAAAATATTACTTAGCCCCCTGGAAATTAATTTTTTTTTAATTTTAGTAGCAATTAATAGGAAAGATAAATGCACCTGTGGCCATCACCGCTTCCCTGGATCGCTGCAGCACCCACCAGGGGGCGGTAGCACCCACTTTAGGAATCACTGGTATAGTGTATCCAAAGGTCAACCTTAGAATCAAAAAGACTGAGGTTAAATTCTGCCCCTGGCACATTTCAGTTATGTGTCCATTGGCATGTCACTTAATGTCAGTGCCCCCCACCAAGCAACTCAAAAAGACAGTTAAAGGAGTTTCTATAAAGAAAAGTTTCTCCATCAATAAAGGCATAGATCTAGCCCTACCCAACACTCACCCCCATGAAGATAAATAAATTAAAATTATTTTTCATAGCCATGAAAGTATGTGAGCATGTTAAATTACTCTCTTGAATTTACCTTGGATTTTTTTCTTTTTCTGCAAACTGCCTTCTGCTTTCTCTTTCTTCCACATTGCATACACCACCAGAATTGGCTAGCATTCCAAGAATGGGCTCAAATGGGCTAAAACGTTAAAAGGTAATGAATTAATTTGCAAATTGAAAAATACAAAGTAGAAAATTTAAATTCCAATTTTTCTTTTTTCTAAAGATCTAAATTTGTTAGCCAAATCCTAATGGATGTTATTTATTGAACTCAATTTTTCCCTGCTCCTCAACTTCTGCTTCTAATATTTGGATACTGCAACATATTAATACTCCCTCTTGTAAGAATAAAAATTATGAGACTGGCCATAAATGGATAATTTTATTAATCAAAAGTAGTAGAGGAAAAGGATAGAAGAATAAGAGAGAAATATACAAGGTATTTTCTTTATCGTTCCATTTTGCTTATAGCTGTCGTTAGGACCCCCTACTTGCTACTACACAGGCAAGTCTAGTCAGCAACAAACATGGAAGAGAAGAGAGCGAAATCCACTCTTGCCTCAGTTTATCAAACTATTCTCCACCCCCTAATTCTCACATGTCACATCTCAGGAGCCAAACATGGCTTTCTATTTTGCCATGGCTGCCCAGGGGGGCAGTGAAGGGGAAATCATACTGTCCCCATCTCATGGTCTCTTGACCCTGTTGCTGCATTTTTTTGTCTGTTGCTCTATCCTCGTGACTCATTTCACCCAATGATTTCCTGGCACACAGTCCTGGTCTCCAGGTCAAAAGGAGATGAAGTGTGTAACACAGGAGAGGGAGGAAAAGAAAATTTCCATCACACATTCTTAAGACCCTAATTTCCCATTTCCTAAATCTGCTCAATTTCCATGACCTACTTCTCATCCATTACACCTCAGCTAAACAGAAGAGATGATCTTACCTTTGATCTTAACTTTATCTGCCACCCATATTTATAAACTCTGAAATTCCTTTATTTGAACATAACCTTTCATTTGTTCTTTCCCATATGCCTTTTAACACTCTAACCTTGTTCTTCATCTTCACTATACATTGCTTTCCCAAGCTATCACCTATATATACTGACTACAACTATCCTCACTTTCCTATCTCAACCTTTGATGTATGAGGAGTTCAACTCTACACAGTTTTCTACTTTGGAATTTCTTTCCTTTTTGTCATGTCACTGATCATTCCTTTCTATGTTCCTACCATCCACCATGCTTTCTTTATATGTACTGGAGAATGGAGCTGGAGAAAGTCACAAAACCATATTGACTGGGTCTACTACATATTTATTTTACCTAATTACAACTAGACCTGTGAAGATTAAAAGGTATATGGGAAAGAAGGAATGAAAGGTTATGTTCAAATAAAAGAATTTCAGACTTTATAAACATGGAAGCCATTTGCCAAGAATCTCTCTTTCTTCTCTCTTCCTCATCTCTCATCATTCAGAGAGGCCTTCCACTATTTTTCTTTCACCCATCTCATGATGAGAGGTAGTATTTCTCCTTGCCCAAGGAAAATCTCAATGTATACATGCTATCTATTCCTGTCTTATCCAGTAGAGTATTATCTCTGTTCTCTTATTCTCAACTCCTTATCTACTGGCTCCTTCTGTTCTGCTGCTACAAACATGGCAGTATCTCCTAAATCTCTTAAAAATCCTTCCTTACTTGAGTCTTCCCTTTCTGTTAGCTATCTTCTTATATGTTTTATCGTCTTCTCAGCTAAACTCCTTGAGAAAACCAACTGCAATCCATGCCCTCTGTTATAAAGCCTGGATTCTGACATTATTAATTTGCCTAAAACTGCTCTCTCCAAATTAGTGATTTCTTTCTTTTTTATTTAACCTGTACTTTATTATTAACAACTCTTAAGACAGAAGAGCAAGGAAGGCTAGGCAAACATGGTTAAGTGATTTGTTTAGGGTCACATAGCTAGGAAATTTTGAGGCCAGGTTTGAACCGTGGGCTTCCCAACTCTAGGCCTAGTGCTCTCCACTGAGCTACCTTAGTGCCGCTAAATCAGCAATTTCTTAATTGCCATATTTAATGGCCCTTTTTGTCGTCATTCTTCCAAATTTTTCTTAGGCATTAACCTATTAATCACCCTCTTGACCTAGATTCTCTCTCCTCTCTAGGCTTTTATGATGCTGACCTCCTGGTATTTCTCTTACTTGTTGGCTCCTTAGTCTCCATTTCTAGCTTTTAATGCAGGTCACATCCACTAACTAGGGGTGTCTCCAAGGCTCTGTTCTGGAAATTCTTTTCTTCTCCCTCTATTATTACACTTGAGGATTTCCTCAGTTTTCATGGGTTCAGTTATCACTATATAGATGATTCTCAGATTTACAGATCCAACCCTAGCTTCTGAGCTATAGTTTCATGACTACAAGTGTCTGTTGGCCATCTTGAAGTGGAAATCCCATGAGTATTTAAAAAATCAAACATGACTAAAACAGAACTCATCTTTTCCCTCAAACCCTCTCATCTTCCAAAATCCCCTGCTATTATGAAAAAAATCACCATTCTTCCAATCTAACTCTCAACTCCACTATCATCTTTGAGTTTTCTTTCACAGTCATTCTATGTAACCAAATTGTTGGTTAGTCTTGTTCTTATCTTCACATCTCTTTTTTATATGTGGACATCCTTTTCTTTCCACTCAGCCATCAGAGCAACTACTCAACACTCAATCCCTGGGATTATTGCAGTAGAGTTCTAGTTGGTCTGTCCTTACTCCAATCCATCTCTCACTCAGCTACCAAAGTGATTTTCCAGCAGTAAAGCTCTGACATGTTACCTCACTACTCTCTGAAATCCAGGGTTGCCCTTGTCATTTTCAGGATCAAATGTAAATTCTTTTTGGCATTTAAAGTCCTTCACAAATTTTCCCCTTCCTCACTTTTCAGTTTTCCTATACTTGACTCCCTACTTTATGATCTCTATACATGACTCTATTCCTGCCTTCTTGCTATTCCTTGTATATAACAGTCCAACTCCCAATTACATTCCTTCTCCATGACTTTCTTCCATGTTAGGAATCTTTTCTTTCCTCTACTTCCTGGCTTCTGAAAGACTGATCCCACTTCCTGTAGGAAGCCTTTCCTTGTTTCCCCTACTGCTTGTTTCCTTCTGAGGTTATCTTCCATACATATCTTGTAGGTATAAAATTGTTTGAATATTGCCTCCCTCATTAGAATGTGAGCTTCATAAGGGTAGCAACTCTGATACTGCCTTTCTTTGTATTGGTGCTTAGCAAAATGTATTGCAACATAGTGAGAAGATTGAGTGACCGAATAGTTTTGTAATTGTTTCTTTTTTTTTTATCATTTAATAATATTTATTTTTAGAAAAGTTAACATGGTTACATGATTCATGCTCTCACTTTCCCCTTCAACCACCCCACCTCCCCTCTCACCCCATAGCCGATGCGCATTTCCACTGGTTTTAACATTTGTCATTGATCAAGAACTATTTCCATATTATTGATAGTTACATTGGTGTGGTCCTTACAGTCTACATCCCCAATCACATCCGCCTCAACCCATGTGTTCAAGCAGTTGCTTTTCTTCTGTGTTTTCCACTCCTGCAGTTCTTCCTCTGAATGTGGGTAGCATTCTTTTCCATAAATCCCTCAGAATTGTCCTGGGTCATTGCATTGCTGCCAGTACAGAAGTCCATGACATTCGATTTTACCACAGTATATCAGTCTCTGTGTACAATGTTCTTCTGGCTCTGCTCCTTTTGATCTGCAACAATTCCTGGAGGTCTTTCCAGTTCACATGGAATTCCTCCAGTTTATTATTCCTTTGAGCGCAATAGTATTCTATCACCAGCATATACCACAATTTGTTCAGCCATTCCCCAATTGAAGGGCATACCCTCCTTTTCCAGTTTTTTTCTACCACAAAAAGCTCGGCTATAAATATTTTCTTACAAGTCTGTTTATCTATGATCTCTTTGGGGTACAAACCCAACAATGGTATGACTGGATCAAAGGGCAGGCATTCTTTTGTAGCCCTTTGAGCATAGTTCCAAATTGCCAGCCAGAATGGTTGGATCAGTTCACAACTCCACCAGCAATGCATTAGTGTCCCAATTTGGCCACATCCCCTCCAACATTCATTACTCTCCCCTTCTTTCATTTTAGCCAATCTGCTAGGTGTGAGGTGATAACCTCAGAGTTGTTTTGATTTGCATTTCTCTAATTATTAGAGATTTAGAACACTTTCTCATATGCTTATTGATACTTTTGATTTCTTTATCTGAAAATTGCCTATTCATGTCCCTTGCCCATTTATCGATTGGGGAATAGCTTGATTTTTTATACAATTGATTTAGCTCCTTGTATATTTGAGTAATTAGACCTCTGTCAGAGTTTTTTGTTATAAAGATTTTTTCCCAATTTGTTTTCCCTTTTGATTTTGGTTGCATTGTTTTTGTTTGTACAAAAGCTTTTTAATATAATATAATCAAAATCATTTATTTTATATTTTATAATTTTCTCTAACGCTTGCTTGGTTTTAAAATCTTTCTTTTCCCAGAGATCTGACAGGTATATTATTCTGTGTTCACTTAACTTATTTATAGTTACCCTCTTTATATTCAAGTCATACACCCATTCTGAATTTATCTTGGTGTAGGGTGTGAGATGATCTAAACCTAATCTCTCCCATATTGTTCTCCAAATTTCCCAGAAGTTTTTGTCAAATAGTGGATTTTTGTCCCAAAAGTTGGGTTCTTTGGGTTTATCATACATTGTCTTGCTGATGTCACTTACCCCAAGTCTATTCCACTGATCCTCCCTTCTGTCTCTTAGCCAGTACCATAACATTTTGATGACTGCTGCTTTATAGTATAGTTTAATATCTGGTACTGCTAGGCCACCTTCCATCACATTTTGTTTTCATTATTTCCCTTGATATTCTTGATCTTTTGTTATTCTAAATGAACTTTGTTATAGTTTTTTCTAATTCAGTAAAAAAGATTTTTGGTAGTTTGATAGATATGGTGCTAAATAGGTAAATTAATTTGGGTAGAATGGTCATTTTTATTATATTAGCTCATCCTACCCGTGAGCAATCAATGTTTTTCCAATTGTTTAGATCTAGTTTTAATTGTTTGGAAAGTGTTTTGTAGTTGTTTTCGTATAATTCCTGTGTTTGTTTTGGTAGATAGATTCCTAAGTATTTTATATT
>NC_058132.1:413447748-413517686 GCF_016433145.1 Gracilinanus agilis | reverse complement strand
GCCCCCCCAACAACACTTCCCTTTCCCCTTCCTTTAGCCCTGAAGTTATCACTCTTTAAGAGCTTGTTAGATTGATGATATGGTCGACTTTGAACATTAGATATATATTAATGCTATACTAAAAACTTTGGAGTTATACAAAAAAGTATATAAGTCAAGACTTTTGCTTTCAAAGTAACTTTGATCTATTTGGGAATCACATGACCATACACATGAAAAATTGCATTATAATAATATAAACCAGAAATGAGTGGTACAAATAAGTAAAAGAGTAGAAGGCTAGAGAGGTCAGGAAATGGATGAAAGAAGTGAACTTTGAGTGGAATTTTGAAAGATAGATGGGTTTGTTGATGGAAAAACATTCTGTGCAGAGCAGTGAGGAGAATCTCAATGTGAAGACAGGTAAGCAGGGAGAAATACAAGAGTTGTTTTTAGGCAATAATGACATCAGTCATGATGAACCTTTTAGAGTTGGAGTGCTAGGCCCTGCCTGCACCCCACAGAACGAAGTAAGTACCCCTTATACTATGCTCTTCTCCCTTATCAAGTGCTGGGTGCGGCCCACCACCCACCACCACTAGCACACCCCACACGGGAGAGGGAGAAAGCATTCCCATTGAGCTTCTGGGTGGGTAAAGTGCAGAATGTCCTCAGTGAGTATAAAGAGGGGTAGGGAACTGGCACAAGTGCTCCACTCCCCTCTAGCTCTGCTGCCTGTGAGCTACCCACCTTATCCCCATGTGCTCCCATTGGGCTGCTGGGCAGAGGGATAAAGGATGTGAAAAATGTCCTCAAGCACAGTGGAGAGGGGGAGTGGAGCAGCGGCTCTGCCTGAGTCCCTTTGCCTTTCTAGTAACAAACTGGTAGGGGGGAGAGGGGTTGGCAGGGGGACATCCATGTGCCACAGAGAATGCTCTGTGTGTGCCTTAGGTTCACCATCACTTGTCTAGATGGTTTGAGTAGGTCCATGGTAGGTCATAAAAGTTGGGAAGGTATTCTGGGACCAGATTGTAAAAAGACCTGAATATAGTACCCTAAGAAGTATGGACCTTTCTATGCAATCGGGAAGCCTTTGAAGCTTTTAAAATAGGAAAGTAATATAATAAAAAGTAGGTTTTTTTTTTTTAGAAAGATTAATCTGGTTTCAGTATGCAGAATAGATGGAATAAAGGAGAGAATGATGGCAACAATATCAAAGCTACATACCAAAGATACGCTTTTACAAAGATCTTTAAGCCTTTTAGTAAGTTAAGTTATGAAGGAACTCATCCAAATGGATAATCATTTGGGAGGGATTGGTAGATTAGTACAGTTTAAGGTTACTCTATAAAATCTCCTTTGGTTTAGTAATTTTATTTGATCATTCTGACATCTAGAAAGAAATAGTGTGTTATGTTTATCCACACACTCATAGGAAATGAAGTTCATTCCTCTTCTCCCATTTTTAATGTTCCAAGGACAGAAATAAAAAGAGGACTGTGTGCTCCACTATAGTTCTTTCCTTTGGATTTTTATTATTTCGTTATCATTCCCAAAACTTCAGCTTAGAGTGAATTTTATTTTATAAGGGGCAGCATTAAAAGAATTACATAGTCTTTTTCTGACTACTTAGAAACAAGAAGAAAAAAATGGGGTAATGGGTGGTATTTAGGGAAGTATGTCAGTAAAATCAGTTATGGGTTCCTGGAGTTGATAGCATCATTAACATAGGTACTCTATGACACTACATCTTACAGAATGGTCTCAAAGTCCTGCAAAGATGTTGGAAATGTAAGACAGCCTTTCAGAAAATTAGTAAAGAAATCATTAATAGCTTTCTGTCTATTTGCAGTGTCAGTGATATACTGAGCAATTTTTGGTGATCATTTTAATTGTCCAAGAATTCTTCAGAGGATGATATTTGGTGACTACAGTATTTTTAGTATTATCCCTTTCATTTCCATCATAGCTTTCCTTGCAGGACTCTGTTGCAGAAGAGATTGATAACAACATACTTTATAAAGTATTACTAATTGCATGATAGATTTTTATATTAAAATTATTAAGCTCTGTACTTTTAATAATACTTTGAAGTATAAATTTACAATATGAGTTTTTCTCAACAGCTAAAATCCTTGGGTTATCTCTGTGGACTTGTATCAGAAAATGGACCCAATTCAGAAGATCTTAATAGGACAGTTGATCTCTTGGCAGGTTTGGGAGCTGAACGACCTGAAACAGGTACTATTGGAGATGTATGTGAAGATGTAAGGGCCAGTTTTTAGATGTAATTTGGAATGTTAAATCTAATTGCTGAAAGCGTACTTTAAGTAGTTCAATAAATTTTTCTTTTCAGCTTTTTAATAAGCTTAATTATGACAATTATCATTACCAATATCATGAGAACTTAGAATAAGATTTGTTTAGGTGTTCTGGAGCCAGATCAGATGGTGTGAATTTTTTACATCCCATGTATGAGTTTAAAATACTTGAAAGTTGTTGCTCTTTTTTTCTGAAGTACAGATAAGCTTTCTCTAATGACATCATCAGATAACTCATTTGATTATGTTATGTTCCAAGGATTAGTAGCATATTTCTTGGAGAGTGCTATGTCTTAGAGCAGATTTTTAGTAGCTGATAGTGTATTGCTTTACCATTTTCTTCACCCAATATAATAAAAATACCCACTAACGTAGAATTGCACTTCTTAAGTTACTTAATTCTCATAAAGTAACTTAATAATAAACTTCTCTTAATTGTAATTCAGTAAACCATGCCACCTAGAGAGCCAGCTTTCAAGTCAGGAAGACTACAAGGACCAAATCCTACCTATCTTTTTAACTATGGACAAGTCCCTTAACCTCTCAGAGTCCCAGGCAACTCTCTGAAACTGCTAATTACATATGAGTTGCTGATTTGCATTTAGTGCAGGGAATTTCTACATATAAAGTTCCATATGGTGATGAAATCACATCTCCACATTCTCTTCATTCTCTGCTCCTTGTCTCCAAAGGAAAGGCTATTATTTTAATAGGATCTGGTCAAACACTATTATAAATAATAGTCAAATTCTTAAATTTTGTATTTTGGGTTGTTAAACAGCAAACATGTTAGTTATCATCAAGTATTTATTGCGGTTCAGTCATTTCAGTTGTGTCCAAATCTTTGGTTGCCTGGTTACACAACTTGTAAGGGTCTGAGGCTAAATTGCACTCTATCCACTATGCTACCTAGCTGCCTATCATCAAGTTTTTTGAATAACTAAGATATGTATTACAGATTATCCAATGACAGGGTGAAATTTTGCCTTAATTGGAAGAGCATGTGTTTAGAATTGTTTTATATATATATATATATATATATATACTTAGCACTTTTGAAATAACAATGTTATGCTGCTGCTAAGCATCCTAAATCAGACCTTGTTATTGTCCTGTTGAAAATAAATCATTGTGTGAATGACTTAGGTTACATTTTTAGTTTTTTAATTGGAAGTATCAGTAATGTTATACTTCAGTTTTCAGTACTACTAAAATAATCACTGAAATTACTTTAGTATCACTAAGTTTTCTGAATAAAGTCGAATGGCTTAACCTAGCTCCTAGTTTTAAGGCTATCTGAAACCTGAAGGATTTAAGTTTGATTTCCTCATTGCCTGCTTTGAGAGTAATCATAGATGTAGCTGAACATAAATAATGAAGATGAATAAGTAGTCATTTCTTTTTGTTTAAGCCAAAACTGCACAGAGTCCATATAAGAAACTTAAGGAGGCTTTATCTTCAGTAGAAGCTTTCGAGAAACATTACTTAGTAAGTATTACATTGTGTAAATCTATGTGCTGAAGAGAAAAATAATCTCTCAGGGCACTAATATTCCTGGGGTAATGTGTCACATACCATTTGAATTGTGAATAACTTAAGTAATCAGGGAGCTACTTCTGCTTATCTTTTTACTGCCCTAAAAAGTTATGGAGAAAACACATGAATTGTTTCTTTTGTCTTTTCATAAATATTGTGAAGATAAGATTAACACTCCTCTGTCTTTTTTTAGCTAATCAAATCAATAACTTAAAGTACCCCCTACTTGCCATTAAGTACTAGAGTTCACCAGTCACTTACTAGAGTAAGCTCACACCTCCAAAGGCCACTGGCAACCCCCAAACTCCCTCCCCCACCCCATGCTAGGCAAATTGAAAGACTACAATTGGTTTCTGTGAAGAAGGGGGAGTGACAGGAAGTGACATGGAAAAAAGGAACATAAAAGAAGAGACCAGCATGGTCAAAGGACCATTCCTTTCTTGGCATTTAGAGTCAGTGGCTGAGGCTGCGTTGGTGGAACTCTGGCTGACGGACATGCAGCCTTCTCCAAAGCCAAGGCAGGAATCTCAGCCACTCACCCAACAAGCCAACACAGGATCCAGGGGAAAAGTCTCCAGAAAAGGAATGGTCCTAGACCTTGCTGGTCTCTTCTTTTATGCTCCTTTTTCCATGTTACTTCCTGTCATTCCCCCTTCTTCACAGAAACCAATTGCAGTCTTTCAATTTGCCTAGCCCTAGAAAGGGACTGGGGGCTTGGGGGTTGCCAGTGGCCTTTGGAGGTGTGAGCTTACTGTAGAAAATTACTTGTGAACTCTCATACTTTAAGTTCTTGATTTGATTAGCTAAAAATAGGCAAGTTTTTATCTTCACAGTATTCAGGATGCCATGATTTCCCCAGAAACAACTGTAAGCATTTTAAATTTTATTAAAGAGATTTGCTCATTGCATAGATTTGTAATAGTGTGAATAGATGCTGTATGATTTTTCATATTAAAATAAAATAATTTGGCCTTATAAAATATAAATTAATGAAAAATTTTACTGTTATTTCCTGCAATGGTGTTACCTAAAGAAGAGATTTAATCTGGTTAGACATCTAGGCCAACTTTTATCATAGCTAACTTTTCCAGAGTACTTTATATGAATAATCGGTATTGCTATGAGAAAAAGATCTCTCTTTTAGTGTTTTGAAATTTTCTCTCAAATTAAAAAATGTGCAATTAAATTATGAGTAAATTCAAATGCATCAAATAGCAAACAAACACTAAAATCATTTTTAGTTTAGTTTCTTTGGCAACCTAGCATTTTATATGAAATTTTAAGTTTTTTTACTTAATTTCTTCAATATACATTCCTATTGAGTATTGGCCACTATAAAAGAAAATCCTTCAGAACCATTATACAAAAACTTATAGGAAAAATATGCAGAAACCTTTAAAAAATGTGATGTGCTATATAAATGTAAAGTGGCAAAACAATTCAAGTAAATAATTGTGGGATTTTTCCCCCCTTTTACATAGGATCTCTCTCATGCTACAATTGAAATGTATACAAGTATTGGAAGAATTCGATCAGCTAAGCTCGTGGGAAAAGATTTGGCAGAGTTTTATATGTAATTCATTTTAATCCTTTTTTTCAATTTTGACAATACTTGGGCATGGACAAACATACTTATGTTGTGTGTGTGTGTATATATATGTGTGTGTGTGTGAGTGTGTATATATATTCATTAATTTATTCACCATTTAGGATCTTTTTAAAAATTCTTTTAAAAAAATGGAGTGTCAGTCACACTTGGTAATCTCAAGACTGGGAAGCTTATATGTTCCTGAGAGAGCAAGAGTATGTCATTTCTGGTTTGAAGACTAAATACTTTTGATTCTTGGGCAAAAGAACCAGGCCAGTACTGTAGATTTCCTTCAGAGTTTAGAAGTAACCCATCAATGAAGAGGAAATATAAGGAAAGCCAAGGAAAAGAAGGGAATATATATATATATATATATATAGTGTAACTAGAGGAGAATAAATATTGAATTAACTTTTCTAGTCATCTTATAAGTAGCTTATAGTTTTGACTTATTTTTTTATATTTACCTATTTTAATTGATACCCTTTGTTTTTATATTACCATCATTTCCAACTGTATCTCCCTTTCTTCCACCCCTAGCGATCTAGCCTTTTTAAACAATGACTAAAGAAAAGAACAAAAAAAAAATCTTTAATTGAGTGCATCAGGGCAGCTGGGTAGCTCAGTGGATTGAGAGTCAGGCCTAGAGATGGGAGGTTCTAGGTTCAAATGTGGCCTCGGACACTTCCCAGCTGTGTGACCCTGGGCAAGTCACTTGACCCCCATTGCCCACCCTTAACACTCTTCCACCTAGGAGTCAATACACAGAAGTTAAGGATTTAAAAAAAATGCATCATCCATTTCTGACAGTATATGCAATACTTCTCAATCATAGGCTGCCACCTATGCAAAAAAGGCTGAAAAGTTACTTTCATTTTTCTCCCGTGTTTTCATTATCCTACTCCTTTCCTTCCCTAGAGTCTTCTGACCTTGTGATATAGATATACTTCTGCATTCTCAACAGTTCTGCCAAATAAGGGTTAACTCTGACAGGTCCTGCTAAGTTAGAAAAGTTTCAGCTAAAAATAAAATGCTTCAGCTGTGGTCTGGAGACAGACTCCGTTTGGTGTCTATAGACCAACTCAGTACAAAGAAGCTTATTGCCCCTAGCTGATTAATTCTTTAGCCATGGCAGTGTATGAAACAAGCAAAAGAAATGCAAATGGCTTTCAGTCTTATGTGTTTCCAACCTACCTCCATGGCAACCATAGTAGAATGGCTGAAAAGAAGGCACAGGGTTCTGGGTGCTAAGAATTTTATAATTTTTAGTCAGTCTATAAACATACGCTTGCCAGTTAATACTATAAAGGTGAGATTTTTGTCCAGTGATCGCCAAAATGACTATTCAAAAGAACTGAAATACATCACCACTAAGACTCGTAGAGTAACTGAAAGACAAGAAAGGTGCAGCTAAGTGGAGAGCTGCTTCACAGGTTCTCCCTGATGAAAGAAGCAGAGGAGTTTGTAGAGGAGGTTTCATCATTTATTCAGTAAGAAACATCATTTCATGGGATGCTTAAAACATAAGCAAAAAAGACCAGTGTGAACATGACTGCTTCTTATGTACTAACAACCTACTTCAGAGGACAAAGTAACAAATGCTACACAGAATTATTAGCTAGATTCTCCAAAACAAGTCAAAATATATTTTTATACGTAATTCAGTGGCCATGGGGAGGATTGTGAAAAGTGTATTGGAAAATATGGATTTAGTTGAAAAATTAAGAGGTAAAAAAGAAATGTTTATCCCACCTATCATAAATAGTTTTTTCATAAACTGATAATAGATGAAAAACAATTTCTTGATTTTCTTTAAAATGCCTGTTCAGGTCATTTATGCATGCATGAAATACAAGAGTAAATCTGATATTCACTCTTTTTTTAAAAAAAATTTTCATTGCACTTTTTAAAAATATCATAATTCCATCTCTACTTGCTGTCCCCTCAGAGAGGATAGTTATTATACTGATGAAGAGAAGAAAAAAAATAAAACAGTAGGACAAAACTAACTAATAAGAAAGCCTTACCAGATGTCCAGTACTAGATCTTAGTTAACATTAATCAGTTAATGAATCCCCTGGAATGGTCACATTATTCAAATTTGTATTGCATATTTTCACCAGACTGGAACTAATTACTTTATTTTAAATAATTATAACTTCAAATAACACGGATTCACCCATAGTCCCCTTTCTCCACAGAGATTCAAGGGAGATACCTTCCAAAATCTCTTTTGGGAGGCTAACTGTGTAATAAGTGGGTAAACATGGCTAATAATAGAGGAGCTGGTGGTACAAGTGAGTCACCTGGGGCCTGGAAGCCTGCAACTACAGTAGTGTTGTGTAGCTTGAGCTGCGATGCCCAGTCAGTCTCCCTGCTACCTATAGGCTCCTTTAAGGTGGAGAGTGAGCACTCCCTGCTGGAGTGAAAGCAGAACTCAACAGGAAATGAAGCTCACACACTTCCTGGATACAATGGATGCTTGCCTTGTACTTCCTTCAAAGTCAACTGGTTGTTATTCTCTCCTCTCCTTAGCCCCTTAGCCCAAGATGATATGATAACTACAGAAACTCACAATTTAAGGTTAAGGGTTTATTTTAACACAGAAGGGAAAACTGAGGTAAAAGGGTATAGGGCTCTTGAAAGGCTTTTGCTAGGGGCGACTGGCAAGTGATGGCTATGAACCTAGAAGGTAAGGTCAGGCTGCCCTGATGTTGTTAATTGGTATAGGGATGTCCCTGTTGCTAGGCTACTCTAATCTAAATCCTGTCCACTTTCCACAATCCAAACATCCCTTCAACCTCCCGGGGTCCCCAAGTCAGGGGTAGCTGGGTGTCTGGGTGAGGTCAAGGAAATGAGAATCCCCAGTTTGGTTCTGCAGGGGTTTTTATAGTCTTAGCTCAAACTGTCAGCTCCTGGGACTGGCACCTGCCGGGCCAGAGTTCCATTCTCCTAACTGATAGGATTGCCATGGGTAATTTGCAAATGCAAGAGATCTTGCATAAATCCTACATTACAACTATAGCCACATTATTTAGTAGAATTTAATTTTAATTGTTTTGTTGTTATTATTATTATTTGCATTATTATAATCATTGGACATATTTTTCCTGATTCCTTTTCCTTCACTTTTCATCAATTAACACAAATCTGTACATCCATTTCATTATTCATTATATTCCTTGTTTCTTTTACTATTCTAATATTCCACTACATTTAAGAACCAGGATTCATTTGCCATTCTAATAAATTGGTATTTACTTCATTTTCAATTCTTTGTTGTTCCAAAAAGTGCTGCTATAAAAATTTTCACAAATAGTGGCCCAGATGTTTAAGTGCAGTTTTGAGCTATTAAAGCTTTTTAATCTCAACATTTAAAACTGTATTAAGATATTTGAGATAACCTGTATTTATGGAACCTTTCTTTTTTTACTGACCTTCCCTGGGGTTTAGACTTGGACCATATAGCCCTGGTTCATAGGGAATGGTTATTTTAGTCACTCATTTTAAATAATATCAAAAGCATTTACTTTCAGAGTATGTGCTTCATTTAACTAGTATGATCAGATTAGAATAAAATTTAGTTAGCAAAAGACTTTAGAAATAGTCTAGACCCCTTTATTTTGTGGACAAGGAAACTGAGACTTGGAAATTTTAGCTTCCCAATGTAACAAAGCTGGTTTATTTCAGAGCTGAGACTAGGACCTAGGTCACTTGACTGTTCTGTCCTTTTTCTCTGCTTCCTGATTCATGATTACCCAATGTAAAGTCATAAAGTAGTGTCTTTAAAATGTCGTTGAAGAATTTAGCTCAAGTTTGAAAAGCTGAAAATATTCTGTACCTACTATTTATTGCAAATAGTCATCATTGAAGTATTTATTCCATTTTAGGGTTCAGTTAACATTGGTATTGATACTTAGCATGTGGAAAAAACAAAGTTAATGGTAATTTGAGAAACTTTAAAAATTACTTAGGTTAGAAATATTTTCTGATTGTTTGATAAAATTAAGGAATTGAGACTTTGCTACCTGCTAAAGTCAGCTAGAAATATTAAATACTTTAGATGAGCTTTTCCTTTATTCTTTGAGATTAGCAATCTGCTATTTACTGAATCTTATCTCTTTGGTTGATATTCATCCCCACCTTCACATGAAGGGTCTATTTGGAATAGTGGGGAAAAAAAGACTGAATTACAAGTCAGAAACCCTTTATTATAGGCCTAGCTCTACCCCTGTTTAATTTTAGACAAATAGTTTAAATTAACTTAAACAATCTGATCTTTATTTTCTATGTCAGTCAAGTTTAGATAACAATGGAGATTCTATTTATTTCACTAGTTTATTGTGGGATAATTAATATGAAGACTTTGACATTTATAAGGTGATACACAAATGGAAGGTGGGTTGTTATCATATTTGATCCTATGACATTACCCACCTTGGATTTTGGCAAATTAACTTATTTGTTTATGCTGCTTCACTTCAATTTAGGAAAGCAGTAAAGAGAAGCATGTATTTGCAGTGAAATGGTAAAGGGAAAGTATTTTAAAATTGAGTTTTCAAACTTACTTTTACTCAAAATTTGATTAAAATTCCTGTTTGTTTCCTTTGCAAGGAGGAAAAAGTCTCCACAAAAAGCAGAGGTCTACCTTCAAGGTGCATTAAAGAATTATGTGGCTGAGGGGTGGGCATTGCCCATCACACATACAAGAAAGCAGTTAGCAGAATGTCAAAAACATCTTGGACAGATTGAAAAGTATCCTTTAAAAAATTAGATTATCAATTTCTGGAGTATAAGGATGTATTGATTTAATATATATGATGGTTTTGTCTTAGATACACAGGTGTGAAACAAGTGCTTTTTTATGGTAATAAGGCCAACATCCTAATTATTTTTCTACCGATACTATTTTGGAAGAAATGCTTTTAAATTATCATTTTTAATTCACTTTTTAAAAAATAAAGGATTGGCTTCCTGAAAGAACTTATCTTAGCTAAACTTAATGAATGCTAAAGTATTCAGAAAATAGATTTATGCTTTTAAACAATTCTTGAAAATAGCTATGGACTTCTTTTCATTCTCCTTAGCTCTATTTTCCAGCTATCTTCAGACAAGCAGCCTTTTAGCCAGTGATAGTCACTTAACAGAAGATGAACGTAAACATTTTTGTCAAGAAATACTTAACTTTGCCAACCAACAGAAAGAAAATCCAGGTAAGTAAAGCCCAATTAAATTGTAAAAATCAGGTAGTAATGGATTTTAAAACCTTTTAAAAGGAAAATCATCTCTTTCAGATAGTCTAGAATTCTCATTTACATGGTAACTAAACTTGCCAGTATCTGGTCAGATCTTATTAGAATGAAATTCTGAGAATAACACTATTTGCTCTGAATTTTTTGTTTCTTTTAGTGTATGCTTCAATTAGATAAGCAGAGTTCATTGGTCATATTAGCTATGTCTGCATGCCCTTTGTTGAATTATAATTCTCTTGCCAAAATGCATTTGGGTGCTTTTCAGTTTAGTTGAAGTTTATTGAGTGTTTTTGTCAGTCAGTGAATATTAAGTGTGTAGTACATGAGAGGAACTCTACTAAATACTGGACTTAAAAAAAAAGTAAAAGCATGATCCATTTCCTTTAGGAGCTCAACATAGGAGACACAAACTTGTTAAATGAGTTCATAAATCCAAGTTATATACAAAGTAAACAGAAGATCATCTCAGAAGGAATGTACTAGTATTGAGGGCACTGGGAAGGGCCTTTTTGGGAGTGAGCTAAGGAAACCAATATGCAAAGATGAAAGGCACAGAGAACAACTAGTGAAATGACATGGAGATGGAGTGTTGGATGCAAGGAACAGCAAAGAAGATTAGTTTTGCTGGATCATAGCATATGTGGAAGAGAGTATATAGCATATGGAGGCTAGCAGGATAGGATGAGGCAATGAAAAGGGCTTTCAATACATGAAATCAGGTAATCATAGAAATGAAATTTAAGTTTTGATTGAGGGGGAAAGACCATGGAAGAGCATGAAATCATTGTTTCAACCAAAGTGGGGAAATCTTTGCTTCTGTTTTTGTCCTCTCCAGGTTTGGTAATTTTCTGCAAGAAATATACATTTCATCGTCATGACAGAGGCATGTTCATTTTTTCAGCATTGCCTGAAATTTAGTTCTATGAAAGATTCTGTTTGTGAATGCATTTGAGGAAAAGGATTACTGATTTGTTTGTTTTATTTACTTGATTTACATTTATGGCTAAGGATAGCTTGGAAGCCATGTTATCTTCCAAGCATATGATTTCAAGTAGTCGACATTACTTCCAATTAGCTTTAAATAATCAGTAAGCATTTATTATGTGCTCATTGTCTTCTGAGCACTGTAGATGTTGGGAATACAAAGACAAAATACACTTCATACATTTTAGGGTATGAGGTTGGGCTGGAATCTAAATCCAGTTCATTAAAAATAATACTTTGAATTCAGGGGCTCTAGCTTCATAGATTACATTAGCACTGTCTCTAAAAAAAACACTTTTGTACTTGTGCTACTTAGAAACATAATAATTTTATTTATAATTTGCAGGCCTCAAAGTAATGTTGTCTATGCATTCCTTTGCACAACTGAAACATCTCCACTTTGATCCTTCAAATGCTCTTGTCCACGTGGGAGGAACTTTATCTATTGAGATTACCTTATTAAGCCAAATGCCCATCTCAGTTCAAGTAGAACAGATTGCTATCAGTGTTCACTTCAGCGTTGAGAAAAACAGCTACCGTAAGACTGCTGAATGGCTTACCAAGCACAAGACATCTAATGGCATTATCAGTTTTCCAAATGAGAATTCAACTACTCCTTTCTCCCGAAGTAATTCACCTGCGCTGGAATTATACGAGATGTATGAGAGGAGCCCCTCAGATAACTCCTTGAACACAACAGGGATCATTTGTAAAAATGTTCACATGCTACTACGAAGGCAAGAAAGCAGCTCCTCTCTGGAAATTCCTTCAGGTGTGACTCTAGAGGATGGGGCACACATATTAAAATGTAGCAATGTAACTCTGGAACCAGGGGTCAATAAAATAATATTCAGAACTCAGGTATGTTTTAAAATTGGTAAGTTGAATTTAAACTGCTAATACAAGACTGCTGAGAGACAGCATGGCCTATTGGAAATAGTGGCTAGCCTTGGGAGTTACTTGGGTTCGAATCCTGTTTGTGTCACATATTGACTCTAGGCAAATTACCTAACTTCTCCATGTTGTAGGTAACTCTCTTAAGACTATACCCTTCACAGGGGTGATTCAGTGGTTAAAGAGCCAGGCCTGGAAACCTTGGGTTCAAATCTGGCTTTAGACACAGCCTAGCTGTATGACTCAGGGCAAGTCACTTAACCCCAGTTGGCTAGACTTTACTACTCTTTTGCCTTAGAACCAATACTTGGTATTGATTCTAAGACAGAAGGTAAGAGTTAAAAAAATTACTATAATAAACTATACCCTGAAGAATAGTTACTCATCTACATTGATAGTTCCCTAATGAACTCACAGGTCCAACTCAAAAATAAAGACCTAATTCTGCTAGAATTTTGGTTTTGTCCTTTTAGATCATGTTTATTAATAACTGACATTTATCTCAAAAGATTTATATTATTTGTTGGCCAAATTAGAAGATTTTGATAACTTTGTCTTAGTTACCTATAATACTGCAGTGTAGTTCTATATCAGGGTTGCTGTGAATTGAGAATTTTGTTGAAATAGTTGTATGAATATACGTAGAAGTCATAGATTTTAAAATTGGATGGACTTCAGAAATTTAAATTTCAAGGTAGAAGGGACTCTTGGGACCCAGCCCATTCATTTTACAGATGGAAAAATATAGATCCAGGGCACTTGCCTCACAGATGACCAGTGGCAGAGCCTGAATGTTTAAGACCCATCTTCCACTTCCACTTTGTTCCATTGAGCCATGCAACCACTTGCAACTGCCCACCCTACTTTTGCTATTCCTTACTGGGTCTTCCAGTTATTCCTAGGGTGTTATTACATTTTTAAACAAAATTTAAATTTCTCTTGTTAAAAAAAGATTTTGTTTTAACAAGTATGTGATTATAGCACTTAAGTGAAATCCAAAAACAGAATAATGTTATATTCTCTAAAAGGGGGGGAAATAAGTGTTTTTATAACAACAGTCACCAAAAAAAACCACCCCAATTACTTGTCAAGAATCAATCAGTGGGGGGCAGCTGGGTAGCTCATTGGATTGAGAGCCAAGCCTAGAGACGGGAGGTCCTAGGTTCAAATCTGAAGTCAGCTGCGTGACCCTGGGCAAGTCACTTGACCCCCATTGCCTACCCTTACCACTCTTCTGCCTTGGAGCCAATACACAGTATTGACTCCAAGATGGAAGGTAAGGATTTTTTAAAAAAAAGAATCAATCAGTGAACTTTCATTAAGCACCTACTACTCATCAGATGTTGTACATACAACATTCTCCTCTGACTCATTTGGATAAAAATTGCCCAATTTATTCAATATGTTGAATGTAATACAGTTAGACCATCCCTCAGAAAGAAAGGATAGGTATTCATTTATTGAGTCTCAATTTGTTTTTCCATTTTGAAGTAGGTTTTCAGTATCTTTACTGAATGTCTCTATGTTCTTTAAGAATAATTCTGTCATGGATTTGCATAAATTAAAAATATAACTTCTGGAATATTTAAACTTTAAATCTAGGAAATTCTCAGGCATCATGGATAACTAGAGTTGGAGCTGAATACTAGAGTTCAAGTGAATGAACATTTTTTAGCTATGTGACCCATGAGCAAATCATTTAACCTTCTAAACTAATGATCCTCATTTTCCTAACCTATAAAAGGAATTAAGATAATACACTTACCTCAGTGGGTTGTTTTAAATAATGTACTTTATAAACTGTAAGGCACTACTTAAATCCTTACCCACCATACAAGTGCTTTTGTTTAGAAGAGCTGATATCCAGAAATTCTGGCTGTGCCACTTGATACTTGTGTGACCTTGAAATGGTCATTTAACCTCTTTGGGCCTCAATTTCTTCATCTATAAAATAAGAGAGTTGGATTCCGGTCCCAGCTTCTACCTCTAAATCTCTTATCCAATGATTATTCAGGAAAATAGGAATTATCAGCCTGGAAAAGAGAAAAAATTGCATGGTACATATAATTGATGGGACCTGATAACTGCCATCAAGTATTTGGACATAGGAGGATTATTCTTTTTCTACTTAACCCCAAAAGACAGAACTAGACTTAATGAGAGATTGCAGAGAGGCAGACGTCCTAACAAGCCAAAGAATATAGGCTTCATAGGTAGCTAGTAATTTCCCTCTCCCTTGAGATCTTCAAGGGAAGGCTAGGTGACTACTTAAAAGGTGCATTATGCAGAGATACTCATTCAGGAGTGGACTAGATGACCTCTGAGGTACCTTCCTACTCAGAATCTGGGCATATATGTATGTATGCATGCACACACACACATATAATATATATAAATTATAGAGATTGTAATTTAGAGATTGTGAATAACTTATCAAATCATGCATTATTTCTGTATTAGGCTAAAGAACCTGGAACATATACTCTCAGGCAGATGTGCACCTCAGTGGGCCAAGTGCAATTTGTTCTTCCTCACATCTATCCCATAGTACAGTATGATGTCTACTCTCAGGACCCTCAACTAAAAGTGGAACCACTGACTGGTAAGCATATTTAGTTTAATCATTTTTAGTATGATGGTAGAAGAAATAAGGAGAACAGATTATAAAATAAACCTAAAATTGGGTTGTTTTGGTCTTTGGGTTTCCTTTTTTTTACTCTTATCTCTGCTTTTAACAGTATAACTGACAGTTTGAAGCATAGGTTGACCAAAAAACTTAATGTCTTTCCTATCTTCTGAATTGTCTTTCTTATTCATCTTAATGTCAATGATTGGTAAACTGTATTGTATATGTATCATGTTATGCATATATGAATGAGTACATGCCTACTATCTACTTATATAAACTTTATACACATTATAGCCAAAGGCTATGCTTGTCAGCATCTAAGACAAAGGGGCAATAAACAGATTTTTGAATTCTCTCTTTACAATGAACATGCTTAAATTATTTCCTTATCTCCATTAGTGACTGTTATAAATATGTCTCGTGCTCTCCAGTTGGAACATAAATCTAGATATAGCTATATCACTATAATTGAACGAGCTATAACTTTTCTTAACAGATATTTAAACCATAAAGAGAAATTATTTGCATATTTTTTCTGTGTCCTTGCTGGATATTTACTGACATTTGACTGATCTTTAGCAACAGATAGAGTATATTTGTGTGTTTGTGTGTATGCACACATGTACCTATCTGTGTACATACATATACATAAATGTACACACATATGTACACATAAAATTTGACCAAGAAGAAATTTGCTAAATTTAGATTTAGTAACACCAACTACAATGAAAGTTTTATATTAAAAAAAAACAACTAAAATGTCACAGAAACTTAATCAGAATTATCATGAATTTGTTCAGATTAGATTGGGAAAACTGTATGTAATGCTTACTTCTGTGATCTTATCCATGTGGTATTTTCTTGAATGATACAGATTGCAATGCATCAGTACCTTTTCCTCCCATGTGATTCTTGGATTATGTCATCACATAAATCCTTCAAAAGGTTTACACTCAAAATATGAGCACCATCTATGTCATGTCATTATATGTATACAATTGCAGAATTCAAGCTATTTTTTATCATCTTTATAAAGGGAGATTGATTTATCTCCCTTTCCAGTCTGAATTTACGCTGCTGCTTAAATGCAACTTGCAATTGTAATATGCTGTAACATATTTATTTTCACCATATAGCTCTCACTTGCCTTCAAATAATATACAATTTTTTTTCTTTAGAGATTGTGGTATTCCAGGATTTGTCTCAGTGTCACCTGCATGGTGTTATGCAGGCATTAGTAGAAAAGTTTGGTTGTTAAAAAAAAGAGAGACATTGTTTCAAGAATTTTGGCAACATTAACAACTCTTTATAGTTTGCCAAATGCAATTTAGGCTATTTCTCCTGAGTCCATTTTTTTGTCTGTCGGTAGGGTCCATTCAATTGAATATCATCTGAAAAATAAGACATTTTTTATACAGTTGGATGACTAGGTAAAAGTCTTTTGAGTGATTCTGCATCACATTTTGGACATTTTGCAGTGTTCAGGGCATGATACAATCAGCACAATGCCATCCACAGACAGGAGCAATCCAAAAGGAATCCCTTTTCCGTTTGGACTCTGTGCCAAACAATTCTAATTGACATTGAAAAACACCATAGTGAACATATTTCCCTCTTTTTATGCCTCATTTGGTATATTAATATAGACTTGTTTTTACTATATAAATTTGCATCATGCAAATTTGACTTTATATGAAATCTGAAAGAATTTTGCATTCCCCCCCAAACACCTATATTAACTATACTGTAAAATATTATATTCTCTCTTTGACCCTGCCTCTCAGCTGTTCGCTTCATGGTCTCTAACTCACTCCCACCTAAAAAAACAAAAACAAAAACAAAAAGCTTTAAGATGAAAGCAGAAAAGGGAGATAAAATCTAGGGATTGGCTTGGACCTCTGGAACAGAAAGGAGACTTTGCCCCATTCCATCCACATGTTCAATCCTTACTTGTCTGTCTTCCATCCTTTTGTGCTACAGTACTGGATGTCTTTCCCTGGCCATTGTGTGTCATCTGTCTTCACATCTGTCTAGCCCTTAAGTGGTGCCCAGGCCTCTCAAATGTTTCTCCTGCTCTCAATTCTCTTTTCCCAGGCTTTCTGTATCCTTGAACCATATGCTCACTCCTTTCTCCTTCCTTTTCCTGCATCCATAGGTAAATTCACATTACATAAAAATCACTTTATATATACATGTCTCTTGAATTCTCCACCTATTTAAAGCAGATGTCTGCTTCTATATTTCTGTACAATGTCTGTAATCATTGAGAGTTTTTGAACAAAGTTTTGACAAATGTTTATTATACTTATATATTAAATGGTTTACGACTGGTTTCAGTGTTAAACAATGTTGTTATAGTTTGGCATTTAGGATTAAGAAGTCTAGGTTCCAATATCAGATATGTCACTAAGTAACTCAAACCTTATACAAATCATGACATTTTCTTTAAGCTTCTGTTTCATCATCTGTGAAACAGGGATTGGATGAGACAATTTTTAAGGTCCCTTCTAGTTATAATGATATCTAACCATTCTAGAAATCATACCAAGTTGTTAGTGCTAACCATTGTTAGTCCCTTCTTTGCTCTTGTTTAAATGCTTTTCATGCCACTTTCCACCAAATATCTTCTACTTCCCAGTGCTATTTAATCTCTTGAGAAGAATCCAGTCTAGAACTCTTCCTTAGGTTGCTTCTCAAATCTATTAAGCTTGACACTTGAAAGGAAATCCTAAACATAAACACTACTTTTTTAGTTACTTTATATTCCATTTCTTTTTTTTTCCTCTCAAAGTTTCTCTTTCATAGGATGTTATTGGCTTACCTACACCAGCAATTTCACCTTATCAGTCTCCATTAAAATTCTTCATTTCAGGATTTTTCCATTCTAAGCAAAAGGTGGTTCTAGTTGTCTCATGCTTATATTCACTGACAGCATATTGTCCTCCTTTCTCCCATTCATAGGGATGGGGAATGGGGGGTAGATGGAGTTGGGGAGGGAAGAATAGAATTATGTGAATAAATATATTGCTGCATATGGAATTAATATTTGTTAATTTGCTTACATTTTAATGCAGAAATAAATATAGCCATATAGATACAGGCCTAATTTTTGTCCTCAAATCTGTTTCACATAAAAACTATAATCAGTGTTGTTATCCAGCATATACCCTTTCATAGAAATTTCATTTTAAAGGTATGGCCTAAAGGGAAAAGGACCTACTTGTAAAAAATATTTGTTGCATCTCTTTTTTGTGGCGGCAAAGAATTGGAAATTGAGGAGCCGTCCATCAATTGGAGAATGGCCAAACAAATTGTGTTATATGAGTCTGATGGAGTACTGTTGTGCTGTAAGAAATGATGAGAAGAATGATTTCAGAAAATTCTGGAAAGACTTAAGTGAACTGATGCAAAGTGAAGTGAATAGAACCACATACAAAATGACAGCAATATTTTTTTGTTGAACAATTGTGAATTATCTAGTTATTTTCAGCAATCCAAGACAATCCCAGAAACTCATGCTGAAAAAATTCATTTGCCCTCTAATAGATTCTAAATGCAATCTGAAACATACTATATTTCCACTTTCTTCTTTTATTTTCTTTATTTGCAATCTTTTTCACAAAATGACTAATATGGGAAAATATTTTACATGATTGCTTGTAAAATCTGTACCAGATTTCTTGCCTTTCTCAGGGATGGGGGCTGAAGGGTGGGAAGGTGTGAGAGAATTTGGAACTCAAATTTTCGAAGAAAATAAATGTTAAAAAGATATGACCTAGATGTAGGGACCAATTCAAATTATTATAAAGCAATTGTTGGGTTTTTTTCCTTTCCAGAAAGTCTTTTGGCTGGTATTCCTCAAAAAGTCAAGTTTACTGTCACTACTGGCTATTATACAATAAAAAATGGGGACAGTCTACAGCTTAGCAATGCAGATGCTATGCTTATTCTATTCCATGCAGAAAACAGAGCAATAATCTATTCTAATACCAGAGGTAAGCATTCAGTATTAATTCATAATCATGTTATAGAGAAAATATGGGATTTTGACTTCAAAGAAAACAGCATAAGTATATTCTAGCTGTTAGTTAACAGATGTAATATTATCTTCTCATTTCCATCAAATGATTGTGATCTTGTACTGCTAAATTTATAAATTTATAAACCAGATTAAACTAGATTATTCAGTGTACTATAGCTTCCATGCATTTCATATACTAGAATGGTACAACCACTTTTTTTTTTTGCTCAGGTAGCTCCCCAAAAAAATACATACAAAAGATGTTACAAAATCAACTTTATAGCCAGTGCTATATGTGGCCATATGCTTACAAAATGAATATCCTGAAAAGACCCCTAGTCATTGTTTAGGTCAAAGGTTATTGATGGGAAGAAGAAAGGCATTAAATTGCTTTTTGCTATTTATTGTATTTATAGAGTAATTTTAAAGGTGTATGAAATAGCTAAGAAATCACTGCCAGTGCTGCCCAAGGACTGAGTGGACACCTTGAAAATTCTTTTCTACAGGCTAACTTGTTAAAGTTGGAAAAACTAATAAAGCCACTTTATGATGACCTTTAGACTTTGCAGAATTCTCTTACACATTCTTATTTGGTTCTCTTGACTCTGTCATGGCATGATGAAAACTGATGCCTAAGACACTGTGCTCTCCATTTCACAACTAATTACTTCCAAACTCACATTATTAGCACCTAGACCTTTTAGTTTCTTGCCCATGCCACCTACTTTTTTTTTAAAGTGGAGTTTGCCTACTGCCCATCTCATCCTCCTACCTCCATTTTCAGTTTTCCCTCAATCCTCCTATACATATTTTTCCTCCCTTGGAAGTAGAATTTGTCATAAACATGAATTATATTCCCACTGCATTGTCTGATGTGAAGATAGCATTGACTTTCCACTTTATCTATTTGTAGTTAATCAAATCAAGAACTTAACAGTATTCTTACTAGAGTTAGCTCTCTTACCTAATGGTTAGCTAGCTGCTAAGTAGGGATATTTTAAGTTGTTGATTTGATTAACCAAAAGGAGAGATCACAAGTCACTTAGTAGTTCACACCAACTAGGAGAAAGAAATGAGGGTAAGGGAATGATTCTGAAACTGCATTTTGTGTCTTTTAGAGAAATCTTCAGAAGCATCACTCATGATTCAGTCCTCAGAGAAGGTCACCAGTGTGAGTTTGCCGATGGCTCCTGCATACCACATGATTGAATTTGAACTAGAGGTTCTTTCTTTACCGTCTGCTCCAACAACTTCAGGGGAGAGTGACAAACTAGGGAATAAAGAATCTCATAGGAAAAATAAGGAGAAACAGAAAGCTGGCAACTGCATGGTTACTCTAGACCAAAAAGTAAGATACAGGGTTTTAAACATCTATTTTTTAATATTTAAATATAGTCATGAAAGTATTAGAAATGAAAATGATAATAACTTCTACTTACCATTCCCATTAAGCAATTAGATTGTTTAAGTACCCAAAATCCAAAAGACTAATAACAGTCAAAGATTTAGCGGATTTATGATGCTCTCAACATCAGTTGTATTTTTCCACTTATCTCTGTTTATCTTCAACCCTTAGTCAAAGGGATACATATGAGCCAGCATGCAGCGAGAGAGAGAGAGACAGAAAGACAGAGAGACAGAGACAGACAGACAGAGAGAGAGAGACAGAGACAGACAGAGACAGAGAGAGACAGAGAGAGAGAGATTGAGTACAAATTCACGGATGGAAGTAGTTTGCCTAGAGCAGTGATTCCCAAAGTGGGTGCCACCACCCCCTGGTGGGTGCTGCAGTGATATAGGGGGGCGGTGATAGTATGTGACAGGGGGCGCTAAGTAATATTTTTTCGGAAAGGGGGCAGTAGGCCAAAAATGTTTGGGAACCAGTGGGCTAGAGTAATAACAGTTGCATAGGATTCTAAGAGTATTGGTTAGGGAGGCAACTTATACCTAACCAGAAGTATTGCTTTCAAGTAATTTATATGACGGTGAAAGTTCCAAGATAGTATATTAAAATGACAGACAGATAATATGACCTGGCGTGTTCTAGTTTTGTCTTCTGAAAATTCAAAATTGATGAGGAAATCTATATCAGGACATAATTTTTCTTTGTTATTTATTAGTAACTTTTTAATCAAGCACTTTTGATCACTGTATCAGGAGTCAGAGAACCTAGGTTTAAATCTGGCCTCTGATTACTGCCTGTGTGACCTTAGGCAAGTCACTTAACCTCCCTGGGCCTCACTTTCTTCATCAATAAAATGAGCCTCTGAGGTTTCTTTCAGCCCTAGATCTATGATCCTATGTAATCTCTAAAACTTTAAATAAAGTTTGATTTAAGGTAAAGTCTACTTAACATAGCACAGGGTTCAAAGTTTTTATATCTTAAAAATGCCAGATGTCATCACTGAGTTTGGCCCGTAAGTTAGTGGTATTTTTCAGGATGTACATATATATATTTTTTTCTTTGAATAAGTCCTTTTCTGGGTTATAATTTTTGTTCTAGAATTGTCCATATTCATATAAATATGCTATTTGTAGCCAGTTGTTCTTCATGCAATTCCAACACTGAAGTGCAGACAGCAAAGCAAGAGAAGAAAAAGATAAGAGTTATAGTCTTTTAAAATGTATTCTTTATATATTATTACATCATTTTACCTATACATACACATCTATAACTGTCTCTCACCAGATATAGTAATTTTCCCCCGAATACATTTTACTTGAAAGAAATGTGGTTAAAGGAGATCTTTTCTCATATCTTTTAGATCTCACCTTCACTTTGCAAAATAAGATTTAAGCTTAATATATATAGGCTATTTACCCCAAGATTCCAGAATAATAGGTTCAGTTAGCGTGACTCTTTGATGTCACATAGACTCAACAGTTAGATGATAGTCTAATTTTCAGATTGAATTGGTATGATTTGGGTCCAATCTAACAAAATGACCTTTGATTGTAATCTACTGCACATTTTAAAAAAAATTATTTTTGTATTATGTATTCACAAGCAGTGATTGCTAATGGCTTGCTGTAGTCACCTAGTATTAGCAGCAAGGTCCCTTTCACTGGCCATACATAAATATAAGTCACAAACTATGGTTACTCCAGTGGTGACCACAAAAATAAATATTTTCCTTGAAACCTGAGTATCCACATTTAATCAACATTTTTGTGATTGTAAGAATCTTTGCTGCTACTAGGAGGCTACAACAGATGCTCATTGGTGACATTTACACTGTTTTGGCAAATTTCATTATGTATTTTACTTGTAAATGAATCTGACTGTGGGCTCCTGTTTTTGGTGGCTTTGTTTACTTAATTTATCCAACATTCAAAAAGACAATGTTAGCAGTCATGAAAACTAAGTGGGGTTGGAGAATAGGGGTGGTGTTCTTTAAAGTCACATGAGTACCATGAATGTAATTTTTTCCCCCTTTTAGGTGTCTATTGATTGTCCATGGTCAATTTACTCCACTATTATTGCATTAACATTCAGTATACCTTTTAAGGCCACCCATTCTTTGCTGTCAGCCGGAAAACGGTAATTAAATATTAATGATTTATTTCTTTTCCCAAAATGTCTGAAGTGGAGACATTGCTTTTCCAGGCTTAACTGTAATGGAGAGGGAGGGGAGGAATGGGGCCTTTTTTTTAAAAAAAAAATCATTAATAAAGAAGGATAACTTTTCATCTTTGAATCTACTGAGAAAAATACCAGAGGGTATTCAGTTTCTCTATGTATGTAGGAAGTGACTTGGAAAGTCTTTATTAGCTAATATTTTTGTTTGTGTCAAAAGGTATTTTGATTTCTTTGCATTTTAATTTTGACATTTCCTTGAATTTGGAAGCTTCTATTACACATATTTTTCATTCACAAAACACTTTCATTTTATGTTGTTTAAATAAAAATAAAATTCCAAAGTAAAATAAAGCTTCCATTAAATCTGAAAAAAATAGTCATAGCCTCAAAGATGTAGGTGTGATGGGGACTTCAGAGGTCACTTTTTTCCCCAAATGATGAAACTAAGGCCCAGAGAGGTAAAATCACTCCTGGTAGTAAGTAATGAAACCAGGGATTTGAATTGATGCCCCCTGCTTCTCAGTTCTTTCTACTACTTTAGCTTTTTTCATCATGGCCATCATTTTCCACAAATTTGTTTTTAAAATATCTCTTAAAATGTAGTGCTTGAACTGAACATAATATTTTAGATTTGTCAGGTATTTATTTCAGGCAGAATTCCTTCATTCATTTTATAATGCCAAATAATCACCTTCTTATATTTGTCATACTTTTACACTTTTTTGTTCACTTTTTGGAAAAGTGGTAATGCTAGGTGTTCCTAGTTCCATTATCTCAAAAAAATTCAGGTAAGAGTAATGAATTGTAAGGAAAGAGACCACATTTCAGTGTGCTCTTCCTTAAAAGATTTTGTGAAATCACTTAACTGAGGCTGTTAAAACCATGTCCATGGGACCCCAAATTTCTTTAGTCACACATGGATCACCTTAGAAACCAAGACTGTTCACCTTGTTAACGAGAGAACTAAAGAGTTCCCCAAATACAAAATCTGTCAAATGAGGCCAAACAATTAACTTCTTATGTTTTTTACCTTTGTGATACAGAGATAGCTGTGATAGCTCTTATGTTTACACAGTGTGTGAAGGTCACTAGCTTCATAGGGTCTAAAAAGTATAATCCATGCCTGGTTACTTGTAGGAACCTGAATCAGTGGGACATTTTCTCCCCATGTTAGATCCTATTATGATTATTTCAGTTTGACTTTAAAGGACCCTTAGAGGTCATGTAGCATACTGAAGGCCAGAGGGGTGGATTGGCTGAGGCATCACACAGTTAGTGGTAAAGGCACAATCCTCTGACTCCAAACCCAGCTGCTTCTTATGAAAGTAGAAACATTTTTTAAAGACCTAGTGGATTAAATTGCTAAATCCATAAAATAGACCTTGATACTAAACATTTTAAAAGAAATATTGAAATTTTTGTTTTACCTTTCATAGTTCTTGCAGTACCTTTCTAGCCTTTTCTCATCACCCTCCATATATATACTCTATTCTTCATCTTAACCTAAAATGGGCTCCTTTGTCTCTTGCCTTTGTTCAAACCATTCTCTATACTACTCTTAACTCCCTCTCTCCCCATCTTCACCTTTTGAATTCTTATTCTTCCTCAAAGCCTAAACCAAATGCCACTTCCAGGAAGACTTTCCTGGTCTCCAAATAGAAAATTACTTTCTCTTTCAGACTTAGTCTTATAATCCTCTTGTTGTAAATACTGTGTATTATAACTATCTATAGAGGTACGAGGCCAGGACTAGTTTTAGCTAAACCTTATATCTACCTAGTGCTCTGTACACAGTAAGTGCCTAATAAATGTTTTGTTCATTTTGAAAATTAAAGCGAGATCTCAGTTTGTTATTGAATCCTTAAAATTTTAAGAGAATCCACTTCTGTTTTCTTTCCAGCATAATTTGGTGGAATATTTATTAACATTGACTTGTGAGGTTTGGGTATACAAATAGTGTTGGTGTAGTTAGAGGAAGCAGGGAGATAGGAGGAGTATTTTTTGACTTGTTTCAGAAGACATGCTTGTTAGGAAAAAGTTAAGAATCAACAAAATAAATGCATATAAAACTGGTTTGCATCTTTTTTTGGCCATTACTGTCTTACCTCAGAGTGTTTTGTAAATCTTATGTGAATATAATGTGTATTTAGTACTTGTTCCTTGGACTAGTGCCTTTTAGCAAGACAGAAGTGCATTTAAAATTCTTAAACTTTGTGGAAATTTTAATTTTCCCTAATATTCATTTTTTCCTTTTCTATTTCAGGAAATATATTCAAGTTTGTGTCCAGAATTTATCAGAACTTGGCTTCCAGCTATCAGACAATAACCTTATAGATACTGGAAATAGCCCAGATCTGCAACTAGTGCCGTTAAATACTAAGAGACAGCAGGTAATATTTTTCTCCCTCTGCTTTTGTTTCTCAGCAAAATAACCAGAGTGAGGCCGAAGCATGTGAAGTGCTGAGTCATATTCTCTCAATAGCTTGATGTTGCATATCAAATAATTGGCATAAATGTAAGCATATATTTTGTGGGGGGGGTTAAGTCAACTTTTTTTTTTTTTTTTTAATTTTAAACCCTTAACTTCTGTGTATTGACTTATAGGTGGAAGAGTGGTAAGGGTAGACAATGGGGGTCAAGTGACTTGCCCAGGGTCACACAGCTAGGAAGTGTCTGAGGCCGGATTTGAACCTAGGACCTCCCGTCTCTAGGCCTGACTCACAATCCACTGAGCTACCCAGCTGCCCCAGTTTAAGTCAACTTTATTTAAATTGATCTTTTTTACCCTACTATGGAAGTTTATAGTAGGCTGCCACACCTCTGTAAATTATAATTTTTTTTGTGGTCCCTTATGCTATATAGATTACAGAATTATAAACAATTGAACCTTTTTTGCCAGTCTCTGTGTTGCTGTGCAACTTTAGACAAATCGTTTTGTCTCTTGGTTTCCTCATTTCTAGACTGGGGATGTCACTACTTCTGCTACTTATCTTACAGAATTGTCAACAGAGTGCTTTGTCAATTGTAAAGCACTAACTACATCAGTGTGAGCCTTCAGGCTTCTCTTGCTGTGGTGCCTTTGGTTAGTAATGTGCTAGATCCATGGGAGGCATTCTATGAATGTTTAACAGTGAGAAGATAATTTTTAGCCTAAAACTTGGAAATAACATAAAGGAAGAAACACATCTTATTAGTGAGTGATTAGTCAAACTTACTTCAGCTCTCTGAATTTTATCTAATGTGATACATTTTTGTATGGTTGCATTTCATTTTGTTGCCTTTTTTTATTATGTATTTAGGGAGAGTTTGAAAATCATTACCTAGATCACCTAATATCAGCTTAAGTGTGATATTTTCATGGGCAATGTCATTACATGTTCTAGTTTGGAATGTCTTACCTCTAGCTCAGAAGGCCTGGGGTTAGAATAACTGGTCCTATAAAAGGTAAAAATTCATATTAGAATAGTTTTGTTAGAGAAATTTATGTTTGTCCACACTGCCTGGCTGCATTTAACCCTGCTTCTGCTGGTCATTTTTCCATGTTTTTAGAGCATAGTTGGTATTTGTTTAGGGAAATAAAAAGATTTTTTTTGCCTTTTTTTTAAAAACAATTATCTTTTTTAGTGTTTTGAAAAGCTTTTCCCTCTTATTTTTGAACATCAGATTTTGTAGTTTTACCTTCTTGCCTTTAATTTTGGCTCTGTGCAAAGTTATTGCACAGTTCATAAATTAAATTCTATTCATTCTTTCTGTACCTTGATGTTGCATATCAATTATTTAATTGCATAAATATAGGCATATATTTTGTGAGTTTTCTTTAAAGTTAACTTTGCTTAAAATAATCATTTTTACCCTGTTGTGGTAATGTACAGTGAAGTGCCACACATTGGTGAATTATTTTTTTTTCCTTTTCTTTTTTGTGATCCCTTATGCTCTGTAGCTTATGGAATCATAAAAAATTAAGCCAGTTTTTGCCAGTTTGTGCAGTATTCTGCAGGGAAGCAAAGCCAGGCAGGAGGATCCAAGGGAAGTGGTGGGTGATATAGGACCAAAGAACAGCATATACATACAGGCATATCATAAAAGAGGGTTTGTCTTTTAAAACAAACAAATGTAGTATTTTCTATGCACGAAACAATTTAAACTGGAATGCCTAACTTCTTTATATATGATTCTTCTGGCACTGCTCATAAAAATTATAATTTTTTTCAGCACATCTGCAGCAAACAATCAGTATTCTTTGTGTGGGAGCTGATTTGGACAAAGGAACTTCCACCTTCTCTGAATTGTCACTTTTCACTTGACTTTTATCCAGCCTCTGAAGTTCGGTCCATTTCCTTAAAGCCGTACAGTTATGAGTTCCAAGTGGAAAATTTTTTTGTAGGTATTATATTACGTATTTTACTGTATTTTAAAGAAGAGTTTAGAGAGGGATAATGTGAATGGTGAAATAAAACCATATGCAAAGAAATCACTTTTTAAAAGTATCTAGGTTAGAATATAAATTCTTTACATAAGCTGTATTCATTCTTTATTCTATAGATAAGTTTTATTCAAAAAGCATTATAAGACAAGTGATAGCTATTCCTATTGACTTAAAATATATTATCACTGATTTTAGATTTGAATTCCCAGACCCTTTTTCTCTAATACATCCAAGTACTGTACAATGATAGTCCTAACAGTTAACTGTGGTTAGCTCCTGTTTATGTCAGTTTATTAAAATATATTAAAAAGCAGGCTTTAGTGCTTCTTTAAAGAACTTAAAAAACTTTTTAATAAAATTTGTGGATATCCCTTATTTTTACATCATCTAAATTTCCTTCTTTTCTTCTCCCAAAGATACATGTAACAAAGAATTTTTTACAGAAAAAGAAGTCAGCAAAGTCAATTAAAATTGAAAAAATAAATATATATAAGGTTCCACATTCATAGACCTCCCATATCTGCAAAGGATTAAATATGTAACTTTTTCATATAAATATTAGAGGTTTTTTTTAGCTTAAAATGTGTAATTCTAAGAGACCAAAAAGAACTTTTAAAATTATGAAAATCTTTTAATTTTTAAGTTAAAAACTCAGGCTCTGTTTAAGATATTTACAAATGTTATTTTATTAAGTCATTTGTCCTTAAATGAACTTGTACTTGGTGGCTTATTTATATTAATAATTAATTATTAAATTAATTTATTGGGCTTACTTATTGTGACTTTTTAGCAATTATTGTTATTATATTATTATTAATATTAAGCTTATTTATAATGACTTTTCCCAAAAAAGAGGTTTAATAGGTTGATTACTTATATACACTTATGTGTGTATGTGCTTATATGTAATGTGTGTGTGTGCATGTGTATACGTACACGTTCATACACACAACCCTATTTCTAGAGATACTAACTTGAATATATTTCCTGAAACAGAAAAGGAAAATATGAACACATAGGAAAATTGAAATTTTCACAAAGTTTAAGAACTTTAAATTTATTTTTATCATGCTAAAAGAAACTAAGGATCCAGTTTATACATATTAATATAAGATTTATAGAATGCTCTAAAGCAGTGATGGGCAAACTGCGGGCCAGATGCGGCCCCCTGAAATGTTCTATCCAGCTGCCCGACATTATTTCTAATCTGATGAATGCAGTGAGTAGGATACAATACAATGAAACTTTGAAAGAGTTTCCTTAGAAACAGACTGACAGATGAGCATTTCCTTTCCTTTGGCCCCCTCTTAAAAAAGTTTGCCCATCACTGTTCTAAGGTAAAACAACAGTGGACAGAAATGTTGTAATTGAACTCTATGCATTTATTTTGTTTATTCTTATATAGATCCATGCCAGTAAGAGCCAACTTTTCTAAATTACATCAGAATAGCATACTTACATATACTTATTATATGTGCATATGCATATACATATAGTACATACACCCACTTATCACTCCTGGGCCAAGGACGGTCCCTAGCCCGGATGAAAAAGGAGGAGGGTTGGGCGTGGGGCTAGCAACCCCACCCTGTAAAAACTACATCTGCTAAAGAAACTGCAACCTAAAGTAGGGGCAGCTGGGCTAGCTCAGTGGATTGAGAGCCAGGCCTAGAGACGAAAAGGCCCTAGGTTCAAATCCGGGCTCAGACACTTCCCAGCTGTGTGACCTTGGGCAAGTCACTTGACCCCTATCGCCCACCCTTACCACTCCTGGGCCAAGGACGGTCCCTAGCCTGGACAGGTGACCCTGAGTGACCCTGAGCGACTGTGTGTCCCATAAAAAAAAAAAAAAAAAAAAAAAAAAAAAAAAAAAAAAAAAAAAAAAACATACACCCAAGTCCTTGGTAGCTTGTTTTTTTCCATATCTTACAGTTGGCAAAAGCATGCTTTTAATGATGTGAAGAGTTAGTTGTATATAAATGGTACTATTACCAGATTTTCCTCTTCTCTCCCCAAAAGCCTACTCAATATTAGCATATGAGTAGACTTCAATTATTAGTATTCAGTCTTCAAGCAGAAAAATACTGAAGAAACTAAATTTTGTTTGAATTGCTAGACTAGTAAGTGTCTACCACATATGTATCAGGTTGAAAGTGGTATTGGAAAATTTAGTGTATGATTCACAACTTTTTAGTCTCAATAGA
The DNA here is from genome assembly GCF_016433145.1 of Gracilinanus agilis. NCBI lineage: Eukaryota > Metazoa > Chordata > Mammalia > Didelphimorphia > Didelphidae > Gracilinanus > Gracilinanus agilis. Next base: position 413,488,269 of record NC_058132.1, on the reverse strand, counting down.
TATCATTTTGATAGTCCAAGATATCCTAATTATTAAATACTTAGTAAACAAGAGAATAGCAATTTAGTCTTATTCTCTTAATTTGTTAATTTTAAAGTCAGCTTCCTAGGCTATACTTATTCTGGCTTTGAGAGCTTCACAGGATCCAAGCTTTCTTTTCTTCATTTTAATTGGAAGGCATAAATTTGATTTCAGATAGCTTCCTAATAAGTTACCAAGGAGAACATAATTACTTCCTTAGCATCCTTACCCAAATATTCTTAATTTGGATTACCTTTCTTACATTGTATTTTTTCATGTAATTTTTTTTCTTTGCTACACAGTCTACCTGTATGTGTTTATTTTTAGACAGCAAAAAGTCCCTATTTTTATTGCCCCTTATGCCCACGTGTAGGCAAAAGATAGTCTAAATCTCTGTGACAAGCTTTTTTTGTGTTAGAAGAAAACTTCCTTGGCAAACAAGTTGTTCTCCCTCCAAATCTAAACCAGTGATGGTGAACCTTTTAGAGACTGTTTGCCATGCCCCACCCCCACTGTATGCCATGCCCCATTACCCCCAGAGACTAAATGCTGTGCCTGTCCCTCCCCTCCCACATATACATACCTTACCCCAGACATGGGAGAGAGAAAGGGAGGGGGGTAGCCCAAGTGCTCCACTCAGGTGAGGGAAAGGCGCACATTGAGAGTAGGAGGGAAACAGCTCCTTCCCAGTCCCTCTGCCTTTCTAGTAACTAACTCTGGCAGACAACAGTGTGTGTGCCCACAGAGAGATGCCATCTTTGGCACCTGTGCCATAGGTTCACCATCATAGATCTAAACTTACTATTATCTCAGACTTAAATCTATAAAAGTTGTATATCGATTGCTGAAAAATTAGGTTTTAGTTATTCTTAGAGATACTCACAAATTTTTTGAACCTGACTTAAGGCTTCTGGACAGGCCTGATTTTTCTTTCTTCAAAGGGCTTGCCCTTTTTCCTCTGAGCATACCTAGTCCCAAAAGGAAATGTCAGTGTGAACCTATTATAATCTTAAATAAATGTTTATTCTCTAGTTATCAGCAATATATATTCTGAAAATGCTTATACATTAATCATATGTGAGGAGTTAATTTAGAATTGGTTCTTCATTAGTAATGGTATCATAAAGCTATTTCATCTGTAATTAAAGACAAATAAGACAACTAGCTCTAAGATGTTAATTTATCACTTGATAGCCTCATCAATGCTCCTTTTTAAAAAAACATTGGTAGCATTCAATTGTAGCATATAACTTATTATCCAAGTTGACCTGTCTTAATTAACATAAGTCATTCTTAACAATAGCTAATTAATATTGCTCTGTATCTTTCTCCCTCACCCAGACATTATATAATGTGAAAGCTGAAATATTCCCTCCTTTAGGAACAGAGTATTGTAAAACAGGTTCACTCTGTTCTTTGGAAGTGTCCATCACACGACTTTCTGACCTCTTGGAGGTGGATAAGGATGAGGCATTAACAGAATCGGATGACTATTGTACCACAAAACTTATGTATGAAGGTGAGTATAGACTATTTCTCATTGCAATTCTATGTATAATTAAATGGCCTACTTAATAGGATATGAAGTAGTTTTGTTCTCACATATTACAAAGCGTATGTCTTACTAACACTTAAAATGTTTTTATTCTAAAATAATTTACTTCCATTTTATATTGGAATACACAGTTGCATTTCATCATATAAATGAAGTTAGTAAACAAGTTACTAAAATTTCTTGGAGATTTTGGATCTGGTCACCTTTTTTCTTTTGTGAATGACTTATATCCCTTTACTTTCAGCTATGATCTCTCCTTTAAACCTCTGGTCTGCATCCCAGTTTTATGTACTGAATGCTTCCACCAATTCAGATTTGTTACATCTAAAAATTAATTCCTCTTGACCCTACATCCAAGTCACATTCCTGGCTTCCCTGATTATTTTATCCTACTCATTCTTCAATACCAAACTCCTGTCTCCTCCATTAAACCTGTTGTGACCAGTGCCCTTTAGAGGGATCTTTCTGTCCTCTGAACTCTTATTTTGCCTATACTGCTGACTCACCATAGACTCTTAAGGTATCACTTTGATCTTTGGAAACTTTTCATTTTTAAATCTAACTAGATTGTAAGTAACCTACATAGGGATTTTTCCTCATTTTTCTTCATATCTCTCACGGTATCTTATACAGGACAGTGGTCATAATAGATATTTGGTATCAAATAAATTAATAGGACTCTATATCACTTTTTGAGTGATTTCCTTCTACTTACTTGCTCCATATATTTTTGTGAACAAAAGGCTTCTTCAAAAATATGTAATTTCATTTGTGCGTATATATTCCCTCCAACAATTCAGATTGAAACCCTTCTTTGCCTTGGTAGATACTAGTCATTGGCAACTGAAAAAAAACTCATTCACTATCACTATAATTAGTCTGGTAACCCAACTTTTTGTGAGTGTGCCTGTCATCTAAAAGCTAACCCATCTAAATGTTGGAGAGGCTTATTATCAGAAGGTTTGCCACTAGATGATAAATTTTTTTATCATTCTAATTCATAAAGAATGTCTAATAGAAGCTACCTCCTCTACTCCTTCAAGATGGAGCATGTACAGAAGATGGTCCAGGAGTTCTCAGCTGTGATTGTGGTTGCAAGAAGAGCAACAGTATGAAAGTCATGGGCTAAACAGAATCCAGCTAAGGGAGACTGAAGTTGGAAATCTAAATTAATTTTGGAATCTTAATTCAGGCATTGACATCTCTAAAGGCACAGTAGGTTTTCACCAGACTGCATGTTTTCATTCCAACAATGAGAACTTTTTTATTTCAGAATTTTAAAGTCACTTTGTGAAATCTAAGTAGACGAACTCATATAGCAATTGTAGTACCTGATTTGAAGTTGGCCAGGTCTTTTTATAAAAATATGCTAGGGCTCTAGGTAAGTGAGGGTTCCTTTTCTCTACTGCATTCATGGAACTGAGAAATGACAAGTTGCGGCTGTTGTATCTAACTAAGAAAATACAGTTGAAGATTTTCGGCAGAAAAGCATGGTTAGAGGAATACATCATGTCTACACAGAGGCTAATGGTATAGATGCAGCTATGACAGATTTGAAAAACCTTTTTCTTCTGAATAACAAGGCTAAAATAGGAGCAGCCCCTCACAAACCATTCGTTTTTTTTTTTTACATCACGACAGTTGAGCAAGTTTGACTTTAAATTGTGAAAAATTTATGGAAGAGAATCCTCTTTGGAGAAGTATCAGAATTTTACCTAGTATTTAATCTTTGTTCAAAGTTCCTGTTTATGACTTTGGCTCAAAATTTTTCATTTTTTTATTTTTTTAAAACCCTTACCTTCCACCTTAAAAGCAATACTGTGTATTGGTTCAGTGGCAGGAGTGGTAAGGGCTAGGCAGTGGGGGTTAAGTGACTTGCCCAGGGTCACACAGCTGGGAAGTGTCTAAGGCCAGATTTGAACCTTGGACCTCCCATCTCTAGGCCTGGCTCTTAATCCACTGATGTCTCAAAATTTTAACTTCAAAATAAGTGACAAAAAATTTAGCTTAAAAAAAAAAGACCCATAACATTTCTTTAACTTCTTCCTGATCTATGGGAAAATACTGGTTATCCAAACCTTTAAGAAAGTAATAAAAAGCATATTTGTGGAAATGAAATTATCTCTATCTTTGAAATAATATTAATGCTTCTTAGGTAACATGGGCCAGTTGTGTGGAGGGTTGAATGTTTAGAGTAGAGTTGGTGGCACAGTGGATAGAATGCTGGGCTTGGAGTCAGGAAGACCCAAGTTCAAATCCAGCTTCAAACATTTACTGTGACTCTGGGCAAGCTAGTTAAGCCTATTTGCCTCAGTTTCCTCATATGTAAAATGAGCCGGAGAAGGAAATGCCAAACCACTCCAGGATGTTTGCTAAGAAAATTCCAAATGGGATCATGAAATGGGACACAACCAAACAACAGCAACAACAAGCTCTATGAGAAGATTAACCACCCTACCAGCCCCCCAAAGTAGTAGCCTCATGGATACCTTTATATAGACGTAAATGGCCAAGTTTTTAGAAACAGTCTGTTTAACAGTTAAGCTGTCCTTTGATCCTCACAACAAACTACTGTGAGTGAAATTCAACAAAGGTTAACTGAGGGACATTCTCTTTGAGCAAGATAACATTTTATTAAAGGGCACTGCCTGTCCATGGGAGGAGTCTGATGACTGCCTCAGTGAGATTCCACTTGTTTTTATAAACGTAGAACAAAGAACAGCTACGGGTAAGTGAGGAAGTAATACCATTGGTTATGAGGTTAACGGCATTATGGTGGTGAAGGCAGCATGATCGGTTTCCTTAAGTGAAGGGGTTTGCGTCCACATGCGACCCCGGCCACGCCCCTCTGACTTAGAGGAATACTTTTTGGATATATGACACATGCAGCATCCCGAGGCCACAGATAGCAGACTCACTGGTGCCTGGGGAGGAGAACTGGGTAAGGCCGAGGCTACGCTGGGATACGTACAGACAGCTTATGTGCTCTCAAGGATAACACATATGTGTCACAGAGTTAGAAGGGATTACAAGCTTCCTTGGCACAAGATGATTTGCAGGTCATGCTAGGGTAACAGTTCTTTTTAAAATAGACTATTTTATGAGAGTATTGAAACGTTAGCCAAGAGTTTCTCTTGAATTAAAAATGATTAGTTAGTAAGAAACTGAACTATGATATCTAATGTAAGAGGACTGAACTTTAGAACTCGTGAGTTTCACTCAGAGGTGAAGAGACTTATGTTTTGTTATATAAAATACAAACTACAGAATAGATCAATAATTAATTTTCATAAATCCTAGGAGTTAGATGCTATTATTATCCCCATTTTACAGATGATGAAACTGAGGCAGAAGTTAAATGACTTATTAAGTGACTCTAATAGAGTTCAGGGAGGATTAGCACCCCTGGTTCAAGGACCTCGTAGGCCCTTTTCAGGGCTGCTCATCCACCTTTAGTGTCTACCTGTCACCCAGCTCTCACCTCTGGCTCCAAGAAGCCATGGCACTCTCAGCTGCCACACCCCAGACAAACTGTCTCAGTAGATGGGATAAACCAGGCCTCAAACCCATCAGTGAATTAGGGGGGTGTCTGCACCAAGCATGTGAAGATTTCCCCTGGCAGAATGGCTGCTTGAAAATAATTTGTTTTAGCAAGCCATAAAGCAAGTAATTATAAATTATTCATGTTAAATACACACTTCTTTAACTAGCAAGATAGTGTAGTAGTTGGAGCTCTGGGCCTGGAGTCAGAAAGAGTTGAAATTTGACCTCAGACCTTTAATAGTTGTGTACGTAACCTTTGTCTTAGTTTCCTCATTTGTAAAATAGGGATGATACAAGTAGCACCTATTTCCCAGGGTTGTTGTGAGGCTCAAATGAGATAATATTTTATTAAGCACTTAACACAAAGTCTGACATAGTAAGTGCTTAAGAAATGAAGAGTGAGAAATGTAGATAATATAAAAACAAAAGACACCAATAAAATGTATTCTTTATCTTAGGAAAGCAGTTTACACAGCGCATTATAGCATTACAAAGTACTTCAACTCAGAAGACATAAGTTTAAATCCTGCTTTTGACCCTTAGGTAGGGCATGACTTTAATAGGGTCACTCCTAGGCTTTAGTTTCTTCCCCCTTAAAATAAAATTGTATCAGACTGACAGCTCTACAGCCACCATCTTAGAATGTATAGAATGCATGAGTCTCTCCACTTTGCATCTGCTGCACTGATTAGTTTTAACTCCAAGATACCCTTCCCTGCCATACTGCTAATTCTAGCCTTAAGGGATACTACCTCCCTTAGCCTCCTCTCCCCTCTGATTAGCAGAGTACAAAATTCCTCCCTATTCTGTCCTAAACTAGGCTCAGCCTCCCTCCCTTTTGCATCCACTGACCTACCTAGTTTCAACTCCATGGAACAAAATGCCTTGGACTGAGTATCCCCAAGTATCCAGTGTCCACCCTGTATTGCACTACCCCCACCCCACCCCTCTCTTTCCAGCCTCTTCTTGAGTTTGGTCACCTGCTTTAGATTATAAGCTTGAAGGCAGGGACTGTCTTTTTATAAATTGTGTCCACAGGGCTTAGCACAGTGCCTGACACATAATGGGTGCTTAATAAATATTGATTAGCCCAGAATATGAGAAATTGGAAGAGACTTTTTAAATAATTAAGAAATTAGGAAGTGAAATGAGAAGTTATTAAAATACCTTAATTTTTCAATAATCTAATTCTTAACTAAATATACAAGAAAATTTAATATTCCTTAGGGGTAGGTTTTGCCTGGGTTTATCAAGCAGTAGCTATGTTAGACAATAGGGATAACAAAAACTAAATACAGAATAATCCTTGCCATCTGGCAATTCATGTTCTACTGTACTGGGTAATCAAATGTAAACAAGTAAGTCCATGATAGTTTGAAAAAGGAAAGACTACTAATAACTAATCAGGAAAGGTGGTACATGATGAGAGCCATGAAGGAAGCTGGGTTTTCCAAGAAGTGGGGCCTCAAGTATTCCTAGCATAAAGGACAACCTGTGCAAACACACAGGGTTTACATAATAAAAGTATTTGCTTTTATAAACAAAATTAACATTTCCCTTTTTTTTTTTCCAGTCGTTGACAATAGTAGTAATTGGGCAGTATGTGGGAAAAGTTCTGGAGTTATCTCAATGCCTGTGACAGCACGAGCAACTCATAAAGTCCACATGGAAGTGATGCCTCTTTTTGCTGGATATCTCCCCTTTCCTGATGTCAGATTGTTTAAATACCTCCCTCATCATTCTGCTCATTCCACACAACTTGATGCTGGTATAAATTTTTTTTTTAATAGGAAGACTTCATATTAGTGATTATGTAAATTGTTTAAGTGTAGAAGTGAAAATGTCATTGTTTTTTAGCATTTGATTGGATTAACAAATATTTAATGAGATGTCTGACATATTCTGAAGGCATTTTTAAAAATATGATCTTTTTGCTTTGTGTTTGAGGGAATGTACACTTTATTTTTCATTTGAACACTAGAAAAACTTAAAAGTTTACACTAGCACATCACACATTTCCAAATTTAAGAGATTTAAAGAAAAAAAAGAGAGGGAGCAGCTGGGTGGCTCAGTGGATTGAGAGTCAAGCCTAGAGATGGGAGGTGCTAGGTTCAAATCTGGCCTCAGACACTTCCTAACTATGTGACCCTGGGCAAGTCATTTAATCCCCATGCCTAGCACTTTTTGTTCTTCCACCTTGGAATCAATACACAGGGGAATGGAAGGACATCATTATGATTAGAAAAAGAAGTATTTACTTTAACAAAGGATATAATAACTTAATTATTAAAAATAAACAATTTGATTACATAAAATTGAAAAGCCAACATTTGAATAAAAACATTGAGGTTGAAATTACATGAGAAACATCTCTTGAGTTTTCATCACTCCACCATCTGATTAACAAAGATGAGAATAGTAAATGCTGGAGAGATATGAAAAGACAAGCATTCTAATGTACTATTGGAACTGTGAATTTATCCAGCCATTCCAGAAAATAGCTTGCAATCATACTGGGAAAAAAATCACTAATGTTTAAACATACACCCTTTTAAAACCCAGTGATACTACTGCTAATCCTCAACAAGATCAAAGACAGGGGATGGCTCCCATTTGTATAAAAAAAAATTTTATTGCAACACTACTTATAGCAAAGAACTTCAAAATAGGTGCCCATTGGTTAGAGAAATTTCCTAAGAAACTGGCATGTTAGTATAATAAAATGTTATTACACTATAAAAATTGACAAACATGGGGAATTCAGAGAAATTTTGGGAAGACTTGTATGAACTGATGAAAAATGATCAGAACCAGGATAAAAATTTGACCTTAATTATGTAATATAACTTTAGTTAATATAATGGCCTCAATTAATGCAATATAAAACAATATTTGAAAACAAATATAGATAGCAAATGATTGGTGTTGAAGAAAGAAATGCATCCTGTCTCTTCAGAGTGAGATGGTGGAGTTAAGTGTGGAACGAAGATACATTTTTGGACATGACAAATGTGTTTATTTTGCTTTTCTTGTTTTTTTGTTATAAAGGAGGGTTCTATTTCGATGGTGAAGGATTAGAAGGTGAAAATGATAAACAAAATCATCAATATCAAAATAAATCATCAAAATATCAAAAAAATTCCTGATAATTACAATTCTGGATCCCTCAAATGCAATCTTGTTAGCTCTTCTGAGTTAATATAATACTAAAATAGAAATTAATATATTGAGATACTTTATGGATGCTTAAAATTAAATTTATTCTTATAAATATAATGTTATGAGTTTTATTTGAAATTATTTGAGAATGAAGATACAACTTTTTATATCTTCTTTTTCAGACAGTTGGATTGAAAATGATAATCTGTCAGTGGACAAGAATATGGATGATCAGACTGACAGTAGTAGTCTAAAGAGCAAAAGCAGCTCCCATTCAGCAGCCAGTGTGGAACATAAAGGCTTGCCAATGCCCCGGCTACAACCATTTCCATCTGGCCAGGTCTTTAATTCAAGCACTGGCATGCAGATCCTGGTAATCCCTAGCAAGGATGACCACATTCTGGAAGTCAGTGTTACATGACAACTCCATGTGTATACCAAGCAAATATTAGAAACTGGATATGAATGCACTTTAAAGGATCATAACCTGATTGTTCTTCATTGTAATATTCTGGCCCTGACTAGACTTGTGGTGATGATGCTACATTTTCTGACCATGGAAGCATTTGAGAATTGTACAGATTTCATTGTACAATGCAGCTTGTATCTAATAGTTTATAATGTTACTTTTAGAAAATGTTCTATGTGATGTGTATTATTTATGTCATTTACCCATCTCCCAGTGTTCCTACTGTGGTGTTCCTACAGTGTCCTCCCAGATGTCCAACTTTCTTAACTTAATCATATGCTGCTGATAAAATAAAAATGCTTGTAATTGGGCTATCTAAATTGAGCAGCCTTAAGTCTGCAGATTCCTTTTTTGTATGTAAATCTGTCTTTCAGGTAAACATATAACAAAACCTTGTAATCCTTACTTGTTGGTTTGTGTGTGCCTTTTTGGTCACACTGCTGCCTAATTTCTGGACCGAGGTAGTTTCCTAAATCGCCTGAGAAGAAAAATCTGATCTTTTAACCCATATCATCTCTTATGACCTTTTCTTAAAAACTCTCGAGGGGTGGGGGAGTTAAAGAGGGGGAATAACTTAACCCCTTCTGTGCCTTGGGATGTCTGAGTTACAAGAATATTTAAGGTCTACTAACCAAACTATCAGGTTTTTGAGCCATTTTAAAGGTATTTTCAAAAAAAGTAGGCTTGGTCATGAAAAACAAATTGGCATTTAACTAATTTAGTTATGAACAAATGTTTCTGAAACCTGTTTTCCACCCAGAATGTTAAGAATCATATCTTCTTGGTTTTAGGTATATATTTGTTATATTTACTTGTCACAATTTATGTTCTTTGGGATTACTTTGAATTGTCTTGGTTTCTTCCCAACTCTTAACCTCAATTAAAATTTTTACTTTACTTTTAATTGTGGAGTATTTAACCATTTTTTCACACTTTTAAGTGTAGAAATTAAGGAGTTTAATTAACAATGGAGGTTATTCCAGAGACTTTTTTCTTTGGTTATGGGCAAAAATTAAGATCCTGAAAGTAAACTTCTGATCAAGTAAACCACAGTCATACAATACCAACTAATTATTTTGTTCTCATTTGTAAATTTACTTGTATATATGGTTGATTATTATTTTAAAAAGGAAAAAGTTCAAACTAACTGAAATAATGTCTGAGTTACACCAAAAAATAAAAAACAAAGTAAATATGTATTAATTTTTATTGGTATCAAAGTCAGAGCTTGTAAATAAGTGCTATATGTTTTAAACCTTTTCCAGCTCTCAAAAGCTATGTATTTTTGTACATATGAAGTACTCTCAAATTCACTGGGAATGCTTTTGGTTGGGATTTTATTTTAAAAATCCATGCAAACCGATAGTCAGTTAAAGCAGATGGTGGGGCCTCTTCAGAATAACCTCAAAGGTATGAGCCTTAAAAAGAGGAAAAAAGAATCCTCATTGCTGCAGCTATTTCAACAGGTTGTTAATGATACCTGACAAAAGCTGATTAGTATTCTTCAATGTAGGGAAGCACAGAAAAAAATTACTATAAAATATCATCTTGGTTTTCAGTATTCTGTATGTTGTGTTCAAGTCATTCAAAGAAATAAAGGTGTGATTTTTTTTCATGTTCTTCTCATTTGTATTTGACTGGAGTAGGATGTCGAGATAATAAACATTTAGTTGTTCACTCATCTGCCCAAATAATTGTACTTTGATTACATGAAACCTAAAATAATAGTCTTAATTAGCCACTTTTTTAGCAAGAAAGAATTTTAAAGCCTAATAGTTGTGTTTTGTTTCTCATTGTTTCTTTTTATGGAAATTAGATAATTGCCGAACAGATAAGTGACTTGTTGCTGACAGATTGAATATATAACATTCAACAAGAACTCCGCTGACTACAAACATCATTTACAACAAGAGTAAAGTCAAGTGACATCTGTACATAACGTAGTATGCATTCTTCTATAAGAAGAGTGTATTTTTACCAGATCAAATTTAGCATTATCCACAGTCTTTGAGGCTCCCAATTATGGTTGAAGCTTTATTTATTTATTTTGACTTGTTAATACCTAATTTTTATTCCTACAGGGAAATCTTACTTTAGTATTTTAAAATAATGGACTGGAGGGAAAAGAAAATTAAGAAAGGCAAATGTTGATGTTCCTTAAAAATTCTCTAGGAAATAAATTGAATCAAATTTTTCATACATTTTTCTAACTACCTGAAAGATTTTACTAGAATTTAAGTTTTATGTGTTCTCTGCTTTACTTTGAAAGCAAAAGAATGTCTAAATATATTTCTCAAAAATTCAGTAGTTGACCTAGAGACGGGAGGTCCTAGGTTCAAATCCAGCCTCAGACACTTCCCAGCTGTGTGACCCTGGGCAAGTCACTTGACCCCCATTGCCCACCCTTACCACTCTTCCACCAAGGAGCCAATACACAGAAGTTAAGGGTTTAAAAAAAAAAAAAGAAAAGAAAAGAAAATTTTAAAATTCAGTAGTTGGCATTTTAAACATAAATCATAAAGTTATCTACAAATATTTGAAATTATTATAGCTGCTGAAAAATGAAATTTAGGCATAAGACAGGCCTGATTTTGTTGTAAATGTAAAAATTATGGAATGATTGTGATATGAAATTTAAAGTTGATACTTAACATGAACTTATTTCTGTTTAAAATGTCAATAAGAATTTTAAAGTTATGATTGTCTTTCAGAGGAAAAAGTATTCCCTCTAATAATTATTTTCTCTCTAATATTATTCCATTTAGTATGAAAATGACCTTTTTTTAACCCCATATTTTCCTTAAATCCAATTTTCAAGATAATGCTTGGGGGGGGAATCTCTTAAATCATTGTCAGGTTGTTTTTTTTAATAAATTAACTTTAAAAAGAAAGTCCAAAAAATCTACTTTTCACTTTGTCTTTAAGGTGGTATTTAAAATGCAATTAAGGAAATTACAGATTGTTGCTTGTGTAATAGAAATATAAGGATGAAAAACAGTAAACTGATAGACTAAATGAGTTACCCTATTTAGAAAATGGGCCATATTATTATACTAGTCTTGTTACTTTATTATGTTTTTGTGAAGGAATGCCTTTCTCCTAAAATCAGGTAAATCCTAAAGCATAATACAGATATTGGAAGTCTCTGACTAGGAGAGGAAAAAATTGATTATCAAGATTAAGATGGCAGAGAAGGTACAGATCTACATCTCATCTCTACCAAATTGCCCTCCAAAAAACTATGATATAATGCCTTAGAATGAATCCTGGGGCAACATAACTCACAAATAGACAAAGCAAAGTAATTTTCCACCACATAACTTAGAAGGCTGGCACAACAGATGTACACTGCTGTGGAGGTGGTGGAACAGCAAGCTAGGGCAGGCTCTGTCACAGCAATAGGCCTTGGGTGAAGTTGGAGCAGCAGCAAAGGCTTCTGAAGCTCTCAGCCACAGACAGTAATGGAGCTTTGAACCATCACTCAGAAGGACATTACAAGGTCCCTTTGCTGGCTCTGAGAGCATGACTCTTGTCACATTGCCTATACACAGAACCAGTCTCGGTAAGAAGGAGCACTAACAAACACCAGCACTTGCAGCTTACAGGGGAGCAGGGGACCGTGGTCAGAGTTCCAAGGGGGAAAAGAGTACTTTGGGTTACTCAGACCAGAGCATGAGCCAGGAGAGTATTAAACACACCCCTCCTTCTATCAGGAAGAATGAAAAGCAGATAGAGCTAGCTCTGAGGGCAGATGCATCAAGAACTGGAAGCTTAGAACAGTACTATGTCAAAGGTATAGAGCCCAACTTTTAACATTTTTTTAAATTAAAAGAAAAGAAAAAAGGCTAGAAAAATGACCAAACAACAAAAAAAGAAACTCAACATAGAAAGTTATTTTGGTGACAGAGAAGGCCAACTGCCAAAACAAACTCAGAAGAAAACAAAACCAATACTGCTGCATCTAAAGTCTCCAGGAAAAATAGGAATTGCTTTCAAGCCCAAAAGGATAGAGGATCTCAAAAAGGATTTTAAAAATCAAATAAGAGGTAGCAGAATAATTGGGAAAAGAAATGAGAATGATATAGGAAAGTTATGGAAAAGAGCTTGTAAAGGAGGCACAAAAGTCCAATGAAGAAAACTTTCTAAAAAGCAGAATTGGCCAAATGGAAAAAAAATTCAAAAGTTCACTCAAGAAAAGCATGTCCTAAAAATTAGAATTGAGCAGGTGGAAGCTATTTACTCCATGAGCCATCAAGAAACAAAGAATTAAAAAATAGAAGAAAATGTAAAATATCTCGTTGGAAAAACAACTGACCTGGAAAATAAATCCAGGAGAGATTATTTAAGAATTTTTGGACTATTTCAAAGCCATGATCAGAAAAAGATCTTAGACATCATCTTTCTAGAACCAAAGGACAAAATAAAAATTGAAAAAATACACCTAGATATCCCAAGAAAGATATGCCAAAAGGATAACTCCCAGGAATATTATAGTCAAATTCCACAAGTTCCCAGGTCAAGGAGAAAATATTGCAAGCAGCCAGAAATAAATGATTCAAGTATCATGGAATCACAATCAGGAAAACACAAAATTTAGCCACTTCTACAATGAAGGATCAGATGGCAAAGGAAGTAAGGACTTTAACCAAGAATTACTTACCCAGATAACCTGAGCATGATCTTCAGGGGGAAAAAAAATGGGCATTCAATGAAAAGAGGACTTTCAAATATTCCTGATGAGAGGACCAGAACTAAATGGAAATTTTGATTCTCAAATATTCAAGAGAAGTACAAAAATGTAAACAGGAAAGAAATCAAAAGACACTCAATAGGATTAAACTGCACATCCCTACATGGTGAGTTGATTTTTGTAACTCCAAACAACTTTGTCATTATTAGGATAGTTAGAAGAAATATGCAAAGACCAGAAGGCAAGGGTGTGAGTTGACTATGATGGATGGTATTAAATTAAATTAGGGTATGAGAAAGGATCTCTTTGGAAGGAGGGGGAAGATGGGCTAAATTATTGCACATAAGAGGCATGAAAGAGCTTTTACAGTGAAGGAGAAAATAGAGGAGGTGGGAAGGGAATGTGTGGACTATATTATCATCGTAATTTGTTCATTGAAGGCAGAACATCACAATCAGATATAGAGAAAGCTATCTTACCCTACAGGAAAGTAAGAGGGTATATAAGGAAAGCAGGGTAGAGCTGATAGAAAAGAGGGGAAATTGGGCAAGGTGGCAGAACTAAATGGGTATATATGGGAAGGAGGGTAATACACAGTCATAATGTTGCAAAAAACTTATACAAGTTTCTCTAATAAAGACCTCATTTCTCAAATATAGAGAAATTAGTTAAATATATAAGAATATAAGTCATTCCCCCTGATAAATTAAATGGCCAAAGGATGCAAAACAAGCCATATTCAGACAAAGTAATTAAAGCGTTCTATAGTCATGGAAAATATGCTATAAATCACTATTAGAGAAGTGCAATTTAAAACAACTTGGTACTACCTCACACCTATCAGATTGGCTATCATGACAGAAAAGAAAAATGACAAAACTTAGAGGGTATATGGGAAAGTTGAGGCACTAATGCCCTTTTAGGGGAGTTGTGAATTGATTTGATCATTCTTGAGAGCAATTTGGATCTAGGTCCAAAGGGCTACCTTTACTAGATTTGTATCCCGAAGAGGTGAAAAATGAAGGGGAAAGACCTATATATACAAAAATATTTAAAGCAGCTCTTTTGGGGGGTGAGGGGCAAAACCTCGGAAAGCTAGGGGATACCCATCAACTGGGGAATAGCCAAGTAAACTAGAGTATATGGTTGTAATGGAATATTATTGTGTAGCAAGAAACTACAAGCAGGAGGAGCTCAGAAAAAAATGGAAAGTCTTACACAAACTGAAGCAGAGTAAAATAAGCAGAGCCAGGAGAACATTGAACATAGGAAAAGGAATACCATACAAAGAATAACTGTGATTATTGTCTGTTGTCAGCTATTCTCAGCAATACAATGATCCCAAATGACTCATGTTTAAAAAAAAAAATGCCATCTGCTTCCAGAGAAAAAGAACTGATAGAGTCTAAATCCAGCCAAAAGCAAACTTTTACTTACATATTTCTTGTTTCCTTCCACAAAAGGATTAATTTGGGAAAATGTTTTATGAGCTCGCACATGTAGAATATATATAATATTGCTTACCATCTCAATATGGCTGACGGGATGGGAAAAGTGAGGAAGGAAGAGAATTTGAGGCTATTATCCTGTAGTATTTTCCCTCCTACAACTCTTTCCTCCATTAAGCAATTTTTAAAAGAAAAAAGATCTTTCTATGCATATCTAAAACATTCCTACATTAACTATATCAAATAATGTATGCCTCCCTCTGCATTTTGAATGAAGTGAATGATATAGTTCATCTCCATTTTTTTGAACTTGTGGCTTATCATTACACTGATCAGATCTAAATTCTTCAAAGTTGTTTTGCCCTATAATGTTATTGTTATTCTCCTAGTTCTCACTTCACTGTTAATCAGGTCAAAGAGATCTTTCCAATTTTTTCTGAAGTTTCTCATTCCATAATTTTTTTCTATGACCCCTCTTTTCTTCTATTTTGCAACTCTTCAAGTTGAAGAAAGAATAATGAAACCCAGTATGCTTAGCCAAGCAAAATAGATCTCCTCATTGACTATGTCCAAATGAATACTTCATCCTACAACTTGAATTCATCACCTAATTAGAGCCATGATTCCATTTATTTATTTTTCATATACTTAGTGACCATCTCCAAAAAACATTTAACTAAACAAATGTATAAAAAAATTCCACTTGTTTACAATTTATTTAAAAAGATGAAAATTATGTATGTATGCAAATAAACATCCTCTGCTTTTGATTTCCCTCTGCATTTGTTTTACTTAGATAATATTTTTCTTCTTATTTTTGTGGCTGTTATTTTTTTAACATAATCATGGTATGTATTCTTATTTTCTTTTCAACTCTATATTTCCCTTATTTTCTTTATATTTCCAATATTTGTTATTTCAATAACATAATACAATCCATTCAGATATCACAATCTATTCAGCCATTTTTCTCATTCATTGCATTTGTGTCATTTCCAGTTATTTTATTATAACAAAGCTTCCATGAATATTTTCATATATACAACTCTTTACCCTCTCAGTAGTGCCTTTGGGCCTACCCTAGTAATGGTTCCCTAGGTTGATGACCATAAATAGCTTTACAGCTCTTAATGTATCTTGTTTTCTAAAAAAAAAAAATTCACAGCTGTTCTAGCAAGGTAATATTAGGTCAGCTTCTCCACGTTCCCATCAGCATTTAATTTGACTACTTTAGCCCATCAGTTAACATGTATTACCAGGACCATATTTGCCTAGATTGGTCCTTAGGCAGCAGACACAATCTATTGACAGGACCATACCTTTCCAAAACAAGTCTTTCCAACTCAGTGCAACTTTTGTTCCAGTGCCACAGTCCTTCAGGGTTGCAGTATTACCTCCATAGTATGATGAGTATTAAAGTAAGACTTCTGCAGAATATTTATGCTCTCTCAGCCATTGACCCACCAAAAACTGGATTATGTGTATGCTCAGACTTTAATCTACTACTAATCTCATGCAGGTGTGTGGGCTTTCTAGACATCTATCTTATCTAACTTATCTAAGTTTCTATTCATCTCCTTTCTTATTTAGTTTTTAATTAGATTTATCTAGTTCTGAAAGGGGAAAACTAATGTCCACCACTATTATTATTTTATTATCTGTTTCCATCTATATTTCGTTTTAAAATGCTTATTTCCTCATTGGCTTTTTGTGCCTTTTTCCATTTGACCAATTTTGCCTTTTAAGCTGTTTTCTTTTTGTATTACTTTCATTTTTTTCCCCATTTTTCTTCAATCTGTCTTATTTGATTTTTTTGAATTCCTTTTTGAGTTCTTTCAGAGCTTGTGACCAATTCCTGTTTTGTTTTGTTTGGAGATTTTTGCATGTATTTGCATCTCACAGTCGCCTGTTGCTACTGTTCTTTGCTTTTTCCCCGAAGAAATTTTCAAAGGCAAGAGATTTTTTTTTGGCTGCTGTTTTCTCATTTTCCTGCCAGTGGACTGGGAAGTCTGCATGTTGCTGGCCATTTCTGTCTTAGCTTCTGGCTCATAGGGTTTTGTCTTCACTGCTGCCCAGAAGGTTTGAGAACACCCAGTAGTGTGGACCTCCAGACCTCACTTCCAGGACCTGGGTCTTCAAGGGGTGGATCTGAGTGCCCTTTTGTTGCTCTAGCCTGGACCTGGGATCCTGAAGTTACCTACACTCTGGTTCTGAGTCTAGCGGGGGTGGGGTGGGGGGTGGGGGTGAAGGTGGGTGGGGTGGTCAGCTTGCTTCTTTCCTTATGCACTTTTGCCTCTGGTTGGTTCCCCCTTGTATCATGGAAATCCACTTGCTCTGCCTTTCTTTGATGATGTGTTCAATGGGAGAACCCCCTCACTCATCCTGCTTTGACTCCTGCTCTTTTGAAGCACCTTTTAAAGATCCATTTAGAAGGATATTCAGAGCAGTTTTAGGCTTTCATTGCTACTAAGCCTACCATGTTGGCTCCATAACCTCTGGGGGATTCCTGGGGGGATGTAGGCTCCCCCATATCAGCAAACAAGTTGATCATGCCCTCTGAGACTGGCTTGTTTGTGCATTCTCTCTTTTTCCTCTGTTCCTGAGGCCAGAAAAGGCCTTCTTCCTTATTAGTCCTTTGTTCCACTTCACTCTGGACTCCTATGTGTCCCTTCTCTCCCTTTAGTGTTTATTTTATAGAGTTGTTTTTGCTTGTTTGTGGGAGAGTTCAGAAGGTTGAAAAAGCTTCAAATCCTACTCTGCCATCTTTCCATAATGCATCCCATTTCATCATTTTGCTACATAATAATATTCTACCGTTGTTTAGTCATTCTCCATTAAGACCACATCCTCATAATTTCTGGCTACTATAAGAAAAGCTGCTATTAATATTTTCACAAATAGATCATTTTCCTTTTTCTTTCATTTCTTTGGGGTATAGGCCTAGCAGTAATGTTTAACAAGGTTTAGGACAGTGATGGTGAAAGTTTTAGAGACCAAGTGCCCAAACTATTGGGCAGAAACATGGGTCATGTGAGTGTGTGTGGAGAGGGGGAGGGGAGCAGCCCCCTCCCCATGGCATAGGTTTGCTAACACGTAGGTCCCAAATCATTTTCCAAAATGGCTAGAACAATCCATAATTCTATCAACAATGCATTAGCATTCTTACTTTTCCTTAGCTCCTCAAGCTTCTGTCATTTCCCCTATGTCATTTTTATAAGTTTGATAGGTGTGAGTTAAGGCATCAGAGTTGCTCAATTTTCATTTCTCCAATTGTTAGCAGCTGTAGCCTTTTAAAAATATGATTGTTGATTGCTTGGATTTCTTCCTTGACTATTCATTGCTTTTGACCATTTATCTATTCAAGAAGTAGCTAGGTGGTGCACTAGATACCTGGAGTCAGGAAGACCTTAATTTAAATCCAACTTTACAGACACTTTCTGTGTGATCATGGAAAAATCACTAAACCTTAAAAATCAGTTTCCTCATCTATAAAGTTAGGACAATAATGGTGTCTACCTCCCACAGTTGTGAGGATAAAATAAAATAATGCATGTAAAATACCTGTAAACCTTAAGTGTTATCTTTTACATTTAAATCAGCTTCTTATTGTTACAAGGAGACTTAGTAGGTTTATTCTGTTTCATTAAGAGCAGAAGTTTTATTAATATCATGCTGTCTCCTTTAATATAGAGAATAGACAGAGCTTGCTGCTGGCTCTTTAAGAGGATGAATATAAAAGCAGTGAATGGAAGGAGTTCTGGGCTCCATCTTCTCTGGCAATCTCAGAGAATAGGATTGGGTGTTTGGGCTCTCTCTGAAGGTTGGTGGCGGTTGGAGTTGAGAAGAACAGACTTAATGAGGTTGAAGAAGGAAAGACTTTTAGTTAAGAGTCTAGTTACTGAGGGGTTTTCCTTCCCAGTACTCTGAGGGAGATAGGTCTGACTCTGAGGCCTATTCTCCATAGCACTTTGAGGGGAACTGCAGAACTGTCTGTGTCTGTGTGTGACAGGCTGCTTTCAACTGACAGTTAATAGAAGAATTACTTAAGTAGTTCATTATCAATTTAAGGTTCATAAATTGCCATAGATTAGTTAGTTAGAGAAATATTATTTAAGATAGCTGAGAGTAGTTTAAGGAGGTCTGCTATGGCAGACAAGAAGACACTACAAAGAAAGCAGTTGGTTTGGGGGGGGGGCGTGTTATTTAGACATTTTAGTATAAGGATTAATAGATATAATTCCTATTTCCTACTTCCTATTTTCTTTCCCTACTGCTATTAGAAATAAATAAAGGGGGGCAACTAGATAGTTCAGTAGATTGAGAGGCAGGCCTAGAGATGGAGATCCTAGGTTCAAATCTGGCCTCGGTCACTTCCCAGCTGTGTGACCCTGGGCAAGTCACTTAATCCCCATTGTCTACCCTTACCACTCTTCTGCCTTGGAGCCAATACACAGTATTGACTCCAAGATGGAAGGTAAGGGTTTAAAAAAAAAAAAGAAAGAAAGAAAGATTGTATTAAATTGCTTCCAGCCTTCCATCCACCACCTATAAATATTTTAACCCTTGACAGCTTTAGTTTATTATAACAGCTGGGCATTACCATTTGGCTATCAATACTCAATACCAACATTAGATTATTTATATATGTTGGAAATGAGAACTTTGTCTGCTTCAAAGATTTTTCCCCAAATATTTACTACATTAATATTAATATTTACTTCACATATTTACGACATTAATTTTTTGACAAAACTTCTTAATTTTATGTAATCACAAATGTTTATTTTATCATGTGTCTCAGTTATTTCTTTAATCAAAAACTCTTTCCCTATATGTTTCTTTGTCTTCTAATATGTTTGCTATGTTACTTTTTATATTTAAATAATATAGCAGTTTGGAGATTTTCATGGCTTTTAGTGTGAGGTGTTGTCTACACCTAATTTCTGCCATACTGCTTTCCAGTTTTATAATCATATTTTTTGTCAAATATTGAGGCCTTCCGCCAGTATCTGGGAGAACAAACTGGATTTATCAAACATTATGCTGCTGTACTTTCTTCTATATATTGTTTACCTAAGTATGCTCCACTACTCAATTTTTTTTTTTTACCCAGGAAAATAATTTTAAAATTTCTTTTTAAGATAACATATCTATTTTCTCTTCCTCCCACATATTTCCCCTTCCTCCCAAATAGGGGTGGGAGTAGGGGAAACCTTGAAAAAATATGCAAAAATAAACAAAACAAATTTTATAATTGGTTATATTTGTGCCTTCAAATTGTTTTAAGATTTGCTGCTCTATAGTACAGTGTGAGATTTGGCACTATGAATACTCTTCTTCCGATTTTCTTTACTACCCTTGAGATTCTTGACCTTTAAATTATACATATGAATTTTATTATCCCCTGTAGTGTAAGAAATAAAATGGATTTAAAAGCATAGATTTTAAAAATATTATGGTTTTTAAAGATTTATTAACAGCCATTAGAAAAATGAAGCCATGTGCCATATTAAGAGTTAGTTTGAAAGACCCACCATACCTCCACTACTATCCTGCTTCAGCATCAAAAGAGAGCATGCCCTTCCAGGCACATCCTTTTTATTCTTCTCTCTACATTATTATACTTCCTGTCTACATGATTACACAAGAGGAATCATGGGAAATGTAGTTTGAAAGAGCCCTAAATGTTCACAGGAAGTTTAGATCAGGGACCTCAAAATTAGTTCAAGGACGCCAAAATATCACATTCGCCTCTGAGATCTGGAGGAAAGACTGGTCTTCCTGATGGATCTTGTAAACATAGCCAACTTTTAAATTACAGAAATTTGGGGATAAAAAGAAAAGAGGACAAAACAAAAAAAAAATGATCCTATGATTGCTAGGCACATTGACAAAAAGCCAATTAGGGGGCAGTCCCCTTCAGCATTAGAGTGGACATTCAAAACAAATGCATTCAACTCCCCATAGTTCAATCAATTGCACCTCAAAGTTCATTCTGGATCTTCTTCTTTTTTTTTTACCCTTAACTTCTGTGTATTGGCTCATAGGTGGAAGAGTGGTCACACAGCTGGGAAGCATCTGGGGCCAGATTTGAATCTAGGACCTCCCATCTCTAGGCCTGACTCTCAATCCACTGAGCTACCCAGCTGCCCCCTGTTCTGGATCTTCTTGATGCAGTGTAGCTTTCTGTAGGCATCTTCATGGTGCCTTCTCCAAACAGGTTTGTTGTCTGGATTCTGGGGAGATGGCAAATTTCTTATCCTGAAATTACTCTCAAAAGAATTTAAACTTTACATTATAGATTATAAAACATACATTCCCTTCTGAGGAGAATAACACAAAAAGAATTTTACATTATAGATTATAATACATACATTCTGATTACAAAACATACACACACCCCTGAAGAGGGTTAAGGCCAACACCCAGATTACATTAGGGTACATGGCTGAATTATGGGGTTGTATGAGTCAATTGGCAAAAGAAATAAGGATAAAAAAATCCAAATAAAAGAGAAAAAATAACTTCCGAATGATATGTAAATGTCAAAGTCTCATGTGCAAAAATGTAAGGAAAAATAAAATTATAGCAGGTCCTTGAATCAAGGCCCAATTAAATTGATTTAAGCAATTATACAATTACCCAATTCAATAGCCAGGACTACAGAAAGTTGCCACACTTATAAGAAAAATAAAAGGACCAAATTTGTGTGCAACAGAAGTGTCTTTCCCTGGTTTGATTTGCTTGCACTTCTCAGGGAAAGGGTAAGCCAGGATGATGGCCAACCTTTTGTACTTGACTAGGATGAAACTTAGGGAAGTCTGGCCTCTAACATATGTCAGAAAAGCCACAACCCCAAACCCCAATCACTAAGTTCAAGTCCTTCAGTATTGGCATAGAAGTTCCTCAATCCTACCTGGATTGGTATGGTCTTTTTTGACCTTGTGCTGCTAGGCACTGGGTAGTTTCTAATCAATCCCACTGGGACTGGGTGGTCTCCTTGACCTTGTGACTCTTTTGTTCCCTTTTCCTGGAATCAGACAGACTCATTAATCACAGTCCCATAATATTTACCAATAAACTGTCAGGTTAGTCTAAGGCTTTTGGGTATGCATTAATATTATAGCAAATATATATTTATATTAAAATTATATTACTCTAAAATCAAAAGGGATTAATATTGATTATATGTACTTTAAGTAAAAAAAATGAGAAAAAAGGAAAAAGAGTCAATTATTCTACTAAAAAATAAAAAGAAAAGCAATAAGAAAATTAAAAATTCAAGAAAAATACAATGTCAAGTATAAAAATGAGAGAGGAAAAACCTCAAATACTGTATTGCATGTAGAAGGGAAAAAAATAAAAGAATGTTTTAAAAATCAATATATATATATATGCATATATAGCTTAGAATTAGTGGAAAGTTTTTCACCCAAAAATGAGATCCATTTCCTGTTAAGCTTTTCCATGAGTGTAAATGTGAAAGTGTAAATGTAAAAGTGAGTGTAAATGACTTTTACAAACTAGCAGATACATAATGCAATTCAAATAAAGTATCAAAATTTCCAATAACAGATTTAAAGACAATAGCAAACAAGCCCATTATTATAACCACTTGCTGTGATGTTTAAAAATGTATATTTGTCACAATTCAACAGGTATAGTAAATCATTCAACTTTGGCTGAGATATTTTTAACAAAATCTATTACTGCCTTCATCCCAGTTGTGGGACAGAGCCTAGGAAAATCTGATAAAAGAAAAAAACTTCTGGGTCTAAAATATCACCCGGAATTCTAGATCCTTCTGACGAGAGAGTAAATTAAAATAAAGAGTTAAAATATCAAACATACAGGAGCTCTTTTTGGCTTCCTGTGTAATATATAAAAAGTTTGGGTAGGAAAATTCCATTTGTTTTCTCTACCTTTTTAAGACAACTTTCTTTAACATATATATATATATATGTATATATATATATATATATATCATCCATTCAGAAGTTACTATAAAATCCTAAAGTCAGTTTTAAAGACCTCTTATAAAATTATAATTTAAATTCTTAAGGCATCACAGTCTTCAAGATTGTATACAATTGTCTAGATAGAAAAAAAATGTTAAGGCAATATGTGAACCTGTAGTTGAGATAACAAATTCAGTATACATGTGACTTATAGGCTTTTACAACTTAAAAAATGTTTGTGTAAGATATTCATGGTCATTTTACAATAATACATTGTTCTATAAAATCATATTACAGATAAAGAATCATATAACAGAATTAGATTAATACAGATAAACTTAAAAAAAAAGTTTTAAACCTTAAATAAATCAGGAAATACAATGATATAAGCTACAATTACAAGCAGTATAGTGAAAAAAACCTTTTTTACCAATCAGAATAAATGTGTTCACTATTAAGGAGTTACAATAAAATCACAAACAGAATTTATCTAGCAGCCAAAAACTTAAAATGATTCAGGGTAACAGAAAAATATTGATCAGATTAATATATGAACTTAAAACAGCAAAATTAAATCATAAAACAACAATTACCAAAATATAAGAAGATACAGAGACTTTTTTAAAAAAAAAGAACCATGGAGTCTGAGGCGGTTTAAATCCACCTCCACTCTTTTAAAAGTTCCATTTAAGTTCCCTTGGCCCAAATGGCCATCATGCATAGGGGGTGGGAATATTTCCCCTGAGTCTCAGGCAAGATAATCGCAAGGAATGGTAGGAAGAAAAAAAAAAAAAACATCCCAGAACTGGGGTCTGCTAGGGCCCACATGCTAACTCAGTCCCCTCCCCCAAAGGCAGAGCATGGGAGCCAACTTGGCCACGTGGAGTAGGATCGTGGGGGTAGACAAGAGGCTAGATCAGGTTTGAAAAAACCACATGGAGGGGCTCGTGGGCATAGAAGCTCCCTTCAGGTTAAAAGTCCTTAATGCCTAGGAGGAAACACATTCAGAGTAGCTAAGTAAGGACTGTTCCCAATGAAAAGGAAGTGGTGTTATACTTTCCATGTTTCAAGCAGCAGTTGGGACCAGTGGCAGCAGCTGGAGTTCAGGCGGGGGTCAGGTGTCTGGCACAAAGAAATAAATAACTGGAGGAATTCCATGTGAACTGGAATGACCTCCAGGAATTGATGCAGAGTGAAAGGAGCAGATCCAGGAGAACATTGTACTCAGAGACTGATACACCATGGTACAATAGAACATAATGGACTTCTCTACTAGCAGCAATGCAAGGATCTGGAGCAAGGCTGAGGGACTTATGAGAAAGAAAACTAGCCACATTCAGAGGAAGAACTGTGGGAGGAGAAACACAGAAGAAAAACAACTGCTTGAACACATGGGCCAATGGGAATATTATTGGGAATGTAGTCACTAAAGAATAACTCTAGTCCAACTATCAATAATATGGAATTAGGTCTTAATCAATGATACATGTAAAACCCAGTGGAATTGTGTGTCGACTACAGGGGTGGTGGGGTGAGTGGTGGTGGGGTTTGGGGGATAGGGAAAGAGCATAAAACATGTAACTACAGGAAAATATTCAAAAGAAAAAAAAAAAGGAAAGAAGGCTGTCTGCTCCCATAATAGGTATTTGTTTGCTGACTGTAACACTTGTAACACTGGCTTGTGAGTACCCATTCTCGTGAGGATAAAATACATTCTGACAAGATCAAGATTCTTATGAGTAGGTTGTCCTCTCATAAGTAGTTTAATTTAGGTAGTATTGTTATTAAGTATATAATTTTCCATAGAGTGTTTCATAGGACTCAAAGAATTCCTGGGTATTTTTTAGCCAAAGCAGTTCCAAATATTTTAGAACTTCTATAATTTTTTGAATTGAATTTCTCTCTCTACATATTATTGCTTATAAGGTTTTGCTGAGTGGAACATAGAAATACTGATGACTTATGCAATTTCTGTCCTGCAACTTGGTCAAATTTATTGTTTCCATTAATTTGCAGTCCATTTGTTAGTGTTTTCTGAGTAAATCATTATGTCATCTTCACAAATAGATAATTTTATCTCCTCTTTACCTATAATTACTCCTTTTTCATTGTCTTATTGATACAGCTAGCATTTCTAGGACTATGTTAAATAGTGATGATAATGGTCATCCTTACTTTACCCTTGATCTTGTTGGAAATGCTTCTAGCTTTATTCATTACATGTAATGTTAGCTTGTGGATTTGGATAGGAATAATTTATTACTCTAAGGAAAGTTCCATTTGCTTTTTAAAAAATAGAAATGGTTGTTAGATTTTGACAAAAATCTTCCCAACATCTTTTGATAAAATCTTATAGGTTTTGTTGTTTAATTGTTATAATATATTTGTTATATTATATTATATTGTTATATTATATTATATTTCTATTTTTGGTTATTTGAATTAACTCTGCATTTATAGCAAAGCCCAACCTGGTCATAGTATGTAATCTTCCTAATATTATATGATTTGTTGTTCTTTAGAGACTTGAGTTTATAATTTTATTTCCTTCTCTCTATCTGACTTGTGTATTAAGACCATGTTTGTATCCTGGAAAAACATAGGAAGAGTTCATTCTGGACCTTTTGATAAGATGTGTGGCTTCTGCAGGCATCTTTATAGCATCTTCTTCAGAATGATCCACTTTCTTGATTTGTGTTGTTGGCAAGTTTCTTTTCCTGAAATTTCTCCAAAAGATTTTAAATCTCAGATTTTAGGATAATTACACAATACGCCTGAGGAGGGTATTGACCAACACCAGAACAACCCCAGGATACATGGCTGAGTTATGAGGTATATGAAGCAATATCAAAAGAAAACCAATAACCCCCTCAAGAAATCCCAAATAAGAGAACAAAATTAAATTTTGGATAAAAATTAAAAAATAAGAAAAATAAGAAAAACATAATAATAAAAAATTTTAAAAATAGAATAAAAATTTTACGTGTATAAAATTTTGAGTATAAAAAAGAATAAACCTGTAACAGGCTCTTGAATCACCAGCAAGTTCCAATTATAGCAATATAGCACTTTACCCATTGGTAGCCAGGACTACAGAAAATTGGCAAACTAAAAGAGAGAAGGAACTAGATTTTAGCAGCAAATGGAGAAAATCATTGCCTGGTCTAATTTTACCTTCACTATCAAAGATAGGGAAGCCAGGATGATAAACATACTTCAGTACTTGACTGAGAGTATTTCAGAAGCGGTGTAGTACAAGGAGTGCTGCATCTTAACATATGTCAAGTGCCACAACCTTGAGTCTCACACTGGTTCAAGTCCTTTAGTACTGGCATAGAAGTTCAACAATCCTACCTGGATTGGTTCAGTCCTTTTTGCCCTTTGTGCTCTTGGCACTGTATAGTGTCTCTTTTGTTCTCTTCTCATGGAATCAGAAACAATCATTAATCATAGTCCCATAACATTTATCAATTCATGGCATGTTTCCATAGTCTAAAGCTTTTGGGTATGCACAGTCATTAGGGCTAATAGATACTGTAAACTTATAGTTCAAGATCAAAGACATTAATACTGATTCCATGTTCTTCAAGTATGCCAAAGGATAGGAAAAAAGAGAAAAAAAAGCAAATATCTTATTGCAAATATAAAGAAAAATAATAATAATAAATGTGGGAAGCCAATAAGAGAATAGATAAAAATCTGAGACTCCTCTTTTGACCCCTTTTGGGATCCTTGTGATTTCTTGTTGAAAAGTATTGTGGCCTATCAAACCTGAATTTAAAGGATTAACACTGTTAACACAGCAAGGAATGCTGCTGCCTGTTATAGCCAAGGCCAAGATACTCCCCAACTTGGCTTTCTGATAAGAACCTAGTCAAAATTCAGCCTTGGCCTTGGTCTATTCTCAAGCGAATGTTTTGTGTTTTGATGTGACATAATTTGTAACTTCTGCACATCTGCAAAGTTTCGGGGGGATTCTTTTGTGTGAAATGAGTCTTGAAATATATATAATAAACTCTGTGCTCCTGGAGCCAGAGCTAGAAGCCTGAGGTAAAAGACAACTCCCTTGTTCTGTCCTTATTTCCTTATCAACTAAACTGTCCTTATCAGATTATCAGAGATGATAAAGAGATCTCCACAAAAAAAGAATCATAATTTCATAGCTCACATTCCATGTGACAATGTGTTAGTGGAACAGAGGCAGAACACAAAAGTTTCTCAGTCAAAAATGACATTTATTTCTCTTTTAACTTGGCCATGATCCACAGTGTGAACGTACATGGTTTTTTCACCAGGTAAAAGCCTTTTAAAAACAGTAGTACAATAACTAATGCAGATTCTAAGAAGTACCAAAATCTCCAAAATTATAAGAGCCCATTTTAGGACAACTGCAAGCAACCCCATTCCTTGCAGCCATAAGAGGATCTACCAGGTATCATTAGGATTCACATGAGTCTCTAAAGCTACTTGCTGAGTGTCATTCAAAAGCTTCTTGAGCTCATGGATATTTTTCACAAGTTCTCCAGATCTATTTACATAAGAACAACAAGACTGATTGATAAATGCACATGCACCTCCCAATGTGGCCATGAGCATATCAAGGGCCAGTCAGTTTTATAAAACTGTTTTTTCTAAGGAGTCAATCTCTTCCTGAAGAAAAGAGATGGCTTTAGTGGTTTGGGAAATGGCTTGAGCTGTGTCTTGAGCCAATCTTTCAACCTCAGCTGAGATGTTCCTAACAGAGTCTATTACTGCCATCATTCCAAAATTTGTCAGGAGAGCCCAGAAAAACCTCTATCCTGCTGATGAAGAGGCTACTGAATTTGGTCTCGACCTCTTGGGTCTAGAATGCCACCAAGACCCTACATTTATGGCTGTGGATTCGTCTATCCAGCCGGTATAGTGATCATGCACAGATACAGGTGGAATAATATAGGCTAAACCACAAGTACCATACCATCCTGGTGGAAGGGTAGAGTAAGCTGAGGAGTTACAAATATAGAACTGTCCAGGGGTGACCAAACTCCATGGGAAATCCTCAGTCCTCTGGATGAGATCATAACAGCCATAAAAGGCATGTATTTATATGTCCCATCCATTCCATTTTTAAGCTGCAATCTAGCACAGATAAATGTGGAGGTGGGGAATGCAATAGTGCTTTTGCACTTCACCTTGTCTCCCATGTACCTTCTGTTACTCAATGGACCCTTAACTCTTGTTACACACATGAATCACATGAATGATCAGTCAGAAACAGTGGTACTCCTAGATATCTGAAAATCACTTCTGAAGACCCATTAAAATCAATTGAAATTTTTAACTCATCAGATTCTCCAAAGGTCACTGATACAGGTTGTAACCATTTCAATGGGATACACCTATCATCATTAATATGACAATTAACAAAGGCAAAATGCCATTTAGGCAGTAACCACTTTGTGTTGCAAGTTGTGGTAAAGTTTCATTACTGTGGACTGGAATTGTTGCCCATGACAAGACAGCTCCGATGGATCTGGTGACACACTCAGCATCCATATGGACCTATGGCTTTGCCCTGAAAGAGTTTTTCCAACTTGTCTATGCACTTTTATAATGGTGTTATCACCAGTCCAGTCATAGGGGGAGGGTACAAATGAAAACAATGTAACAGAACATATAGCTATTAGCCAAAACACAGTAACTGAAAGTAACATGGTATAATGGAATGTGATAGTTTAGATTAATATGTGAGCTTAAAATCAGAATTAAATCTTAAAATAATCAACAAATACAATAAATGTGATAGGATACAGTCACTCAGTGTATTTTGGACCTTGCCTGATTTCTCTGGACCTCTCCCTGACCTCTCCATTTACATACTGCTATTTCCATGGATTTCCCCATTGGGCCCTGGGAAGAAGGATGGTTTGGTGGGTAAACATCATGGGTTTAGCTTCTGTAGGCAGGAAGGGCAACCTAAATCAAACCATCCCCTTATCTAGTGATCTGATAAATCCTTACTACCTCAGGGCAGTGAAACTATCCCTGACTGAGGGAGCCAGTCTCTCTCAGTCTGACCCCTTTTCTGTGACCCTTCCCCTGTACCAGCTTTCTCCCTAGCAATAGTTATAAACCCTCAAACCCTTTTCCCTCAGCTTACCTCTGGCATCAATAAATCCCCTTTGATATCTACACAAATAGCCTCTGGTGAATCATTGTACTGAATACTAGGGCAAAGGCTGAAGAGGGAAGGAATAACTTTACTTTTATTTCTTGAGGGCAAATCTAAGCATCCATCTTGGGCAGGAAGTAGCCAGCTGAGACTTACTATAGATTTCAGTTTCACTGGCAGGGAGGAGCCTCTTGACTCCTCCTTCAAGAGACCTTAGGAAATAACAACAGAAACCCTCCAGCCAGACCCATATTACTTCTGGTTGACCCAATTTCTTTTGTATCATAGAGATAGCCTCCCTGCCTGAAGGACCCAGCCTGTTTCCTCCCAGTACCCTCTGTCTCTAGCCTCTGTGATTAGCCTGATTGAGCAGCCCTTCCTATATTCCCCATTCATCCCTTACCTTCCTATATATATCCTCCATTTATTCCACCAACATATCATATTGCCTTTTTATTCCATAACACTACAAAGATAAAACAAAGCTAGGGGGAGGACTTCAGGTCATTTTAAGTGAGTCTCAGTGCACAATTTTCCAATCATGGTCTTAAGTTCACTATTCATCCTCTCAAATTGGCCTGAACTCTGGGGATGATATGGTACATGGAATTGGGGAGTGATCCCCAGACAAGAATCTGAGACAAAACAGAATCAGTAAAATGGGTTCCTCTCTCTGAATCAATTCATACTGGTGGGCCAAAGCAAGGGATAATTTCTCTTAAAAGTACCTTACCTGGGGGCAGCTGGGTAGCTCAGGTGATTAAGAGCCAGGCCTAGAGATGGGAGGTCCTAGCTTCAAATCCGGCCTCAGACACTTCCCAGCTGTGTGACCCTGGGCAAGTCACTTGACCCCCATTGCCTACCCTTACCACTCTTCTACCTATGAGTCAATACACAGAAGTTAAGGGTTTAAAATAAAAAATAATAATAAATAATAATAAAAAGTACCTTACCAACAAAAGCTGCTGTGGCCCAGGCACTAGGAAAGGCCTCTGGCCATCTGGTTAGCTGATTCACCTTGACCAGGCAAACTTTGTAATGTCCAGCTTTAGGCATGGTAATAAAGTCAACTTGTAAAGGCTCAAAAGGTGTGTATGCCAAAGGATGTCCACCAAAAGCCTTGCCTCAAAAAGCATGTTGGTTATATGCCTGGCAAATGGAACAGGCTGCACACATCTTAGAGGCTATGGTAGTTATACCAGGTGCTATCTATACCTTTTTAACAGAGTCTACAATACCCTGAGTGCCAAACTGACCATTCTTATGCACTGATTGGCATATTTGGTAATAAAAACTTCTAGGTAGCAGGGGTTTTCCTTCAGATGACACTCATACTCCATTTATCTGTTTACCATTAAATTATTGCTTCCATTTTTCCACTTCCTTTTCATTAAAGGAATGTGATAAATCTGTTTCATTATTTGTTGTTAATGTTAGAATTAATTCAAGTCCTTCTTCAGCTCCTAGCTTTGTAGCAGTATCTGCTCCATCATTTCCCTTAGACACAGGGTCAGTTCCACCTGTATGGGGAGAGCAATGAACTATGGCTAGGGCTTTTAGTAGCTAAAGAGCAGAAAGAACCTCATTAATAATTTCTGCATTTGCTATAGTTTTTCCAGCTGAGGTTAAAAATCCTCTCTGAAGCTATAATATACCTACTGCATGACAAATGCCAAATGCATATCTCGAGTTTGTGTAGATTGTTGCTTTCTTACCCATGGCAATTATACAGGCATGTTTTAGAGCTATCAGTTCTGCACCTTGAGCACTTATATTTGAGGGCAGTGAAGCTGACCAAACTCTGTTGCCACAGCAGCTCCAGTGTAACACATACCATCCCTCATGAAAGAACCATCAGTAAATAAAACTACATCTGAATTGTTCAAGGGAATATCTAGGAGATCTTCTTGAGGCTTTTCAGCCATCGATACAAAAGTTTCATAACTACATAATGATTCTCCTGCAACTGGTAATCAGGAAGCAAAGTAGCAGGGTTAAGAGTTGTACAAAGTTTTAAAGTGATATTTTAGTTGCTTAATAAGATTATTCCATACCCTGTGAGTCTTTGATCTGAGAATGCCTGTGTTCTATGTCTGAGCAACAATGCTTTTACTTCATGTGGGCACATAATTGTTAATGGGCATCCCAATACCGAGTCAGCCACCTTAGTTACTAATAAAGCTGTAGCAGCTACACCTCTAAGGCATGGTGGTGCTCCTGATGCTACAGGGTCTAGCTGGCCCAAATAATAAGTAACTGGACACAGATCTGTTCCTAGACTTTGGCTTAAAACACCTGAAGCCTCCCCTTTCTGTTCATGTACATATAAAGTGAATAGTTTATTATAATGTGGGATACCTAGAGCAGGGGCTGATAAGATATTTTGTCTTAAATTTGACAGAGCTGACAGGTTTTCTGGTTCTAACTTAAGCAGTTCAGTGACTGAATATTTTGTTAGTGCTGTAAGGGGTTTAGGGATTTCCCTATAGTAAGTAATCCATTGTCTACAAAAACCTGTTGCTCCTAATATTGCTCTTAACTATTTCTTAGTAGTGGGTGTGCTTAATTTTTTAATATCTTCAATGTGCTTAGGAGAAATAGAATGGGAACCAGCAGTTAAAATGAACCCTAAATATTCCAATTTGGGGAGAGATGTTGAACCTTTGCCTTTGAGACTTTGTGGCCTCTTTTATGTAATTCTAACAGAAGACGTTAGCTATCTTCTTGGCATGCTGCTGTATCTGGTGAAGCCAAGAGTAAATCATCCACATATTTAATTAAGCTACTATGTTTAAACTGAATATTATCGGTATCTTGTGCCAAAATTTGTGCAAAAAGAGTAGGCCTTTCTACATACCCTTGTGACAATAGACACCAAGTCAATGGGAACCTTTCCAGGTAAAAGCAAATATATATCTGGAATCTTCATGAATTGGTATAAAAAATGCTGAGCCCAAATCCACTATAGTAAAGTATGTGGCTGTTCTTAGAAGAAATTATTGCATTTGGATTTGCAACCACAGCATGCCTTTTTATGACATGATTATTTACAGCTCTTAAATCTTGTACAAATCTATATACACATTTAACATCAGGGCCTAATTTCAGCTTTTTTTACAGGGAGAATGGGTGTATCATATTCAGATTTGTATGGGATTATTATTCCTTGTTTAATTAATGAATCTATCACTGGGGAAATTCCCTCAATTATCTCTTTTGATAGGGGATACTGAGGAATGGAAAGAGGTGGGGAATTTTTTGTCTTAATCTGAACAGGATCAGCTGATTTGAGTATGACTACATCAGAAGAAGATGTAGCCCAAAGAGACTCAGGTAATATCAGCTGGTATTTCAAAGGTGGGGGGTTCCTTTACCTCCTGACTGTCTGAAAGAAGGATAGGAAACAATTTTAAGCATTCCTCAGACAATTCTAGTTTCATGAGCCATCTGGAGAGCATGTTATCATGGCTCTAAGTTTGCATAAAAGGTCTCTCCCTAACAAATTTGTAGGGGAATCTGGCATTAAAAGGAAAGAACTGAGAGGGGTCCCATAGACACCATTTGAGGGGAAAGCTTTTGAACCTTTAGAGGTGCTCCTGATACCCCTACTACATTCAATGAGCCAATAGTATTACATCCAGAGTCAGGTTTATTCACCAAAACTGACCTGGAAGCTCCAGTGTCTAAGAGGCAATCATAATACATGTTCCCAACTTTCAGGGTCATGTGAGGTTCTTTATTTTGGAGAAGGGAATGGACTGGGATAATTGACATTAGCACATCAGGGTCTGGGAAGTCAAGGTCTCAACCCCCAACTCTAGAACCTTCCCCCACACACACACACACATCATTAGAAAGATCCCCTTATATTCCTCTGGGTTCCCCCATACTGAGCACAGGGGTTTTGGTGTGAGTTATGGTTGGACTCATTTGAGTTGCTATTTCTTCTATTATTTACATTATTCCTGAAGCTTCTATTTCTGTTTACCTGATTTCTCTTCCTACAATCCATAAATAATTGACCCACCTTTCCACAAAAATAACATGTTAGTTGTTGTTTTGTGGATTCTTAGGGAACTATAACATCTCCCTGCTTTGCCTTTCCAACTGTGTCAGTTAATTCCTTTATTTCCTTCCTTAGTGTCTCCACTAGATTAGCGTTCTCTTTATCCTTCTCTCCCTGTTTAGCAGTTAGTTCTTTTATTTCCTTCCTTAATGTTTCCATTAAATCAGTGTTCTCTTTCTCATTTTCCTTATGTCCCTCAAAAACATAAACTGCCACTCCTTTTAAGTCTTCGAGGTCCATATTAGGCCAGTTTGGACAGCTAGTCATGAAATAATTCCTAACTACCTTGCAACTATTTTTTCACAAATTGTATCCTGATTTGTCTAATATCTCTTTCTCTAGAAAGATCCAAATCTATATATCTGCCTCCCAGCTCAATAAGCCTATCCATAAACTGAGAGGGGTTTTCATTATCTTCCTGATTTAGAATTTTGAATTTAATGCACTTACAAGACCTATCAGAATAAGCTTTCATTGCTTTTAGTAATGCCTTTCTAGCTTGGCATAATTGTAAGTAATCTTGCTCTGAATTTGGGTCCCATTTCAAATCTTCCATTGGCCAATGAATCAATTCCTCTCCCCGGGCCTGATTAATAAGAGAAATAATCTTATTTCTTTCCCTTTTTGTTAGCAAGGTATAGAGCAGATCTTCCACATCAATCCACGTGGGATTATACATGCAGAAAATGCTTTCAACCTTATTTATGACTACCATAGGCACATTTTCGAAGGAAGGAGTTTTTTCTTTGAATCTCTCAATATCTTGTGGAGAGAAAGGTGTATGATGTTTAATATTCACTAAGTCTCCATGTCTATTTTAAGCAGTAATATCTCTGAGAGGGAATAGGCCTTTATTCAAATCATCTGTGGTTAGTGCAGCTTGACTTGTTGTGTGGGTTGCTTGGGCTGTGGTGAAGCAGGTAGGGGAAGGGGGAGAAGTAGGTGTGCAGAAAGGGAGGGGTTGATCAGGGGTTGGGGAAGCAGGGAGAAAAGATTGGGGATGGATCGGGGTGGAGAAGAGGGGGTGGGACTGAGGGCAGGGCTTGGAGCAGGGAGGAGATCAAGGTTGAGGATTAGGAGGAATAGAGGAATGAGGGTGGACTGATTGGGTTTGAGGGGGGGGGAGGAAGGAGGATAAGGAGAGGAGAAGGACTGGAGCCAGGGAGGAAAAGAGGAAGGAGAAGAGAAGGAGTGAGGATAGACCCAGGAGAGGGTGGGGGCAGGAAGGAGAGGAGGATGGGTATGGTCAGTGAAGGGAAGGAGGGTAGGGAAAAGGATGGCCAAGAGAATAAGGATAAGAATAGTTTGGATAGGGAATAGGGAGGATGGGTGAGTAGCGAGGAAACTCTCTGAGGTAAGGGTAGTAGTACTGAGAGTCATATGGTAAGTGAGGATATAGACGTAGATGGGGAGGAAAGGAGGTGGGAGGAGTGGGGGATGAGCTAGGTCTGACAGGGAGGAGGGCCAAAAGGTTCAAGTCCTGATGTGGGTCAGTAGGAGGAGAAACTTTCTCACAGTCCAGGTGGGATGATAGGGTATGTTTCTTGCTAGATCTAGTCAAGGGTTCAGGAGGAGGAACTGAAGAAGTTAAGCCGGAATAGTTTGGTTCCAAAGAAAGAATGGTTTTCTCTCTGGAGGGCACAGTTAATTTATCAATATGATATGCCCACAAGTGTGGTGAGCTGTAAAGAAACATTATAATCTGCATCAGATGCAGGTGTAGCTGATGGTTATAACTACTCTATGACTCTTTTCATTAATAAAAGTTTTGATGTATAATAAATCACTTCAATTTAAAAGAAAAGGGTGAATATGTGGGAGGCCAATGAGAGAAACAGAGTCTCAAATAGATATTTTTATCTGGACCACATCAAAAGCTACTCTGCTAGTCAGAGCCAGACAGGATGGACTATCTAAGATAAAAATCTTGACTCCTCTTTTGACTTCTTTTATGATCCACACCTTTTCTTATTGGAAAAGCATTATAGTCTTATTGGAAAACTTTAAGTCCTTAGCAAGTTGGCAGTTAAGAGGTTAACAATTTCTCTCTAAGACTAAAGACAGAAATTAAGCAAAAAGCTGCCTGGGCTCTGAATTTGTTTCCAGATAGCCAAGGCCAAATCTAGGCAAAACTTTGTCTAGTAGGGGCTATCCGTCCCAAGAAAAGTATTCCCAGACTTAGTTTACTGATAATAAGATGTTTAGAATTCTAGCCTTGTGTTTTATCTTCACCTTAAAAATCCTGAAGTCACTGAGGTTTTTTGTGCTTTGATATGACATAATTTGTCATTTCTGCACAGCCATAAATCTTTCTCTGTGCTTTTAGGTGAAAGAGAGCTTGAATTTCATATATAATAAACTTGTAACTCAATGGCACTTCGGAGAAGCAGCTATGAGCTAACAGTCAAGATCATCTCCCGCCTCTTTCTTTATTAACTAAGCTGTCCTTATCAGATTATCTGGAGATGTTGGATAGCTTTCAACACACAAGAGCCAGGATTTATTATCTGTAGAGTTTTCATACTCTTTGGAATCTTTGTTTTTAATGGCTAATTTTAAATCTTTTAAGATCTTGAAGTCAAAGGAACCATACTTTAGTCAGGTATAGGACCTGTCCATCCAGGCTTTGCAATGCTTTTTAGCTTCCTTTTTTGTCATCCAAACCTCCTTAGGAAGATTAGGATCCCCCCAACAATTTAAAAGTCTATGCAGGGGTGAATCTGGAGGAATTTTTCCTGATTTCCCTTGATTTGTTGTAGTATTTCCCATAGTGTCTAGATTATCTGCCTTAATCTGCCTATTGAGCTAGTCTGAATATTGCTGAATGGTCAGTTTACACAATGAAAGGTTCCTAAAGTATAAAAAAAAATGGAGACACAAATTTTTTCAATGTTATTGTGGAAGGCAACAAGAGTTGGTTAAATAAGAAGGTTAGGTAAGGCACTAAGTAATTGTTGCAAGGCAATAGTACCAATAATAACTATATTCATTATTATTGTTATTAATAATAATAATTAACAGTTATAAACAATAAGTATCTATTATTAATAATAAGTATTAATCAATGATAGTAAGTGTTAGTGACTAATAATTGTCATTAATAACTGTTGTTATTGATAGTAATATTATTTTAGAACAGTAGATCAGTAGTAGTAGTAGTAGTATTTTAAATTGCCTGCAGTTTTACTTCTTGCCTGTGAGTGGCACTACACCTGTGTGTAGAGAGTAAGACACTAGAGCAAATAATGGGCAAACTTTTTAAAGAGGGGGCCAAAGGAAAGGAAATGCTCATCTGCTTCTAAGGCAACTCTTTTGAAGTTTCATTGTATTGTATCCTACTCATTGTATGTGTCAGATTAGGAATAATGTGTTTGGCTGAAAAGAACATTTTAGGGGGCTGCATCTGGCCCGAGGCTGTAGTTTGCCCATCACTGCGCTAGAGGGTAGGCATAAGGATTAGAGGGAGAGAGAGAAAAAAAATTAAAAAAAAAAATGATGTGGCTTTAGATAAACCCTGGAGGTCGTGGTCAGTCTTTAAGGAATGTCTGAAGGAGGAAAACTTCTGTCCTTTCCCCTCCCCCAGAGGTAAAGCCAGTAAAACCAGTGGCCATATGTTTCCAAAGTTGGGGGGATGGAGGTGGGGCTGGGCCTTAGGGGTGCTTGATAGGGAAATGATAACTGCCAGTGGTTCACCCAACCAATGTCTGAGGCCAGATTTTTTTTCCATTTTTAACATTTATTAATATTTATTTTTAACCTGTTTACATGCTTCATACCCCTACTTTCCCCTTCACCCCCCGCATTCCCCCAACCCATGGCCAATGCATATTTCCACTGGTTGTAACTTGTGGCCTTGTTCAGGGCCTATTTCCACATTGTTGTTAGTTGCATTTGTGTGGTAGTTTCGAGTCTACATCCCCAATCATGTCCACCCCAACTCATGCATTCAAGCAATTGATTATCTTCTATGTTTCCTCTCCTGCAGTTCTTCCTCTGAATGTGCGTAGCGTTCTTTACCATAAATCCCTCAGAGCTGCCCTGTGTCATTGCATTGCTGCCAGTACAGAAGTCCATTACATTTGATTTTACCACAGTATATCAGTCTCTGTGTACAATGTTCTTCTGGCTCTGCTCCTTTCACTCTGCATCACTTCCTGGAGGTCTCTCCAATTCGCATGGAATTCCTCCAGTTTATTATTCCTTTTAGCACAATAGTATTCCATCACCCGCATATACCACAGTTTGTTCAGCCATTCCCCAATTGAAGGACATACCCTCCTTTTCCAGTTTTTTGCCACTACAAAAAGCGCAGCTATAAATATTTTCATACAAGTCTGTTTATCTATGATCTCTTTAGGGTACAAACCCAACAATGGTATGGCTGGATCAAAGGGCAGGCATTCTTTTATAGCCTTTTGAGTATAGTTCCAAATTGTCAGCCAGAATGGTTGGATCAGTTCACAACTCCACCAGCAATGCATTACTGTCCCAATTTGGCCACATCCCCTCCAACATTCATTACTCTCCCCTTCTTTCATTTTAGCCAATCTGGTAGGTGTGAGGTGATACCTCAGAGTTGTTTTGATTTGCATTTCTCTGATTATTAGAGATTTGGAACACTTTCTCATGTGCTTATTGATACTTTTGATTTCTTTACCTGAGAATTGCCTATTCATGTCTCTTGCCCATTTTTCAAATGGGGAATGGCTTGATTTTTTATACAATTGTTTTAACTCTTTGTATATTTGAGTAATTAGACCCTTGTCAGAATTTTTGTTATAAAGATTTCTTCCCAATTTGTTGTTTCCCTTCTGATTTTGACTACATTGTTTTGGTTTGTACAAAAGCTTTTTAGCTTGATATAATCAAAACCATTTAATTTACATTTTGTAATTTTCTCTAACTCTTGCTTGGTTTTAAAATCTTTCCTTTCCCAGAGATCTGACAGGAATACTATTTTGTGTTCACTTAGCTTATTTATAGTTTCCCTCTTTATGTTCAGGTCATTCACCCATTCTGAATTTATCTTGGTGTAGGGTGTGAGATGTTGATCTAAACCTAATCTTTCCCATATTGTTTTCCAGATTTCCCAGCAGTTTTTGTCAAATAGTGGATTTTTGTCCCCAAAGTTGGGCTCTTAGGGTTTATCATACACTGTCTTGCTGATGTCATTAACCCCAAGGCTATTCCACTGATCCTCCCTTCTGTCTCTTAGCCAGTACCATATTGTTTTGATGACTGCTGCTTTATAGTATAGTTGAATATCTGGTACTGCTAGGCCCCCTTCCTTCACATTTTTTTTCATTATTTCCCTTGATATTCTTCATCTTTTGTTATTCCAAATGAAATTTGTTATAGTTTTTCCTAATTCAGTAAAGAAGTTTTTTGGTAATTTGATAGGTATGGCGCTGAATAGGTATATTAATTTGGGTAGGAAGGTCATTTTCATTATGTTAGCTCATCCTACCCATGAACAATTAATGGCTTTCCAATTGTTGAGGTCCAGTTTTATTTGTTTGGAAAGTGTTTTGTAGTTGTTTTCGTATAATAGCTGTGTTTGTTTTGATAGATAGATTCCCAAGTATTTTATATTGTCTAGGGTGATTTTAAATGGTGTTTCTCTTTCTACCTCTTGCTGCTGTGATGTGTTGGAAATATATAGAAATGCTGATGATTTATGTGCATTTATTTTGTATCCTGCCACTTTGCTAAAGTTGTTGATTATTTCTAACAGCCTCTTAGTTGATTCTCTAGGATTTTTTAAGTATACAATCATATCATCTGCAAAGAGTGATAGCTTAGTCTCCTCATTGCCTATTTTGATACCTTCAATTTCTTTTTCTTCTCTAATTGCTATTGTTAGTGTTTCTAGTACTATGTTGAATAATAGAGGTGATAATGGGCATCCTTGTTTCACTCCTGATCTTATTGGGAAGGCTTCTAATTTATCCCCATTGCATATAATGCTTGTTGATGGTTTTAGGTATATATTGTTTATTATTTTTAGGAAGGGTCCTTCTATTCCTATACTTTCCAGTGTTTTCAATAGGAATGAATGCTGTATTTTGTCAAAGGCTTTTTCAGCATCTATTGAGATAATCATGTGATTTTTGTTTGTTAGACTGTTGATATGGTCAATTATGTGGATGGTTTTCCTAATGTTGAACCATCCTTGCATTCCTGGTATAAATCCCACCTGATCATGGTGGATGATCTTCTTAATTACTTGCTGGAATCTCTTTGCTAATATTCTATTTAAGATTTTTGCATCTATGTTCATTAGGGAGATTGGTCTATAGTTTTCTTTCTCTGTTTTTGGTCTACCTGGCTTTGGGATCAGTACCATATTTGTATCATAAAAGGAATTTGGTAGGACTCCTTCTTTGCTTATCATATCAAATAATTTGTATAGTATTGGGATTAGTTGCTCTTTGAATGTCTGATAGAATTCACTTGTGAATCCATCAGGTCCTGGTGATTTTTTCTTAGGGAGTTCTTTAATGGCTTGTTCAATTTCTATTTCTGATATGGGACTATTTAGGTATTCTATTTCTTCTGCTGTTAATCTAGGCAATTTATATTTTTGTAAATATTCATCCATATCTCCTAAATTGTTATATTTGTTGCCATATAATTGGGCGAAATAGTTCTTAATGATTGCCTTAATTTGCCCTTCATTATAGGTGAGGTCTCCCTTTTCATCTCTAATACTGTCAATTTGGTTTTCTTCTTTCCTTTTTCTTATTAGATTGACCAGTACTTTGTCTATTTTATCTGTTTTATCAAAATACCAGCTTCTAGTCTTATTTACTAATTCAATAGTTCTTTTACTTTCGATTTTATTAATTTCTCCCTTAATTTTTAGTATTTCTAATTTAGTTTTCATCTGGGTGTTTTTAATTTGCTTGCTTTCTAATTTTTTGAGTTGCATACCCAATTCATTAATCTCTGTCCTCCTTAATTTTTTAATATATGCACTCAAGGATATAAATTTCCTCCTGAGTACTGCCTTGGCTGCATCCCACAGAGTTTGGTAGGATGTCTCATCATTGTCATTCTCTTCCATGAAATTTTTTATTGTTTCTATGATTTCTTCTTTGACAATTTGGTTTTGGAGAATCATATTGTTTAATTTCCAATTGTTTTTTGATTTGCCTGTCCAGGTGCCCTTACTAATTATTATTTTTCTTGCATTATGATCTGAGAAGGTTACATTTATTATATCTGCTCTTTTGCATTTGTTTGCAATGATTCTATGCCCTATTACATGGTCAATCTTTGTAAATGTACCATGTGCAGCTGAAAAGAAGGTGTATTCCTTTTTGTCCCTATTTATTTTTCTCCACATATTAATTAAATCTAATTTTTCTAGGACTTCATTCACCTCTCTTACCTCTTTCTTATTTATTTTTTGGTTTGATTTATCTAGATCTGAAAGAGGAATATTTAGATCTCCCACTA
>NC_058132.1:413387103-413447353 GCF_016433145.1 Gracilinanus agilis | reverse complement strand
TCTCCTTCTTATGGTAGTATTTATCCCCTCCCCTTCCCATGCCCTCTTTGTGTGTAATAGAATATCTTATTTTTCTTATTTACTCAGATTTTTCTTGGTGTCCCTTACTATTCCCCCCCTTTTCCCACCCCCCCATGTCATCTTAGACCATTTAGTATCCTGTCCTCTCCCTGTGAATTATTCTTCTGGTTGCTATAATAGTGAATATTATAATAGTGTATAGAGTTCACTACAGAGAATTATACATAGCATTTCTCCACCTAGTAATACAGATAATTAGATCTTATTTATGCCCTTAAAGAGTCAAGCTTAAAAGACTATGAGTTTTCTTTCTTTTCCCTCTGTTTCTTATTTACCTTTTCATCTTTTTCTTGATATTTGTGGTTGAGTGTCAAACTTTCCATTTAGTCCCGGTCTCTTTTGTGCAAAAACTTGGAATTCTTCAATTTTGTTGAATGCCCATACTTTCCCCTGAAAGTATATGGTTAGTTTCGCTGGGTAGTTGATTCGTGGCTGAAGGCCCAGCTCTCTTGCCTTTCTGAATATTGTATTCCAAGCCTTGTGGTCTTTTAGCGTTGAGGCTGCCAGATTCTGTGTGATCCTTATTGGTGCTCGTTGATATTTGAATTGTCTCTTTCTGGCTTCTTCTTGTCTTGAGAGATCATTGGTTTCTAAATGTTCTATTCTAGCCTTTAAGGACTGGTTTTCGGCTATAATCTCTTGGTTTTCGGCTATAATCTTTTGGTTTTCCTTTTCAATCTGGTCATTTCTGGTCTTCAGTTGACTTGTCTCACTTTCCAATTGCGAAATTCTGCCTTTTAAACTGTTATTTTCTTGCCAGATTTCTTCCATCTTCCTCAGCATTTCATTTTTGAACTCTTCAATAGCTTGTGACCAGCTTTCATTTTTTGGGGGAGGTTTGGATTTTTGTTTTTCTTCTTCTGTTGTCTGGATTTTCTCTGTGTAGAAGTTGTCGAGTGTTCCAGAGTTTCTCTTGATAGTCTTTTTCTTCTGGGCTTCCCTATTGCTTGCCATTGTTAGCCCTGCCCCTTTTCAGCTTTGTCTTCACACTCAGGGTCTGCTTGGGCTTTCTAAGCTTCCGATGGCTCCAGTCTTCTTGTCCTCAGGGTCTGGTCTCCTGGTAGTTCCCAATCTGCCCCTCTGCCCGAGGCTCCTTCAGCGGTTTCAGGGGCTGCTTCCACAGCCGCGCTCCCATCTGCTCCGGGTCCTCACTAGATGTCCTATCCTGTGCTTGAAATCTTTATTCCACCTGGGGCAGAGCCTTCACTGGAGCAAGACGCTGGGGAAAGTCCCTGCTTTAGGGTTCTTTATTCCTCCAGGTGCAGAGCCTTCACCCGCTTAGACGCTTGGGGGAAGTCCCTGCATTAGCGATCTTTCTTCTTGCAGGGGCAGAGCCTTCACCTGCATAGACGCTGGGGAAAGTCCATGCGTCCCCCCAGCCACTTGGGGTCCCACATCTGGCTGCACACAGGTACAAGCCCTGGGGCTGCTAGTGATTTACTGGTTGCCCCAGTCCTGTTTTCACTCTTGTGCATTGGCTGGCGTTGTGCATGGTGTGTGTGTGGGGGTGGAGGGGCTTCTTCCTCTCGCGTTTTAGTGAGAGCTGTTTCACCCCTTTATAGCGTGGAAATGCCCTGATTCTGTGTACCTTCAATGCTGCGCCCTGTTGTGGGGTTCCTTCATTAATCTGGATTCGTTTTTATGTCCCCTTGAGGAGTCTTGTATGCATCGGTTAGGAGAGATCAAGCAGCTGCTCCTTACTCTGCCGCCATCTTAAGCGGAAGTCTCCACTGGGTTTTACCTGAGGCCAGATTTTGAACTCAGGACCTCTGGTCTCTAGGTCTGGCTCTCAATTCACAGAGATAGCCAGCTACATATAGGTGGGATCGGGGTTCAGAGGAGTCCCTCATGGGAGTCTACACCTCAGTTTACCCCGTCACCCTTTGGACAAGCTGCTTTCTGTGCTGTGCTTTGCTGAGCTTCTTCCTGGGTTTGGTAT
Organism: Gracilinanus agilis; assembly: GCF_016433145.1. Classification (NCBI taxonomy): domain Eukaryota; kingdom Metazoa; phylum Chordata; class Mammalia; order Didelphimorphia; family Didelphidae; genus Gracilinanus; species Gracilinanus agilis. The sequence continues at coordinate 413,445,333 of NC_058132.1, read as the reverse complement.
TGGGGGTGGTACAGCTAGCCAGTGGGCTGGGAATTCCTGCTGGGTCCCAGAAGAGCCTGGATTCAGGTGAATTTTTGGTGCAGCTCAGCCTAAACCCATCTGTGCAAAACTCAAGTTTTGGGTTCCTTTCTCCAACACCCCACCCTCATCTAAGCTAAAAAATAGGGTGGGGGTGGGGAACCACATCGGGGAGGGATTTTTTACCAATCCTTTCATGTGGCTCAGAGATGGTGGAGGCAGGACCTTATCTCTCCAGGGAAAGGTGTGTCAGGCAGAGCAATCAAAGCACCCTATCCTAATACTTTTCCTCTCAGAAGAATTAAAAGTTCCTTTTCCCGAATAATGGTTGCCATTCTGTTAGATTTGCAATTAATATCTACCATGTTCTTATTTTCTATAAAGTTTATTAATAATCTCTTTAAATAGAAAAGATAGATAAGCATAGATTTAAATTCCCTTACTCTAAGTCTGTCTGACCAGGTGTAGTTCAGCCTTGCTGGATTCTCAGTCCATTCTCCTGCCAGCTCTGGGAAGTTCTGAGCCAAAAAGACCTAGGTGGGCTCCACCCAAACCCTTTTATCATGTAGAGAATGGGATGGACCTGATCAGCAATCAAGGAGGGGGGAGGGGATGACATTCCCACTGCACAATTCTCTTTATATTAATATCAAAAACTGGAATCCTGAAAAGCCTTTGGAAGAAACCCAATATATCCTTTAGGAGCCTATATATGCTATTCATTTCCTAGAGTAAAATACATAAACTAAAACCAATTACTTTATTCCCATTTTGTTTGAATGACTTTCAATTGAGAGAAAAGCTCTTTTTTTCAAGCTAAGACAATGAAATATTAAAATTATAAATCAAGTTATGTAAAACCATTAAACACTGATCTACTATCCTGGTAGAATATTAGTTCATGTTAAGTTGTTGCCAACACAGTAATCCTGAAAACACTGAACAAAAAAACCTTTAGGAAAAAGATATATATATATGTACATATATACATATATATATATGTGTGTGTGTGTGTATAAATGTGGTAATTTTCTTAAGTATAATATGTAGTTTAAAGACCATTTATATACTCACTTGGTTGTCAGTGCTCTCCATCAATAGATGGCCTTCACTATTTCAAGAGGAGGCAATGAAAGTTTTCTTCTAGGAACCAAGATATTGAAATCCAATACTCATTCAAGTATAAAATGTCAATATCCAGTTGAGTGTATAAACTATTGTCAAAAGTTGGAATTCTGAAAACTCTGAAGAAGAAACTCATCATAATCTTTTGGAACCAAAATATGTACTAGATATCTGTTCCATTCCTATGGAGTGGACAAACTCATTTACTTTCACTTGATTTGTTATTGCTTTCAATCATTAGGGCAGCTCTATTTCAGGCTAACATGTTAAACACTTTCTCCTAAAAACTAAGGTTCATATTATCTTAGATAAGGACATTGATCCAAAATCCAATAAAGACATTTACTTTGTGTGAGACAGTTTTTTGTTTTAGAATTTTGGATGCTAAAAGCAAACAAACAAAAAAAAAACCCCTTCAGTTTTGCGAAAGCAAAAATAAAGGTAAAGGATCTAGAGATATAATCAAGTATATTGATACTAGAGATAATCTACTATATTGTTTTAGTGTACAATATTATCTAAAGACTTACTTTACCTTTATTTGAGTTCCATTGCTCTTTTTAAAAGGATAGTTCAATTTTATCATAAGGGGATGGAAGTTTATTATTAGGAATCAATATATTTAAATACAATACATTTTCACAAAAGCATCAATCTACTGTAAGGGGTAAAAAGAGGTTTTGATTGGGTGAATATTAAAAGGTTTGGCCACCAGGGAATTGAATAATTATCAATACTCAATTAAAGGATAATCTCAAGTCAAAATGACTTTTATGGAAGTTTATTCACAAATGAGGAGAGGAAGAGGAAATAAGGAAATGAGAGAGAGGTAAGATAGGATAAGTAATCTAACACACTAGGTAATTTGCTCTGATCCCCTAGTTTAACTCAGGCAGATCTAATTAACCCTCAGCCTAGGGAGGTTCGGCCTTGAGCCCAAGGCCGGAAAGTCAGAGGTCCAGAGGGGCTCGGAGGAGAATGAAGCAAAAGCTTCAGTCACAGAGACTCTATTGAAAGGAAAGTTCCTTAAGAGAAGTTCAGGAAGACTCAGTCTTTACACTCAACATGTAGAATTACAAAGGAAAGATTAAGAGCAGTCTCACCAAGGTCTCAGGGTCCCAGCTCCAGAGTTCCTCCAAGTCCAAGTCACAAACCAGAAGAGAAGAGATGCTGAGTTCACTGAAGTTTCTTTTAAAGGGACGTCTTTTGCGTCACTTCCTGTGCCTTCCTCTTATTTTACGTGTCCAATCACAACAGACGCTTTTCTTAGGACTGCCCAGGAAGCAGTCAGTAAATTCTGATTTGTCACTCACTCTAGAACATGTGGGTCACACACCTCCCAACTTGTGAGTTAAGTAGAGATGTTTTCACCTTTGGTGATTAAATCTAAAGATGGGCAGGGTAGATTTAATCTGATTATCACACTACTATTAACTTCAGAGTTTAATTCATGTGGTAGCAAGATGGAATGATGAAATCCCTTCAGAAGAAACCCAAAATATATCTTAAAAATCTTATAGATTCCTCCAATACTATATATGGTCTAAAGAATATCTTATTTACTTGCATTTTGTTTCCATTCCAGCAAAAGTATAAGGTCTTTAAAGATACTTATAAAGGGTAGAGTAAAACCTGTGATTTCAAGTAAACACATCCAAAAAAACAGGGGTAGGAAATGTGACCACACATGACAACAGTAAAAAAGCAACAAACAAACAAAAAACAAGGAAGCTACGCACTCTGGATCAAATGAAGTTCATTTAAAACTTTAAAGCACTATAAAAATGCTAGATAGAGATTATCATGGAGGGGAAGCTAGATAGTACAGTGAATAGGATGCTCAGTCTGAATTCAGGAAGACCAGGTTGAAATCTGGCTATTTATTATTGTGATCCTGCACAAGTCATTTAACCCCCATTTCCCTCAGAATGAATGGCCTCAAATTATTCTTCTGATTCTGCTTACTTCATTCTACATCAGTTCAATCAGTCAGCAATAATTAAATACCTACTATATGCCAAGCATTTTACCAAGTGCTGGGGATACACAACGAGATAAAAGACAGTCTCTGCTGTCCAGGAGCTCACAGTCTAATAGGGGTAAAAATAAGCACAGAAATTTGTATAAAGAAACTATATAGAGGAGAAATAGGAAATTATGAAGACAAGGAAGGCATTAGAATTAAGAAAGATAGGAAAAAAATTTCTGTACAAGTGAGATCTTAACCAGAATCTGAAGGGAGCCAGGGAAATCAAAAAACAGAAATGAGAAGAGAGAACATTCCAGGTAGAGGAGACAGCCAGAGAAAATACCCTGAATACATAAAATTGAGTATCTTGTAGAAAGAACAGCAAGGAGGCCAGTATCACTAGATCATAGAATACAGGGTGGGGAGAGAGGTATAAATTGTCAAAAAACTAGAAAGGAGTGTGTGTGTGTGGAAACTAGATTATGTGGGTCTTTGAATGTCATATTTTGTATTTGATCCTGGAGACAACAGGGAACCACTATAGTTCATTCAATATTGTATAATCAGAAATTCTTGTTCCCTGGACTTCATCCCCCAGAAGTCCTTCAGTATTTCCCAGAATTCCTTTTAATCTCTCCACCACATTGCATGGTCACATATTGATTATAATCTTTGTAACTCCTCCCTTTCTCGCTCTTCTCTCGTGATTGGGCTGAGTTAGCTAGCTTTTTTTTACTTTAGTTATTATTAATAAACTTTATAAAATATAATAGTTATTATATATTAATTTTAATCTATACTATTTGGCTTACCACAAAGAGATAGAATTCTCAAATATTTTTTAAGATAGATTTTAAGTAAAGTTAGTAAGTTTGTCTAGACTCCACCCACCCACCATGGGGGCTCAGAGCTGGGATTGCCTCTTCTCTCCAAGCACCCTGCCCTCTCCCAACAATGATGCTACTACCATCTCTGCCACTGTTGCTCCTGTGCTCTCTTGGCCCAGCTGCCTCCCAGTTTTGACCAGACACTGCCTGAGTGGTACCCACCCAGGCTGCAGCCTCAGCTTGCCACAACTAGTTCCGGGCCACTTTTTTTTTTTCCCACACAGGGTGATATATAAAAAAATCTTTCCATCCCCCCATTCCTTACTCCATGTGGGTTTTCCAGCCTGTCCTAATCATTTTCAGAAGGGGAACACAGTGTAGAACAGGAAACCCATGCTATTCAGCTCCACTCCCTTCTAGTTTTCAATCAGATTTTTTTTTAAAAAAGCTGACTTTGTGCTCCTACTGAAGGCTGGGACTAAAGAGTTTTTCAAAAGGAGGGCAGAGAGACCAAAATCAGTAGATTTGAAGTCAGAGATTTGGGGGGATAAGCCTGACTGATATTTTTTCCTTTTTCCCCCTGACCAGGGGTAGCCAGTCCTTCATATGAAAATATACTATTGTTCTCCCTCAAACTTTCACCCCTTTTTGTTTACCTTGTAAATAAAATCCATTCTGCATTTCTTTTGAGGAAAAATGCTGTTGCAAAGCATGCTTGAAGTTCTGGAGTTCCCAGAGCTAGCAGGCACATATTTGCTCTGCTTGATTTTTTTTAACATTTATTAATATTCATTTTTAACATGGTTACATGATTCATGCACCTACTTTCCCCTTCACCCCCTGCACTCCCCCCACCCATGGCCGATGCACATTTCCACTGGTTTTAGCATGTGTCATTGATCAAGACCTATTTCCAAATTGTTGATAGTTGCATTGGTGTGGTAGTTTCGAGTCTACATCCCCAATCATGTCCACCTCAACCCATGCGTTCAAGCAGTTGTTTTTCTTAAATGTTTCCTCTCCTGCAGTCCTTCCTCTGAATGTGGGTAGTGTTCTTTACCATAAATCCCTCAGAACTGTCCTGTGTCATTGCATTGCTACTGGTACAGAAGTCCATTGCATTCGATTTTACCACAGTATATCAGTCTCTGTGTACAGTGTTCTTCTGGCTCTGCTCCTTTTGCTCTGCATCAGTTCCTGGAGGTCTTTCCAGTTCACCTGGAATTCCTCTAGTTTATTATTCCTTTGAGCACAATATCACCAGCATATACCACAATTTGTTCAGCCATTCCCCAATTGAAGGACATAACCTCCTTTTCCAGTTCTTTGCCACCATGAAAAGTGCAGCTATAAATATTTTCGTACAATCTGTTTATTTATGATCTCTTTGGGGTACAATCTGCTTAATTTTTTTTTACTGGCACTTTGTATATACATTGCATATTTCCCATTTTGTTTACTTCCCCTCAAGAATATGCAACAAGTTATGCTGTCTAAATTACAGGTCAAATTGAAATGTTTTGGCAAAGTTTTGAAAATCTTAAATATTCTCAATATGCAGATTGGAGATTCTGCCCAGTGCATTCATGGGGATGTAAAGAGCTGTGACAAATAAATTGCAAATGGATGAAAATACTGGGGGAGGGAAATCTCTTACTGAGATTTGGAGGTGAATTTTAAACCTTTTCAGACTCCATTGTTTTATTGCTTACTAACCATTTTTAGTTTGTTGCCCTCCTTAATAGTGAAGAAGTCTATTGGAATTGGAAAAAAGGATTTTTGACTTTACTGCCTGTGCCCTGTCATTGATTATTGTATATTTCTGATTGCTTTAAGGTTTAATTTTTTTTAGTTTATCTATATTAATCTAATCAATTCTATTCTGTTACACATTGGATCATTTTATGCTCCTGTGTTTTTGCCTATTAGATATATTCTGTTATATTGATTTTTTATTTATACCTTCCCCTATGACAGTACTGAAGAACATATCATTGTACAAGCCCATAATTGTCATCAAAAACCCTCTGCAGTGGCAAAATCATTGGATATTGAGGTTGTCACCAGATCCATCAAGGTCACATGTTGCCTGTATGGTCTTTTGTGTCTTTTTGCCCTTATTAATTGTCACATATATGATGAATGGGCTCCATCAAAACTGGTTACAACTGTTTACAACCTTTGGAGAATTTAATGACAAGAATTTAAATTACACTTAAGGGGTCTTTAGAAATTATTTTAGATATCTAGTAGCTTCTGGAATGATATTTTACATATATATATATATATATATATATATATATTATAAAGAATGTTGAATTAAAAGGTAGAGAACAAAATAGAAGTTCCTGCCCAAAACTTTTATATATAAAGCATGAAGTCAAAAGTAGCTTCCTGCATGATATTTTAACTTTTCACCAGAACAATCTAGATTTCTTGGTAATATTATAGACCCCAAGAGGTTTTTGTCAACAGTACAGAGATTTGTGTTTTTTCTAGGCTCTTCTACCAAATTTTGTAATAATGGCAGTAATAGACTTTGTTAAAAATAACTTGAAAGAATTGCTATACCTGTAGAATTTCTGACAAATATCCATCAGTTCATAGGTTTTTAAAATGTCACAAAGAAACTCATGTGAATCCTATATAATAATGGGGTTTTTGCTATTGTCATTAACTGGGCTATTGTGAATTTTGGGAATTTTGATACTTTCTTTGAATGTACATTATCTACTGTATTACTGTTTTATTGTGAAAATCATTTGCACTCACACTGTGGATCATTGCCAAGTTAAAAAGGAAATGGATCTCATTTTTGGTGAGAAACCTTTGTATTCTACCTCTCCTTGACTGACTCAGTGTGTCACTGATTGTAAGCTATATATTTTTGATTTTTAAAACATTTTTATCATTGTTTTTCTTCCTGCATGTGCAATTCAATATTTGAGTTTTAATTTTTCTCTCTTTTTATGACTTGTTACCAGTACTAAAAAGGTTTTTTTTATTTTGCAGTAATATAAGTTTAAAATACATTTACTCTAATGTCACTGCATATCCCAAATCTGTAGGCTATAGAAAAATGCCATTGATTTTTAAAAAATTATGGGACTTTACAGTATCAAAGATGAAAAGGGAGACCTCACCTCTAATGAAGGGGAAATTAAGGCAATCATTAAAATCTATTTTGCCCAATTATATGGCAATAAATATAGCCATTTAAGAGATATGGATGAATATTTACAAAAATATAAATTGCCTAGATTAACAGCAGAAGAAATAGAATACCTAAATAATCCCATATCAGAAATAGAAATTGAACAAGCCATCAAAGAACTCCCTAAGAAAAAATCGCCAGGACCTGATGGATTCACAAGTGAATTCTATCAGACATTCAAAGAGCAACTAATCCCAATACTACACAAATTATTTGATATAATAAGCAAAGAAAGAGTCCTACCAAATTCCTTTTATGACACAAATATGGTACTGATTCAAAAGCCAGGGAGATCAAAAACAGAGAAAGAAAACTATAGACCAATCTCCCTAATGAAAATAGATGCAAAAATCCTAAATAGAATATTAGCAAAGAGACTCCAGCAAGTAATTAAGAAGATCATCCACCATGATCAGGTGGGATTTATACCAGGAATGCAAGGATGGTTCAACATTAGGAAAACCATCCACATAATTGACCATATCAACAGTCTAACAAACAAAAATCACATGATTATCTCAATAGATGCTGAAAAAGCCTTTGACAAAATACAGCACCCATTCCTATTGAAAACACTGGAAAGTATAGGAATAGAAGGTCCTTTCATAAAAACAATAAACAGTATATACCTAAAACCATCAACAATCATCATATGCAATGGGTATAAATTAGAAGCCTTTCCGATAAGATCAGGAGTGAAACAAGGATGCCCATTATCTCCTCTATTATTTAACATTGTACTAGAAACACTAGCAGTAGCAATTAGAGAAGAAAAAGAAATTGAGGGTATAAAAATAGGCAAGGAAGAGACTAAGCTATCACTCTTTGCAGATGATATGATTGTCTACTTAAAAAATCCTAGAGAATCAACTAAGAGGCTGTTAGAAATAATCAACAACTTTAGCAAAGTGGCAGGATACAAAATAAATGCACATAAATCATCAGCATTTCTATATATTTCCAACACATTAGAGCAGCAAGAGGTAGAAAGAGAAACACCATTTAAAATCACCCTAGACAATATAAAATACTTAGGAATCTATCTACCAAAACAAACACAGGAATTATATGAAAACAACTACAAAACACTTTCCAAACGAGTAAAACTAGATCTAAACAATTGGAAAAACATTGATTGCTCATGGGTAGGATGAGCTAACATAATAAAAATGACCATTCTCCCCAAACTAATTTACCTATTTAGAGCCATACCTATCAAACTACCAAAAATCTTTTTCACTGAATTAGGAAAAACTATAACAAATTTCATTTGGAATAACAAAAGATCAAGAATATCAAGGGAAATAATGAAAAAAAAATGTGAAGGAAGGGGGCCTAGCAGTACCAGATATTAAACTATACTATAAAGCACCAGTCATCAAAACGGTATGGTACTGGCTAAGAGACAGAAGGGAGGATCAGTGGAATAGACTTGGGGTAAGTGACGTCAGCAAGACAGTATATGATAAACCCAAAGAGCCCAATTTTGGGGACAAAAATCCACTATTTGCCAAAAACTGTTGGGAAATTTGGAAAACAACATGGGAGAGATTAGGTTTAGATCAACATCTCACACCCTACACCAAGATAAATTCAGAATGGGTGAATGACTTGAATATAAAGAGGGAAACTATAAATAAGTTAAGTGAACACAGAATAGTATACTTGTCAGATCTCTGGGAAAGGAAAGATTTTAAAACCAAGCAAGAGTTAGAGAAAATTACAAAATGTAAAATAAATTATTTTGATTATATAAAACTAAAAAAGCTTTTGTACAAACCAAAACAATGTAGCCAAGATCAGAAGGGAAACAACAAACTGGGAAAAAAATCTTTATATCAAAAAACTCTGACAAGGGTCTAATTACTCAAATATATAAGGAGTTAAATCAATTGTATAAAAAATCAAGCCATTCCTCAATTGATAAATGGGCAAGAGACATGAATAGGCAATTTTCAGATAAAGAAATCAAAAGTATCAATAAGCACATGAGAAAGTGTTCTAAATCTCTAATAATTAGAGAAATGCAAATCAAAACAACTCTGAGGTATCACCTCACACCTACCAGATTGGCTAAAATGAAAGAAGGGGAGAGTAATGAATGTTGGAGGGGATGTGGCAAAATTGGGACATTAATGCATTGCTGGTGGAGTTGTGAACTGATCCAACCATTCTGGCTGGCAATTTGGAATCATGCTCAAAGGGCTACAAAAGAATGCCTGCCCTTTGATCCAGCCATACCATTGTTCGGTTTGTACCCCAAAGAGATCATAGATAAACAGACTTGTATGAAAATATTTATAGCTGCGCTTTTTGTGGTGGCAAAGAACTGGAAAAGGAGGGTATGTCCTTCAATTGGGGAATGGCTGAACAAACTGTGGTATATGCTAGTGATGGAATACTATTGTGCTAAAAGGAATAATAAACTGGAGGAATTCCATGTGAATTGGAAAGACCTCCAGGAACTGATGCAGAGTGAAAGAAGCAGAGCCAGAAGAACATTGTACACAGAGGCTGATATACTGTGGTAAAATCAAATGCAATGGACTTCTGTACTAGCAGCAATGCAATGACCCAGGACAATTCTGAGGGATTTATGGTAAAGAACGCTCCCCACATTCAGAGGAAGAACTGCAGGAGAGGAAACATAGAAGAAAAACAACTGCTTGAACACATGGGTTGAGGTGGACATGATTGGGGATGTAGACTCGAAACTACCACACCAATGCAACTATCAACAATTTGGAAATAGGTCTTGATTAATGACACAAAACCATTGGAAAATGCATATTGGCCAGGGGAGGGGGGAGGTCGGGGGGTGAAGGGGAAAGTAAGAGCATAAATCTTGTAACCATGTTAACTTTTCTAAAATATAAATATTAATAAATGTTTAAAAAAATAAATTTAAAACCCTGAAAAATGCAAAAAAAAAATTATGGGACTTTGTTTAATGATTCTGTCTGATTCCAAGAGAAGGGGAAAAAAAAGAGCCATCGCACAGTGCCAAAGAAGCACAGAGCTAACCTGCAAAGTGCCAAATGAGCACAAAGGTCAAAGAGACCCAATCCCAGTGGGATTGATGTAATTTTGAGGATTTGAATTTGGTTGGGGTTTGAGGTTGCGGCTCTTTTGACTTGTCAGAGGCTGGACTTCCCTGAGCCACATTCTATCAAGCACCTCATTTTGGCTGCCATCCTACCTCCCATCATCTATTCCCTTTTCTGTCTTTCATAGTGTGGCAAACTTTCTGTAGTCCTGGCTACTGATTGAGTAAATGCATAATTACATAAATCACTTTAACTGGGCCCTGATTCAAGGACCCATTATAGGTTTATTTTTCCTTTATTTAGATGTCTTAGACATAAGACTTTGACATTTTATATTTTATCCACAAGTAATTTTTTCTCTTTTGTTTGGATTTTTTGATATTTTGGATTTCTTTTGCAAATTGATTAATATACCTCATAACTCAGCCATGCATCCCTGAGTGATCCCTGTGTTTGTTATTATCCTCCTCAGGGGGAAGGACTATGTTATTGTGAACTCTGATTTGAATTTGAGCCTAATTTAGAACAAGAGACTACGTCCCAGAATCCAGAAGGTGAAGTGTTTGGAGAAGGCACCATGAAGATGCCTACAGAGACCACACGCTGCACCAGAAGATCCAGAGTGAACTTTGGGATGTGCTAAATTGAACTATGGGGGGTTGAAAACATTTGTTTTGAATGTATACTCTTTTGCCAAAGAAATGACTGCTCCCAAATTGGCTTTTTGTCAATGTAGCATTCATTGGTTTTGTTCTTTTTCTCTTTTATTTACCTTTTATCCACAAATTATTGCAATTAATAAGATGGTTATGTTTAAAACGAACCTTTTGGGGAGACTGGTCTCCCAAAAGGATTACAGGGGGAATGTATAATCAGAAATTCTTGTACCCTGGATTTTATCCCCAAGAAGTCCTTCAGTATTTCCTAGAATTCCTTTTAATTTCTCCACCATGTTGTGTGGTCACGTTTTATTTATAAGCTCTGTAACTCCTCCCTCTCTCGCTCTTATCTCTTGACCAGGGTGCTAGCTAGATCTTTTAAACTTTAGTTATTATTAATAACCTTTATAAAATATGATAAATTATTATATATTAATTTTAATCTTTACAATATGAAGGTGATATAGTTGGACTTGCACTTTAGAAAAATCATTTTGGTGGTTAACAGGGGGACTGGAGTACAGAGCATTCATAGCAGGCAGATCAACCAGCAGGCAATTGCAGTGAGTCAGGAGTGAGATGAGGGCTTGTACCAGGGTGGTGGCAATATCAGAAGGGAGAAGGAGGTGTATTCAAGAGACATTGCATAGGCAAGTTCAGGCTATGGCAACAAATTGTATTAGAGAAGATGAGAGATAGTGAGAAGTTGAGGAAGATACCTGAGTGGATAACTTGTAGGACTGGAAGGAAGATAGTGCCTTCTACAATAATAGGGAAGTTGGGAAGGGGAACAGGTTTTGAGGGAAAAATGAAAAGCTGCTTTGCACATGTTGAGCATTCAGTATAAAAAGTCTAAAAGAAAGCTGGCAATGGGAAATTATCCTTCTGCAAAGGGGTTAGGGTAAGATAGGTATATTTGAGAATTATCACCATAGAAATGATAATTAAATCTATGGAAGCTGATGAGATCACCAAGTGAAACAACAGAGAGGGAGAAGAAAAGAGGGCCCAGGACAGAGACTTATGAGTCATCCATAGTCAGTGGATATGACTTGGATTAGAATTCAATAAAGGAGACTAGAAAGAAATGGTTTGATAGGTAAGAGGAGAACCAGGAGAGAGTGATAACCCAAAAACCTACAGTGAAGGGAGTATCAAGGAAAAGGTGACTGACAATGACCAAAGCTGTAAAGAAGTCAAGAAAAATTAGGAGTAGGAAAAGACTATTGGATTTGGCAATTAGGAGATCATTGGTACCTTTGAAGAGAGCAGTTTCAGTAGAATGAGGAGGTCAAAAGCTGGATTGTAAAGGGTTAAGAAGAAAGAAGAGAGGAAGTAGAGGCATCTACTATAGACAACCTTCTTAAGGAGTTTAGCTACAAATGTCTAAGAGCAAGGATGGAAAAATCAAGTAAGGTTTTTTTTGAGAATGATGAAGACAATGGATGTTTAAAGACAGTAGGGAAGGGGTTAGTAGAAAGGGAGTGACTGAAAATAAATGACCAATCTGTTGGAAAAGCCAGGATGTAATGACACAAGTTGTGGCAAGTTGAGGAAATAATGGCAGAGAACATCTGATATGAGATGAGCAAGAGGGGAAAAGAGGGACCTCGCTATGAAATGGTCTCAGCTTTTTCTGTTAAATGTGAGGCAAGGTTCTCTACTAAGAGGTGGAGGAATGAGGATCCATAGGAGGTTAGAGAAGGGGCGTGTGTGAATTTTATATAAATTATACTTCCCTTATTCTGTTTGAAAACCAATTTTTGGTCAGTATCAGCCCCACCCATTGACTGAGCACCATGTAGCTACCTGGCTCTTCAGAAGGGGCTGTCTCAAGACCCTTCATGACTTGTGACATCTAAAAAAGACAGGTCTTGAACCCGAAGTGAGGTTAAGTCTGTCTAACCAGAGACTCCCAGGAGGTGTACAAAAATGGCTTTATAAGAAAGGGAATTGAGTAAGAGGGTGCTCTTTTGGGCCTTAAGGGAGCTGGAGACTCTCGCTAGCACAGCCACTTTTGGTTGGTATTTTGGGGTGCTAGTGTTGAAAGGGATGGGAATAAGGAATTGGGTGGTAGAAGGAGAATGGAATTTGGATGATAATCTACAAGGACTGAGAAACACGTGGATGTGTAAAGTATGACCAGAGATGACTAAGCTAATCATTAAGTGGGAGACATTTCTCTGCTCGAGAGCATGCCAGAGATCAGACAGGAACCATGCATGCATGGCATTAGATGGAAAGGATACTATCAGAAGGAAGGCTCCTATTTCTCTTCTCATCCCTCCTAAGCCTGGAGATTGGCAGGAGATGGTACAGCAGGAGATAGAAGTGTTGCTCCCTCCAGGAGGCCATCAAAGTTCATGACGTTTGCACACCCTGCATGAGCTCTGACAAACCAGCAAAGCAGGTGTCATAAGGATGGATATCTCTCACTCAGTTTCCCCTTGGGATTCTTTTCTCACTAGCATTCACTTTTTTACTGAAACTATTGCAATCGGTATCCTTATTCAGCTCCAGGGAGACACAGAAAAACAATATAGGTTCATGGCAAGAACAACCACAGTCACAGACTACTCACTATCCCAAAATATACCCCTAAGCAAACCCCAAAATACAGAAACTTCCCCTAGAATCATCCTCTCAATAAAACCAGCAGTTAGTGAGTTAATGCAAGTTTCTAAATTCCCCAGCAAGAATGTACCTGGCCTGGATTTGCTCCCAAACTCCTACTGACCAAGGAAACAGTGAGTTATAAGGAAAACAGAAATGACAAATTAGCACAGAATCACCCTTCCAGAACTGCATTCTTATTAATCCTATAGCAGAAAGAACAGCAAACTTACCTTTGAAAAATAGGGGAAAATGAAAGAATATAATTAGAACAATATTTGGACCAGACTGATGTTTTTGTATCTTATTTGATGTAATCAACTACCATAACTATCTTCTTGATTAATGAAGATGCTAGATCTGAATAGCATAAAGTAAGAATATGCATGATTTAATTAGTTAAAATATAATCAACCATTATGCTTAGCTAGGAAATTATGTTCCTGTACCTTACAGATGGCTGAAAATTATTATTTTCAAAGTTCCAACTAAGCCATTCCGTAATGAATAATTTTTGACAAGCTTGCTTCTTTGTTTAATCACAGTAAGATAATTAGTAAATGCCAATCATATGATATTTCAAAAGTTAATGTTTGATTTTTAATGTATGGGAAAATCAAAACCTGTATAAGATCATAAAGGAAAAAAGGGTATAAAAATAAAAATCAGTAAATGGTACAAGAGAAAAGCCTCTGCAATTTCACTTGCACTCTGGCTCATTTTGATTCATTTCGCCACGCCATCCCACCTCCAGAGACCCCTGGAATGAAGAGAAGGCTCTTCACAGCTCCCTACTTACTTTCCTCTTTCCTCAAGGGACATTCCCAGTAGAAGATAGAAGGTTTAAGGTGGTGAGATGGAAGCTCGCACTTTACCTTTCCTCTTTGTACCATTCCTCTAAGCCTTTCTGTGTTTCCTTGAAATTTCCTATTTACTCATTTCTTACAGCATAATAATATTCCATCTTATTTATATACTACAATTTATTTGGCCATTCCTCAGTTACTGGGCATCCATTCTGACTCCTGACCTCATCACTCAACTAAAATTGCTCTCTCAAAAGTTACCAACTAAAGTGAATAAGAAACAGAGCCAAGATGGCTAAGTAGAGTAAGCATTTGAATTTAGCTTTCATGCCTCCACAAAGATCTAGAACAGTGATGGGAAAATTATAGCCTGCAGGCCAGATGTGGCCCCCTGAAATGTTCTATCCTGCTGTGTGACATTATTCCTAATCTGACGAATACAATACAATGAAACTTCGAAAGAGTTGCTTTAGAAACAGACTGACAGATGAGCATTTCCTTTCCTTTGGCCCCCACTTTAAAAAGTTTGCCCATCACTGTTCTAGAAGATGCACAAATTCCATTCAAGAAAGCCAAGAAGGAAAAAGGATAGAGTTAGGAGCTTGCATAGTAGTGGTGGGGGGGAATATTCCAGGGAAGGGAAAAGGACTAAGGGAGGATACTGAGGCAGGAAGCACCTGTTAAAAGATCTCAGGATCGATGGTGATATGATTGGGGATGTAGACTCTAAACCAGTGGTTCCCAAACTTTTTTGGTCTACCACCCCCTTTCCAGAAAAAAATATTACTTAGCCCCCTGGAAATTAATTTAAAAAAAATTTTAATAGCAATTAATGGGAAAGATAAATACACCTGTGGCCATCACCGCCTCCCTGGATCGCTACAGCACCCACCAGGAGGTGGTGGTGCCTACTATGGGAATTACTGGTCTAAATGATTTGCACCCCAGTGCAAATATCAATAATATGGAAATAGGTCTTGATCAATGACACATGTAAAACCCAGTGGAATTGCATGTTGGCTATGGGAGGGGGGAAGGAGAAGGGAAGGGAAAGGACATGAATCACGTAACCATGGAAAAAAAATTTAATTAATCAATAAAATAAAATAAAAAAATAAAAGATCCCAGGAGATCCCTGAGGAAAAAATTAATGGAATGTGTGGGGAAGGGGAACACAGTGGGGGAGTGGGGAGGGGAGAGAGTTAATGGAGAGAATTATCTCACATAAATGGAATGCACAAAGGGAAGTTAATACAAGAATGGGGCAATGGCAGGAAGCATCTTACACCTGAACATCACTTTTATCTGACCAGCAAATCAATAAAACCATGAAGCTTCACCTCACACTCTGCAAATTGGCAAAGACAAAAGATAGCAACAGTCAATGTTGGTGGAGCTATGATTAAAAGAGAGAAGACAGAAAACTATAGCAATCTTAAAATTACCTTAAAGAATAACATATTATTAGTATTAAATATATATTCACTGAATGGCATAAATACCTAAAAGAAAAGCAAACAGAAATATAGGGACAAATAAACAACAAACAGTAATTGCTAGGCAGGAAGGATTTGGTTTTAAATTGAGTCTAGATAACATTATCATAAATAATTCTCTTGAGGTAGCTAGGTGGCACAGTGGATAAAGCACTGGGTACGGAGTCAGAAAAATCAGAGTTCAAATTTGAACTTAGGCACCTACTAGCTGTGTGACTCTGGACAAGTCACAACCCCAGCCTGCATAAAACTGGAGAAGGAAATAACAAACCACTTCATGCTTACTGAACAACAAAGAATTCTTTATCCTAAAGAAAATGGCAATGTAAAAACTCCTAGAAGAATTCAACTGTACCACATATACCATAGAAATGTAAAAATGTATTGGAAGGAAAAATGATAAAGAAAATTTTTTTAAAGATTAAAAAAAATTTAGACACTAAGCTCTTCCATGTATTTCCAGACTTCAAAAGAAGACTGCCAGAAATTTTCGGGTATTTTGAATAGACATAATCCTGGGGAAGCGGAAACTGGAATTAAGAGGTCAAAAGCTGGTGGAATCTCATCCCAGGCCTGTTGGTACAGCAAGGAGCCATGACTGGGCAGTACATGTACGCCTCATGCCTACCAAGCCTTCTAAAGCCATCACCATAGCAGTTTGCTCCAGAACCACTACAGGAGACAGCACTAGAGTAGCTCCCCAGCAGTTTGAACACCAGCTCCACCAAGAGACCTAAAACTAAGAGCTATGGCCATTACGGCCCTTGTGAAGGGAATTTCATGGGGGGCCTTGCAGGAAGCACATAGCCAGCACAATCTATGACATTCTGTTGGAGTCGGTCAAGGTCAAACTAAGGGACAAAAGAAACTCCTGGTTGGAAATTATGTGAGAAGAAGGAGATCGAAGAGAGCCGAGGCTCCTGAGGGGAAAAAAATGGAAGGGAAATAGATTAGAACACAAGGTAGAAAAGCTTAACCAAAGTAGTAGATTCTCTGAAAAAAAATGAAGAATAGATTCTTAATGTGAGTTATTAATCAGATATAGTGATAAAAAGCTCAGAGCCCTCAGGTTAGTAAAGAAATCTTTTTTTTTCTCCTCTCTGACCTCTGGGAAGACTGTTTTCTCTGCCCACTTTTACATTGCCACATATGATCTCCCCTTACTTATTATACTCTATCCACAAACAACAGTTAATGATTATTCATGAATTTAGGTTAAGGAAAAATGTTATTAGAATAAGAAACATAATAAAATATTACAAAGAAGCAAACAATAAACATCTGCCAAATGCAGCCAGCAAGAGGAAGAAAAAAAAGGTGGTAAGGAACTATATAAATACAACAGCAACAAAACTTTGGCTGCTTTACAGCTTAGTCTGAAATCATCTTGATTCCTAGCATGGAAGCTCTCCTTCTACCCAGCCTTCCAAGTCTAGTCTTTAGTTCTAGACCACACATTGTAAAATAGCCCCAGGGGCCTGATCAATAATCATGGCCTGGCACACAACATGCTGTACTTCTGTGACTAGCTTCTTTCTTTCTTATCCTATGCTCTGCTTCTCTTCTAAATCTTCCAGCTCTTAAAAAAAAAAGCCATCTGATTCATGTTTAGTGTCTCCAATACTCAGGACTACAAAATCCAAAATGCTTAACAAGTCCCTGGAAACTTTTAAGTGTATATTACACCATGTTTCAAGAAATAATAAAAGAAAACTATTCAAATCTATTACAACTCTAGGGAAAAATAAAAGTAGTCACAATCTACCAATCACCTTCTGAAAGAAACATACTCGGGAATGTCAAATTTTAAATCTAGAATTTCCAAGTCCAAAAAAAAAAAATACTAAAAGAGGCCAGAGAAAAAAGTGTTTAATACTGTGAAATCACAATGAAAATCACATAAAACTATGCTGTAAATAAGGTAAATATGAAAAAATCTTGGAATAGGATATTCTAACAGCCAAAAGATAAAAACTTACAACTAAGCATAATTTATCCTGCAAAATATTTCCACAGGGAGAAAATGCACTTTTAACAGCACAGTCTTTCAAGCATTCCTAATAGACTTGAGTATGAACTTTGAAATGCAAACACAGGAGTCAAGAGAAACCAAGAAATGTAAATACATTTGTGTAATTGGAAGGTGTTGGATGAAATACTTATATTTCAATAATGGAAAAGAAATAAGTATCCTTTTAGAACTCTGTCTTATTTATTTATGTTTGCTTATTCATTTGTATATTTACATATTTATTTGTATGTTTGCTTAAATTCTGAACTGTATGAATGAAATTAGCTCACCCTCATTCATTTGTTCAGACTCTAGCCACCAGGAATAATGTCACCCCACTCAACTTAGAATTAAGTGGGGAGTGGGAGGTCTGTGACCCACACATGATAGTAAGTAACAAATCAAAAACAAGGGACTGCCCTTTGGGCAGTCCAAAAAAGAGTTAAGGCTGTCATTTGTCCACTTGCAATTGGAGGTGGATGCAGGAAGTGACGAAAGATGCTATCTTTTAAATATGATGGTAACTTCCTGTGGAGGCAGTTGGAGCTTTGAACTTGGTGTTGAAGGATCTCTGGTGAGACCTCAGACGGCTTCCTTTTGAATTGTCACGTGGGTAAGTTAGGCTGACTCTCTTTCTCTTCCCTTGGCGTTTCTGGAGACTAGCCTCCAGGAGGCCTCTCTTCTTAGAGGAGGCCTTGTGGCTAGAAGCCTTGTTTAATTAACCTCTGTGCCCCTCTGCTCGGGCCTCTAAATTCCTACCTGGTTCAGGCCTCTGGTCCAGGCCAGAGTTTCTCTCTCTCAATCTCCCTACCTTCAACCCTCCTAATTATAAATAAACCACCATAAAAGTCATACTGATTTGGATCTATTTTATTTTGAAATTGAGTTAATCAATTTCTGGTGACCATACCTTAAATATCTAGTCTCCCTTCTTACAGAACCAAACGCCAAAAAATGGACATTTATAGAGTAGGAAAATAGAGAACTGTACTTAAAACTGCAAAACTCCATTACAGATGTAATAATAATAGGACCATCCACCAATGTTACGGATGGAAAGGAGATAGAGTCTATGAGGTGAGACTCTCTTCTAGCTCTCCCCTCCCACCTAATATACTCTGGGAAACTTCAAGGGGATGTCACCCCAAAACTTGGTGACCTGGATGGTCGTGCCACCCCAACAGGAGTTGGGGGCAAGGCTTTCCTATAAGATGAGGTATGGGGTACACCAATAAGATTCCGAATGAGGGCGGGGCTTACACAAGCCTCCCCCGAGGTCAGTCAACTTCACAGCAGGTGGTCTGGCTTTAAGATGGAGGCAGCCAGACCAAGCTGTGATTCCCCTCCCCCTCTTCTCTCAGGCACTCTGGAATGCTATCTGACTAATGAATGGCTTTTATTATTCACAATTTAGGGGTTGGGGATTTTGGGGTGCCCTTTTCTCTATTTCTATGAGGTCCATCACTTGGGTGGAAACCTTTGGGGTTTCCTCTCCCAAGCTTCTTCCCGCACCTCTTCTCCTTCTGATTCTATTTCTATTTCTATCCTTTCTATAATTGTAAGTTAGACCTGAAAGGGTCTCTCAGCAAGGTTGGGTAATGGGTGAAGGCGACTAAGAGATTGCTCCCAAAATAGAGTCCAAAAAGCTAACTCTATGGTTGAAGTCTTATGAAGTCCAAAAACTTAGCTGACTCTATGGATGAGACACGATGGAATCTTTGACCAGGGAATCAGGGTTTCAACATCCAAAGAAAGATCCTCAAAAAGTCCTCAGGTCTGGATTTGAGCTGAGATGTCCTCCTCCTCTCTCCTCACAGTCCTCTGCCTGAAGCCCACTACTCCCCTTCCTCCTCTGGATAATTTTGCAGAATCCTCTCTGGTCTCAACTGCCAGTAACTGTCATCAACTGTCAGCCACTCCTTCTCTGGTTCCTTTTGTTCCTATCCCCCTTGCACAAATTCCATCCTTACAGTATCCTGGTTTTGTGTGGTGGGATCTCACTATTTCCTATTCCTATCTTACGTTCCCCCTCCCTCCAAAATAATAAATCCTTATCTTCTCTTATCACTATACTAATTATCTGTCTATTCATATTCTAAGATGGGTTTTGAAGAGGTTGGTAGGGGGATGAGGGTTGCAATTTATATAACAATATTTACAGGGTGTAAAACAATTTTGTAACAAGAAAAATTTTCCATTGAATACAATTTCTAAGTTTACAGTGTAACAATTTTCTTATCCTTAAACTCTTCTAAGTTATTATTTAACCCATCTATGATTTTAACAGAATTTTAACTTGTTTCTACTTTTAATGTATAAGTCTATTGAGTAATGCAATACAACTATCTTATTATTCCTACCTGTTATCAAATTTTGTTTAAACTTACCTATGTTTTAAATGCAATGTTACTTTTTATGTTGAGAATCTATTTTTAATATGTTAGTATTCTTAGTTTTCTATCCAACAACACTTATATATTTTATTCTTATGCTTTCCCTGTACTAGCTTACTAAAAATTTTTGAACTTCCCTAGCCCTTTCTGCACTTTCCTTATGTATAATGTCTAAATTATCTGCTAAATTGTTAGTATGCTACAGTATCTACATGGTTAGGGACTATAATTTACAATTCTACTCTACTTTTCCAACCTGTGTTACAGGTATATATAAAATTTACGTTATTTACACTATTATACATTTGTACAAGCATTAGTTCTGCATATTGATGTTAACCAGATAAGAAAATCGCTTGATTTTCTTATGTAGTTAAAATCTTATGGAACTTGAAACTATTTACATTATAGACATATATACGTTTTGTATTTTCACAATCTTCATACACTCACTTATTTACATGAAGTGTTGACTAGATATCAGATTTGTGTTGTGTTTTGTATTCTGTTTATGTACTGTGCGTGCAAAATACTCACTCTTGTTTTCAAAGATGTCAATTTTCTTCAAGTTGTCTGTAGATTTCTTTTGTATCTTGATGCTATGTACTGTGGTTGCATTTTCCCTAAAGTGTGAGATTTATTGTGTTTTTGTGCTATCACCGCATCATAGTCTTACGTAAACCGTTTCCTTCTGTCCTCTTCTTTGTGCAATTGTCCATTTTTGCAAAGTTCAAAGTTCAAAAGTTTTTTCACAATGTCTTTTCAAGTCCTCTTTCCTTGCATCTTTCTTCTTGGTGATTTTCTTGATTTCCTTTTCTTCTCTTGATGCTTTTCCCACTCTTTGTTTCTCCACATTAGAAAAACCATTAGAATAGAAGAATACTAGAAAATGTAGGAATAGAAGGGCCTTTCCTAAAAATAATAAACAGCATATATCTAAAACCATCAGCAAGCATCATCTGCAATGGGGATAAATTAGAAGCCTATCCAATAAGATCAAGAGTGAAACAAGGATGCCCATTATCACCTCTATTATTTAACATTGTACTAGAAACACTAACAGTAGCAATTAGAGCCCCCATTGCCCACCCTTACCACTCTTCCACCTAGGAGCCAATACACAGAAGTTAAGGGCTTGAAAATTTTCCAGAGCAAGTGGCAGTGCAAAAGTACTAGGTCTTGAAATAGCATAAGAGAAAAGGACTTTCCTCTGATGGAAAGAGGAGGAGAAGAGAAACCTCTTAGTAGAGAAACTTTCTTCTGTGATTCCAGAAGATTCAAACCAAAGGAAAATCAGTAAAAGTTCATCCAAGAAATGATACATTCTCTAAACAACTGGCTAAGAAATAGACTGGTAAATCAGTGGAAAAGATCAGGTGCAAAATGTAAATGATGTAACCTAGTGTTTGATAAGCCCAAAGATCCAAGGTTTTGGAGTAAGAATTCATTATTTTCATATAAATTGTTTGGTTTTTTTTCCAACTGGAAAACAGTTGGAGAAAAGTTCGATATAGACCCATATCTCATACTGTATACAAAAATAAATACAGGATTTAGACATCAGCAAATTAGACAAGCATGGAAAAATTTACCTGTCAGATCTATGAATAAGGGAAGAATTTATGATCAAACAAGAGAAAAAATGGATCACAGGAAGTAAAATGGATCATTTTGATTATATTAAATTTAAAAGGGTTTGCATAAACAAAATTAATCTAGCTAAAATTAGAATGAAAGCAGGAAAGTAAGGAAAATGGGCAATGGGGGTCAAGTGACTTGCCCAGGGTCACACAGCTGGGAAGTGTCTGAGGCCAGATTTGAACCTAGGACATCCCATCTCTAGGCCTGACTCTCAATCCACTGAGCTACCCAGCTGCCCCACTTAATTCACTCTTAACCAGTACCAAATTGTTTTGATGACCACTGCTTTATAGTACAGTTTTAGAACTGGTACTGCTAGTTCCCCATCTTTCATATTTTTTTCATTATTTCCCTTAATATTCTTGATCTTTTGTTCTTCCAAATGAACTTTGTTATAGTTTTTTCTAATTCAGCAAAAAAGTTTCTTGGTAATTTGGTAGGTATGGCATGGAATAAGTAAATTAATTTGGGTAGGATGGTCATTTTTATTATATTAGCTTGTCCTACCCATGAGCAATCAACGTTTTTCCAATTGCTTAGATCTAGTTTTAATTGTGTGGAACGTGTTTTGCAATTGTGTTCATATAATTCCTGTGTTTGTCTTGGAAGATAGATTCCTAAGTACTTTATATTGTCTAGGGTGATTTTAAATGGA
Source organism: Gracilinanus agilis (assembly GCF_016433145.1). Classification (NCBI taxonomy): domain Eukaryota; kingdom Metazoa; phylum Chordata; class Mammalia; order Didelphimorphia; family Didelphidae; genus Gracilinanus; species Gracilinanus agilis. The sequence continues at coordinate 413,422,859 of NC_058132.1, read as the reverse complement.
ATTTCTCTTTCTAACTCTTGCTGCTGGGATGTGTTGAAAATATGTAGGAATGCTGATGATTTATGTGAGTTTATTTTGTATCCTGCAACTTTGCTAAAATTGTTGATTATTTCCACTAGCTTTTTAGTTGATTCTCTAGGATTCTTTAAGCAGACCATCATATCACCTGCAAAGAGTGATAGCTTAGTTTCCTCATTGCCTATTTTAATACCTTCAATTTCTTTTTCTTCTCTAATTGAACGTCCAATATAGAGGACTGAAGAAGGCATGCTTTAGAATTCTACCTATGAATTAGAAAACAGAGATGGTAAGTTAATCTCTGTTTAAGGTTCTGATGATTTTATTTCTAGAGAAATATTCTCAGATATAATTCTTGGTGTGATTATCTTGAATTTAATGCAGAATATGAGGACTGAATTGTGCATTATAATCAATACAATTCAGGAAATAACAGTTGCTAGACTTTAAATGCTGTGGTTAAGAGAATTAGGTAAAATCAGTGATCAATCCACAGTCAACCATAAGTGTTATCCAAGGCACAGGGCTTCAGTTGGGGAGAATTAGAATTAAATTATATCACAAAACTGTGATGTAATTTAAAATCTATCAGCAGATTCCTTGCTTGGCTGGTAGCACTGGGATACTGTTAACATCTGGAGTTTGGGATAAGCAGATTCATCATATTCTAGTAACATCTACTGCAATGGGTGATCCTTCTGGGTTCACTGTCCTATCTAGGTGTCCCATTAGATTCAACACCCACAATAAATCCCAGTCTTAGATCCAACATAACAGTTATCAATAGTGGCATGAAGAAATACACTAAATTACTATTGATTAGAAAAATTACATTGACACCCCAATCAGACTGGCTAATGTATTAAAAAAGGAAAATGACAAATGCTGGAGGAGACATAGAAAAATTGGAACCCTATTGCACTATTAGTAGATTTGTGGAGTTGGTCCAACTATTCTGGAGTACAGTTTGGAATTCTATCTGAAGGGCAATAAAACTGTACATACGTTTCACCCAGCAATACTACTAATACGTCTTTATCCCCAAATGATCAAAGACAAAGGGAAAAGACATATATAAAACTATATTTATAGCAGCTTTTTTTATGGAGGCAAAGAATTGGAAATTGAGGGAATGTCCATCAACTGGAGAATGGCTGAACAAGTTGTGGCATATGGGATATGATTGTGATGAATTACTATTGTACTATAAGAAATGATGAATAAGACTGTTTCAGAAAAAAACTTGATATTTCTATAAATTGTTGCAAAGTGAACTGGGAAGAACCTGGAGAACATTGTACAGAATAACAATACAGAAAAGATGTTCAGCTATGAAAGACTTAGCTATTCTGATCAAGACTGTAGGAATTGAGTCAAAAGAATCATGATGAAAAATGCTATCTACTTTCAGAGGGAGAATAAAGTCTGAGTGCAGATTGAAATACATTTTTTTCACTTTATTTTTCTTGCTTTTTTTCCCATAAAGCTAATTGGAAATATATTATGCATAATTTCACACATATAATTGATTTCATATTGCTTAGTTTCTCAGTGAATAGGGGAGGGACTAAAGGAAAAGGGAGAATTTGGAACTCAAAACATTTTTAAAATGTTAAAACAATATGCAAAGCCAAAGGAGCAGAACCAGGAGAACATTGTACATAGAGACTGATACAATCGAATTTTCTGCTAGCAGCAATGCTAAACCCAGGACAATCCAGAGGAACTTATGAGAAAGAACACTGTCCACATTTAAAGAAAGAACTATGGGAGGAGAAATGCAGAAGAAAAACTACAATCAATCACGTAGTTCGATAGGGATATGATTAAGGGTTTAGTGTTAAAAGATCACTCTACTACAAATATGAATAACATGGAAATAGGTTTTGAACAATGATACATGTATAACCCAGTGGAATGCTTGTCAGCTCGGGGAAGGGGAAAGGAAGAAGGAGGCAGGGAAATCATGAATCATGTAACCATGGGAAAATATTCTAAATTTTTAAAAAGTAAAGAAAAAAATGTTAAAACAATAAAAAAATAATATATAAAGCTCCTATGATTTCTTTTTTGACCCACCAGTTTTGGAGAATTAGATTATTTAGTTTCCAGTTCATTTTAAATTTGTCTTTCCATGGACCCTTGTTAAGTATAATTTTTATCACATTATGATCTGAGAAAGTTGTATATATTATTTCTGCTTTCCTTTATTTATTTGCAATATTTCTATGCCCTAGTAAATGGTCAATCTCTGTATATGTACCATGTACTGCTGAGAAGAAGGTATGTTCCTTTTTTATTCCTCTTCAGTTTTCTCTGGATATCTATTAATTCTAATTTTTCTAGCATTTCATTCACTTCCTTTACTGCTTTCTTATTTATTTTTTGGTTCGATTTATCTAGTTCTGAAAAGGGAAGATTGAGCTCCCCTGCTAATATGGTCTTATTATCTATTTCTTCCTTGAGCTCCTTTAATTTTTCCCTTAGAAATCTAGATGCTATGCCATTTAGTACATAAATGTCTAGTAATGATATTACTTCATTGTTTATAATACCCTTTAACAGAATGTAATTTCCTTCCTTATCTCTTTTAATCATATCAATTTCTACTTTAGATTTGTCTGATATCATGATTGCTATTCCTGCTTTTTTTACTTTAGATGACACATAATAAATTCTGCTCTGTCCTTTTACCTTGAATCTGTGTGTGTCACCCTGCCTCAAATGTGTTTCTTGTAAACAACACATAGTAGGATTCTGGTTTTTAATCCACTCTGCTATCCACTTCCTTTTAATGGGTGAGTTCATTCCATTCACATTCAGCATTATGATTACTGTGTATTGCCCTCCATCATATTATCACATTTAAATCCTGTTCTATTCCCTTTCTCTCTGTTCCTCCTCATGTAAGTGTTAAATTTAATGTTTTGGCTAAATATATGAAAATTATAAATCTTTTATTTGTAAAAGAGGTAGAAAGAGTGAAAGTACAAAAGGGTAGAAAAGACATTAGCCTATCTAACTAAATAATAGTTCCAGCGCTTGGCTCAGCCAGGACTTGTTAACCTTCAATCAGAATTAAACTATCTCCAGAAGACAGGAAGTGAAAACCAACTATCCACAAACCCAAGATAATGACTGGAGCTGAAGGTGACTCCTAAGGCCTACTTTCTTCTTTGAGCTGACCATTTTGAAGCTGACTTCCTTCTTGGAGTGACTCTCTTTTTGGAGTTCACTCTCTACTTCTTGGAGTGACTCTCTTCTTCTTGAAGTGACTCTCTTCTTGGAGTTCACTCTCTACTAGCCTCCTTCACCAGACAGCCTTCAACAGCCTCCCTCCTCAGGGATTTTCATGGTTTTTATGGTGGTTTCCTATCTCTGCCCCTTTTCATGGGGGCCAGTCACAGTTTCCAAATTGTCTGAATTCTCACCTTTGGAATCACACCTTTCTGAGTGTGTGAACTCTTAAATTTCTGGCTTGTTCTCACCTAGCATCAAGTAAGGTGTGAACTCACAGAGAACCAAGAATTCCCTTTCACACTCACCAGTGTTTTGCTTTTTGTCATCTCTCCCGTACTTTCCTCTCCCTCTAATTACCTCCGTCTTCCCTTGTCTTATTCGTCTTATTCCCCTTCCACTTCTCTATGAGGTAAGATAGAATTCTATGCCTCACTGAGTATACTTATTTTACCCTCTCTGATCCCTTTACAATGAGAGTAAAATTTAAGCATTGCCCATCACCACCCTTATTCTCCCCTCTCTATAATGACTTTTCACACCTCTTTATTTTATATAATTTACTCCATTCTTTCTCTCTCTTCCCTTTTCTCTTGGTGTAACCCTCTCTTTCAGCCCTTGATTGATTTTTTTTACAAATTATTCATATGCATATATATCATATCATACATACATATTGTTCCATATCATCACATTTACATATACATCATATCATCATAATTAGCTTTCTTCATCCTCTTTCTGAGTAAATTCCCTCTATCTTTTCTACTACTAAGAATAATGTTTGGGTTGATAGGGATATAATAAGGGATATAGACTCTAAACAATCACCCTAGTACAAATATCAATAATATAGAAATAGGTCTTGATCAATGACATATGTAAAACCCAGTAGAATTGCGTTTCGGCTATGGGAGAGGGGAAGAACATGAATCTTGTAACTATGGAAAAATATTCTAAATTAATTAAATCAGATTTTCCAGATCCAAAAAACAAACAAAAAAACAACAAAAGAAAACCATACCTCAAATCATATACCCAAATAAACAAATGATAAATCATGAAAAAGAATAAATTTTGAGAATTACAGAAATCCTCTTTCCATATAAACATTTTGTCCTTAATGAGTCCCTTAAATTTTCTCTTTCTAATTTACCTTTTTGGGCTTCTCTTGTATCTTGTATTTGGACTTCAGATTTTTTGTTTAGGTCCAGCTTATTCCTCAGGAATGCTTAGAAATCTTCTATCTTATTGAATGCTCAGTTTTTCCCTTGAAGGGAATATACTCAGTTTTGCTGGATAGGTGACTCTGGGTTGTAAACCCAAATATTTTGCCTTCCTGAATATCATATTTCATGAATTTTTATCCTTTAACATAGAAGCCACTAAGTCCTATGTGATCCTGATTGTTGCTTCCTGGTATTTGAATGGTTTATTTTTGGCTGTTTGAAGTATTTTAAACTTGGCTTAGTGGCTCTTGAATTTAGCTATTATATTCCTGGAAGTTGTCATTTTTTTTTAAACCCTTGTACTTTGGTGTATTGTCTCATAGGTGGAAGATTGGTAAGGGTGGGCAATGGGGGTCAAGTGACTTGCCCAGGGTCACACAGCTGGGAAGTGGCTGAGGCCGGGTTTGAACCTAGGACCTCCTGTCTCTAGGCCTGACTCTCACTCCACTGAGCTACCCCGCTGCCCCCGGAAGTTGTCATTTTTTGATGATTTCTTTCTGGAGGTAATCTGTGAATTCTTTCAATTTCGATTTTATTTTCTCTTTCGAGGATCTCTGGGTAGCAGATGTGGGGTAGGGGTGTGTGGCTTGCTCTTCCCTCCTTGCTACAGCTTCTTGCTGGGTCTGCTCTACTCTCATCCCAGTGCCCTAGATGTTTGTTGCCTACTGTTCGGATTTTTCTTTTCTTGAAAGTTGTTTCACTCTGTCTCCTTGTTGGTTCTTTTACACCTGTATTCATTTTATGGCAATATTTTAATCACTGTTTGGAGAGGATTCTCATGGTGGCACAGAGCTGCTAAGGATTACTCTGCCATCTTGGCTCCACCCCCAGAAGTCCAACATCTGTTTTTTGTGATTTAAAAAGCTATTCTTAAAAATACCCAGAATACTTGCTTTCATAACTGTTTTGTCCTCTTAAGAAGAATATACCTTTTTAAATCCTTACCTTCCATCTTAGAATCAATACTGTGTATTTGTTCTAAGGCAGAAGAGTGGTAAGGACTAGGCAAAGGGGGTTAAATGACTTACCCAGAGTCACACAGCTAGAAAGTGTCCGAGGCCACATTTGAACCCAGGACCATCTTTTTCTGGGCCTGGCTTTCAATCCACTGAGCCACCCAACTGCTCCCAAGAATATATTTTAACTGTCACTGAGTCTAGGTTTTGTAGACATAGAATTTTATAAAGCAAATAATTATACTTCCTCTTGAGAAAAAATGGTCCATATTTAATGAATAAATGTTAAGTTTTATTACAATTACCAGTCAGTGCAAGATGATAATAAATAGGACACTGATAAAATTTGATTAGGCAAACTATTATAAATGGAGTATGTGAACTGTCAAAAGTGGAATATCAAATGACTGGCTCTTGTTTTTCTTGTCCCATGTTGAATTAAAAATTTTTTATACTCCCAATATTGTCCATATACATTTTCCTGATTAGAGCTACTCTTTTTGAATGCAAATAATCCATAGGTTAAAGCTATCAATCACTCATATGATAGCATAAATTACTTTAATCAGTCAGATAAAATGTTGAACCAGAAAGCACCTTAGAGATGTAGTACAAACCCTTAATCTTATCAAAAAGTAAAATGAAGCTTTGAGATGTTATGTGATTTGAGCAAGGTTGTACAGTTTGTTAGTGACAAAGCCAGTAATTAAACCCAGCTTTTTTGATTCCAAAGTCAGCCATTTTCTCTCTGAATCATGAGTGGTACTGAATGATGAAAGATTTGGCTTGGGAATGGAGAAAAGGGGAGACTGTGGAGGTAAATTTGGAGCATGGACAATTAGGAGAGGAGCTAGATTTGGGCAAGACATTATAACTGGTAGAACGGGGTATCTGGACAGCCCTATAAAGAGTTATGAATCAAATAATAATGTAAGTAATTGAAGGAGGGAATTGTTAATTTCAATTAGTGCCAAGATCTCCAAATGGTACACTTACTCCTAAATTTCTTAGTTTGGTTACAGGCTTCCTTGATTCTTCAAATAGAATGTTTCCTTCTTGGGTTCTGTGTCTTTGTATCCTTTGCAATTAATACAGTAGTTTTTGCACACAGTTTATATTACCGTAAGTTGTTATAGGAAGAGTCTTAAAAATTCTAGATATAAAGACAGTTCCTTCTTTTTGAGTTTTAGCTTCCTTGTTTCTCAAACAAACTATTTGGAGACGATTATTTGTAATATACCTGCAGTTTTAATATTATCCTATGGGAATTAAAAAATATATATTAGCTAGTTGTTTCTCATTTTGTACTTAAGTGCCCTCTACTGTTCATAATAAAAAGAACTTTAAATGGAATAAATGGAGACAAGTATTGAATAATTTTACTTCAAAATGCACTTTCTTTTCTTTTCTTTTTTAACATTTCTTAATATTTATTTTTTAGAAAAGTTAACATGGTTACATGATTTATTCTCTTACTTTCCCCTTCTCCCACCACCTCCCCCCCTCCCATGGGCAATATGCATTTCTACTGGTTTTAACATGTGTCATTGATCAAGACCTATTTCCAAATTGTTGATAGTTGCATTGGTGTGGTAGTTTCGAGTCTACATCCCCAATCATGTCCGCATCAACCCATGTGCTCAAGTAGTTGCTTTTCTTCTGTGTTTCCTCTCCTAAAGTTCTTCCTCTGAATGTGGGTAACGTTCTATACCATAAATCCCTCAGAAATGTCCTGTGTCATTGCATTGCTTTTGGTACAGACATCCATTACATTTGATTTTACCACAGCATATCAGTCTCTGTGTACAATGTTCTTCTGGCTCTGCTCCTTTTGCTCTGCATCAGTTCCTGGAGGTCTTTCAGTTCACCTGGAATTCCTCTAGTTTATTATTCCTTTTAGCACAATAGTATTCCATCACCAGCATATACCACAGTTTGTTCAGCCATTCCTCAATTGAAGGACATACCCTCCTTTTCCAGTCCTTTACCACCACAAAAAGCGCAGCTATAAATATTTTCATAAAAGTCTGTTTATCTATGATCTCTTTGGGGTACAAACCCAACAGTGGTATGGCTGGATCAAAGGGCAGGCATTTTTTTATAGCATTTTGAGCATAGTTCCAAATTGCCAGCCAGAATGGTTGGATCAGTTCACAACTCCACCAGCAGTGTATTAATGTCCCAATTTTGCCACATCCCCTCCAACATTCATTACTCTCCCCTTCTTTCATTTTAGCCAATCTGCTAGGTGTGAGGTGATACCTCAGAGTTTTTTTTTTTTTTAATGGGCAGTAGGGGTCAAGTGACTTGCCCAAGGTCACACAGCTGGAAGTGTCCGAGGCCGGACTTGAACCTAGGACCTCCAGTCTCTAGGCCTGGCTCTCAATCCACTGAGCCACCCAGCTGCCCCTGTTTTTTTTTAAACATTTATTAATATTTGTTTTTAACATGGTTACATGATTCATACTCCTACTTTCCCCTTCACCCCTCGCAACCCCCCCCCCCCACCCATGGCCAACACACATTTCCACTGCTTTTATCATGTGTCATTGATCAAGACCTATTTCCAAATTGCTGTTAGTTGCATTGGTGTGGTAGTTTCGAGTCTACATCCCCAATCATGTCCACCCCAACCTATGGGTTCAAGCAGTTGTTTTTCTTATATGTTTCCTCTCCTGCAGTCCTTCCTCTGAATGTGGGTAGCGTTCCTTTCCATAAATCCCTCAGAATTGTCCTGGGTCATTGCATTGCTGCTGGTACAGAAGTCCATTAAATTCGATTTTACCACAGTGTATCAGTCTCTGTGTACAATGTTCTTCTGGCTCTGCTCCTTTCACTCTGCATCACTTCCTGGAGGTCTTTTCAATTCACATGGAACTCCTCTAGTTTATTATTCCTTTCAGCACAATAGTATTACATCACCAGCATATACCACAATTTGTTCAGCCATTCCCCAATTGAAGGGCATACCCTCATTTTCCAGTTTTTTGCCACCACAAAAAGTGCAGCTATAAATAATTTCGTACAAGTCTATTTATTAATGATCTCTTTGGGGTACAAACCCAAAAATGGTATGGCTGGATCAAAGGGCAGGCATTTTTTTATAGCCCTTTGAGCATAGTTCCAAATTGCCAGCCAGAATGGTTGGATCAGTTCACAACTCCACCAGCAATGCATTAATATCCCAATTTTGCCACATCCCCTCCAACATTCATTACTCTCCCCTTCTTTCATTTTAGCCAATCTCTAGGTATGAGGTGATACCTCAGAGTTGTTTTGATTTGCATTTCTCTAATTATTAGAGATTTAGAACACTTTCTCATGTGCTTATTGATACTTTTGATTTCTTTATCTGAAAATTGCCTATTCATGTCTCTTGCCCATTTATCAATTGGGGAATGGCTTGATTTTTTTATACAATTGATTTAACTCCTTGTATATTTGAGTAATTAGACCCTTGTCAGAGTTTTTTGTTATAAAGATTTTTTACCAATTTGTTGTTTCCCTTCTGATTTTGGCTGCATTGTTTTTGTTTGTACAAAAGCTTTTTAGTTTAATATAATCAAAACCATTTAATTTACATTTGTAATTTTCTCTAACTCTTGCTTGGTTTTAAAATCTTTCCTTTCCCAGAGATCTGACAAGTAAACTACTCTATGTTCACTTAACTTATTTATAATTTCCCTCTTTATATTCAAGTCATTCACCCATTCTGAATTTATCTTGTTATAGGGTGTGAGATGTTGATCTAAACCTAATCTCTCCCATATTGTTCTCCAAATTTCCCAGCAGTTTTTGTCAAATAGTGAATTTTTGTCCCAAAAGTTGGGCTCTTTGGGTTTATCATACACTGTCTTGCTGATCTCATTAACCCCAAGTCTATTCCACTGATCTTCCCTTCTGTCTCTTAGCCAGTACCATATTGTTTTGATGACTGATGCTTTATAGTACAGTTTAATATCTGGTACTGCTAGGCCACTTTTCTTCACATTTTTTTTCATTATTTCCCTTGATATTCTTGATCTTTAGTTATTCCAAATGAAATTTGTTATAGTTTTTCCTAATTCAGTGAAAAAGTTTTTTGGTAGTTTGATAGGTATGGCTCTAAATAGGTAAATTAGTTTGGGTAGAATGGTCATTTTTATTATGTTAGCTCGTCCTACCCATGAGCAATCAATGTTTTTCCATTTGTTTAGATAAAGTTTTAATTGTTTGGAAAGTGTTTTGTAATTTTTTTCGTATAATTGCTGTGTTTGTTTTGGTAGATAGATTCCTAAGTATTTTATATTATCTAGGGTGATTTTAAATGGTGTTTCTCTTTCTACCTCTTGCTGCTCTAATGTGTTGGAAATATATAAAAATGCTGATGATTTATGTGCATTTATTTTGTATCCTGCAACTTTGCTAAAGTTGATTATTTCTACCAGCTTCTTAGTTGATTCTTTAGGATTTTTTAAGTAGACCATCATATCATCTGCAAAAAGTAATAGCTCAGTCTCCTCATTGCCTATTTTGATACCTTCAATTTCTTTTTCTTCTCTAATTGCTACTGCTAGTGTTTCTAGTACAATGTTGAATAATAGAGGTGATAGTGGGCATCCTTGTTTCACTCCTGATCTTATTGTGAAGGCTTCTAATTTATCCCCATTGCATATGATGATTGTTGATGGTTTTAGGTATATACTGTTTATTATTTTTATGAAAGGTCCTTTTATTCCTATACTTTCCAGTGTTTTCAATAGGAATGGGTGCTGTATTTTGTCAAAGGCTTTTTCAGCATCTATTGAGATAATCATGTGATTTTTGTTTGTTAGACTGTTGATATGGTCAATTATGTGGATGGTTTTCCTAATGTTGAACCACCCTTGCATTCCTGGTATAAATCCCACCTGGTCATGGTGGATGATCCTCTTGATGACTTGCTGGAGTCTCTTTGCTAGTATTCTATTTAAGATTTTTGCATCTATGTTCATTAGGGAGATTGGTCTGTAGTTTTTTTTCTCTGTTTTTGATCTACCTGGCTTTGGAATCAGTAGCATATTTGTGTCATAAAAGGAATTTGGTAGGACTCCTTCTTTGCTTATTATATCAAATAATTTGTGTAGTATTGGGAGTAGTTGCTCTTTGAATATCTGATAGAATTCACTTGTGAATCCATCAGGCCTTGGCGAATTTTTCTTAGGGAGTTCTTTGATGGCTTGTTCAATTTCTTTTTCCGATATGGGATTATTTAGGTATTCTATTTCTTCTGCTGTTGATCTAGGCAATTTATATTTTTGTAAATATTCATCCATATCTCCTAGATTGCTATATATATTGCCATATAATTGGGCAAAATAGTTTTTAATGATTGCCTTAATTTCCCCTTCATTGGAGGTAAGGTCTCCCTTTTCATCTTTGATACTGTCAATATAGTTTTCTTCTTTCCTTTTTTTTTAATTAGATTGACCAGTACTTTGTCTATTTTATCTGTTTTTTCAAAATACCAGCTTCTAGTCTTATTTATTAATTCAATAGTTCTTTTACTTTCGATTTTATTAATTTCTCCCTTAATTTTTAGTATTTCTAATTTAGTTTTCATCTGGGGGTTTTTAATTTGCTCGCTTTCTAATTTTTTGAGTTGCATACCCAATTCATTAATCTCTGCCCTCCTTAATTTTTTAATATATGCACGCAAGGATATAAATATCCCCCTGAGTACTGCCTTGGCTGCATCCCACAGAATTTGGTAGGATGTCTCATCATTGTCATTCTCTTCCATGAAATTGTTGATTGTTTCTATGATTTCTTCTTTGACAATTTGGTTTTGGAGAATCATATTTAATTTCCAATTAGTTTTTGATTTGCCTGTCCAGGTGCCCTTAGTAATTATTATTTTTATTTCATTATGATCTGAGAAGGTTACATTTATTATTTCTGCTCTTTTGCATTTGTTTGTAATGTTTCTATGCCCTATTACATGGTCAATCTTTGTGAATGTACCATGTGCAGCTGAGAAGGTGTATTCCTTTTTGTCCCTATTTATTTTTCTTCACATATCTATTAAATCTAATTTTTCTAGGACTTCATTCACCTCTCTTACCTCTTTCTTATTTATTTTTTGGTTTGATTTATCTAGATCTGAAAGAGGAATATTTAGATCTCCCACTAGTATGGTTTTACTATCTATTTCCTTCTTGAGCTCTACCAGTTTCTCCTTTACGAATTTGGATGCTATGCCATTTGGTGCATACATATTGAGCACTGTTATTTCCTCATTGTCTATACTGCCTTTAATCAGGATGTAATTACCTTCCCTGTCTTTTTTAATCATATCTATTTTTACTTTGGCTTTGTCAGAAATCATGATAGCCACTCCTGCCTTTTTTTTCTCATTTGAAGCCCAAAAGATTTTGGTAAATCTCTTTACCTTAAACTTGTATATGTCCACCTACCTCATATGTGTTTCTTATAGACAACATATGGTAGGATTTTGGTTTCTAATCCACTCTGCTATTTGCTTCTGTTTTATGGGCAAGTTTTCCCATTCACATTCAGAGTTATAATTATGAGTTGTGTATTCGCCAACATTTTGGTATCCTCTCCTAGTTCTACCTCTTCTTCTTACACTATTTCCTTTTAAACCAGTGGTTTGCTTTAAGCCAGTAACCCTTGTCCCCTCCCTTGATTTACTTCCCTTTCTACCTCCTCCCTTATTATTCCCCTCTTTTTATTTTTAAGGCCTAATGAATTCCCTGCCCCCTTCTTCTCCCCTCCCTTTTTTTGACCTCCCCACTCTCCTGTTCCCCTTGGTTTATCCCTTCTTACTTTCTCAGTAGGGTTAGATAGAGTTTTATATCCCAATGGATATAGCTACTCTTCCCTTTTAGGGTTAATTACACTGAGAGTAAGGTTTAAATATTACCTCTTCATGCTCTCTTCCTCTCCTTCTTATAATAGTATTCATCCCCTCCCCTTCCCATGCCCTCTTTGTGTGTAATAGAATATCTTATTTTTCTTATTCCTTCAAGATTCTTTTGGTGTCCTCCCCTATTCACCCCCCTCTTTCCCAGCCACCCATATCATCTTAGACCATTTAGTATTCCAACCTCTCGCTATGAATAATTCTTCTAATTACTATAATAGTGAATACTATAATGGTAAACAGAGTTCACTACAGAGAATTATACATAACATTTCTCCACATATGAATACAAATAAATAGATCTTATTGAAGCCCTTAAAGAGGCAAAATTTTAAAAATATGAGTTTTCTTACTTTCCCTTCTGTTTCTTATTTACCTTTTCATGTTTCTCTTGATTTTTGTGGTTGGATATCAAACTTTCCATTTAGTTGTGGTGTTTTCTGTGCAAATACTTGGAAATCTTCTATCTTGTTGAATGCCCAAACTTTCCCCTGGAAGTATATAGTCAGTTTTGATGGGTACGTGATCCTTGGTTGTAGACCCAGTTCTCTTGCCTTTCTGAATATCATATTCCAAGCTTTGGGGACTTTTAGCGTGGAGGCTGCCAGATCCTGTGTGATCCTAATTGGTGCTCCTTGATATCTGAATTGTCTCTTTCTGGCTTCTTGTAAAATTTTTTCTTTTACTTGGAAGCTCTTGAATTTGGCTATTATATTCCTGGGGGTTGTCTTTTCAGGGTCTAGTGTAGAGGGTGATCTATGGATCCTTTCAATGTCTATATTGCCCCCTTGTTGTAAAACTTCAGGGCAATTTTGCTGAATAATTTCTTTTAGTATGAAGTCCAAATTTCTATTAATTTCTGCTTTTTCAGAAGTCCAATGATTCTCAGATTGTCTCTTCTAGACCTGTTTTCTTGATCTGTTAATTTCTCATTGAGATACTTTATGTTTCCTTCTATTTTATCAGTCTTTTGACTTTGTTTTATTTGTTCTTGCTGTCTTGATAGATCATTGGCTTCTACTTGCTCAATTCTTGTCTTTAGAACTGATTTTCTGCTGTAAGCTTTTGATTTTCCTTTTCAATTTGGTCTGTCCTGTTTTCCAGCTGTTTGATTTTGGTCTCCAATTTGCTTATCAATTCTTTTGATTTGGGGGCATCTTTTTCGAATTGCCCAATTCTAGCCTTTAGAGACTGGCTTTCCTTTTCAATCTGGTCATTTCTGGTCTTTAATTTACTTGCCTCACTTTCCACTTGTGAAACCCTGCCTTTTAAACTGTTATTTTCTTGCCAGATCTCTTCCATCTTTCTCTTAATCTCAGATTTGAACTCTTCAAGACCTTGTGACCCATTTTCATTGTTTTGGGGAGGTTTGGATATGGTTACTTGTTTATTCTCCTCTGCTGTTTGCTCTGTTGTCTGGATTTTTTCTGTGTAAAAGTTGTCGAGTCTTAAAGATTTCTTCTTCATCTTTCTCTTCTGGTTTTCCTGATTCTGGATTGCCATTGTGTGAGCTGGGTGCCCTCTCAGTTTTATGCTCGCGCCCAGGATCTGTATGCATTCTTTAGGCTCCTGAAGTCCCAGGTCTGGTTGTTCTCTGGGTCAAGCCTCCTGGTGGTCTCCTTGCTCGTTCTTCTGCTTGAAGCTCCTTTGACAGTCTCAGGGAGCTGCTTCCACCGTCAAGTACCTCTCTGCACTGAGTCCCCACTCAAGGTCCACTCCTGTGCTCAGAATCAGCCCCTTTGTCTGTACCTTAGCCCCACGCCTATGTCCACACCTCTGCCTCTGCCTGGGCTCAAGTTCTGTGTTCAAAGTCCATGAGTTCTTTAGCCTCTTGGGATCTTCAGTCTTGCTGCTCTCAGGAACAAGCCCTGGTGAGCTGCCAGCAATTTAATGGGTGCCCCAAACTTGCTCTAACTCTTGTACGCTGGCTTTGGCACTGTAGGTGGTGTGGGGTAGGGGAGGGGGTTGCTCAGCTCACGTTTTAGTGAGAGCTGTTTCACCCCTTTATAGCATGGAAACGCCCCGAACCCACATACCTTCAACACTGCACCCCGTTGTGGGGTCCCTTTGTTTGTCTGGATTTGTTTTTATGTCTTCTTGAGGAGTCCTCTATGTGTGGGTTAGGAGAGGTCAAGCAGCTGCTTTTTACTCTGCCGCCATCTTAACCCGGAAAAACCCTTATTTTATTTTCTTGAAGTAACAACCAAATGATTTTTTTAAATGTAAAGTTTTTTTCAAAGTTAATAAAATTCCAATGTAGTATCTTAGAAAATTCAGTATTTCATTTATTTCCTAAATGTGAAATGAAGCACAATTAATGATAGAAACAAAATTTATTTCTATTTCATATTTTTTACTGATAATGAATCATTTGAAATTACTTCAATATTTCAAAATGTTTGTAATTGACAGTGATATGAGTATTCCCTCCAATGTTGCAGAACACAAGAACCCATGTCTTTTCATCCTTTGTGACTTTTTAAAACGTTTTTTTTTTTTTTGTGGATATATTTTGTTTTATGCCACTTACTTCTGTGTGACTCTTGTTCATGTGAGTCCTGCAAAGTACTAATCTGACATAAAGGGGCCTTTCTGTAAATTCAAACACATACCAAATAAGCATGCAAGCTGGGCATCTGTTGTCTATTTTTCATTCTTGCTAGTAATATAACCATGAATTCCCAGTTAGTTTCCTAGGGCAAATTTTAGCTGGGGGTTTAAGGTATGATGGCTCCCATGCTGGAGACAGAAGTCATGAGAGCTGAGGAAGTTTTTGAACTAGGAAACCAGGGTGTAGGGAAGAGTTAAAGGTCGAGATAATAAAGATAATAAAAATTGTGAAAGATTCCAGACAAAACTAGGTTCTTCAAAAGGACTCGAAGAACAATGAAGAAGGACACAAAGATTAAGAATTTTAAAAAATCAAACTTCAAACAACATCCTGGACTTTATTGGAAGCCAAAGTGATCTCTGGTTGGGACCTGACAGTGGGGGCCTAAACTGGTGAAGAAATCAAAATCTCTGGGCTTCCCAGTGGATGGCAGGGCCAGAGTCAGGGCAATGACATATGTATTTAGGGAATACCAGGATACAAACTCAGTGCCTAGTGCTGGAAGCCATCAAAGCCCATGCCATTTAGCACGGCTTATCACCAATTATGACACCAGTACAGTTGGTGTCAGAAGGATGGATGTTCCACTCAGTTTCCCTTATGTGACTCTTTTCTCACTAATATTCCCTTTTACTAAAATTACTGTAATCAATATCCTTATACAACCCCAGGGAGATACAGAAAAGCAATACAGGCTAATAGCAGACCCCCCCACAGATCCCCTATAATTCCTAGGAAATTCCCATCCTTACATACAGTAATACAGAAATTCCCCTAGAAGTCACTTCACAACAAACCAGCATATAGTGAGTTAATGTTAAAGATTTTAAATCTCTAACTCAGATTCACATACACAGGTGCCTCCAAGAATAGGCCAGAATAGTCTCCAAGTTTTCCCCCTCCCAGATCCGATTTAGTACAGTAATTTAATATAAAAGAACAATGAATGAAATATGAAGAAATTGTCTGCCATGAAAAGGCCTGTACTTTCTCACCACTGTAGCCCAAGAGATAATGTCAAACATACCTAACACATTGTCTCCAAAGATAAGATGTATCGTGGGAATGGAATTCATGCCAACATTGATGTAATCTTGAGAAAAATGATATAAAAATTAAAATCAGCAGATGGCACTTAAGATCAGCTACTGCAAACCTACTGGGTCTCTGGTTCTTCTCACTCCATTTTTGTCAACTGTCCCGCCCCAAAGGGGAACTGGATGGCTGGTAATCCCCCTTTTGCCCCCCCAACAGCCTGTGAAGTAACCTTCTCCAGTAGTTTGAAAGCCTACAACTCAACTGACAAGGAAAAGGCCTAACCTTTATGAACCACAAGGTTCCTGGCAATAACCAGGTGTTATTGCCCTGCTAGAGCACAAGGTCTGCAAAGCTGGGGGTCCTTGCAGATAAAAAAGACAAGTTTGAGGGGAAAAAAAAGAAAAAGAAAAAGAGAAAAACTATTATTAACCTGCCAGGATCTGTTGGAAGAAGAGCCTAAAGGGGGAAGGAAAAAAAAAAAAGAAAGTCTTTAGCTGACTTTCTGTGAGACACAGAAAAAGGGGAAAAAAATCTCCTGATGAGCTTTCTATATCTGCTCTCTGTCAGGACTAGTCCAAGAAACCAATTAAAAAGTCCCAACTCTGGACTTTCATAGCAGGCTCCTTACCCTAGAAGTTTGCCTCCCCTTCCTCTAATTGGTTGGTTCCTCCCAGAATCTCCATTTTCTTCTTTGGGCTCCACTCCTGACTCTTTATATGTTCTCTTCCATGATACTAAATGGGTATTTTCTTCCTCCCCCTGACATTTTTCAAGCTTCATTTTATGTGTACATTTTTAAGATGAGGCCTCTCCATCTCATCCACACACCCATACTGCAAGTACAAAAGTTGCTCAAAGCCCCAAACCCACTATTATTGTTACAAGAGACTTGACCTGCTCCAATATCTGATCTGGGTAAGTTCACCACTTACTAGGCAGACTGGTGGCTTCTTTTCCATCCTCTTCTCTCAGGGGCTTACTACATCAATGTGGGATTTAGTACAGATGCCCAATCAGCTTTAGCCCTACTGGAGCTTGGAACTGCCAAACTCAACCAATCTGCCAGTGGTGGTCTCCTTAACAGCAAGAGTTACAAGTGTTTATTGCCATACCCAGCCCAAGGAGTCTTAAATTATCTCTTCTCTACCAGTTTTGTAGGTTATTATTTTTTGTTAGCAGACACCTCATGTGTTCTAATTTCCTGAGTCTTTTGAATTTATTCTAATATATTGCCTCATTGAATCATTCGGTTGTTTAATTCAATTTTTAAGGTGTCCTTTATTTGAGTAAGGTTTTAAACTTTTTGTTCTAGTCTATTTATTCTCTTCCCAAATATTCTAGTTTCATTATTTATCTCTTGTGACTAATCTATCATTGTTGGTTTTTTCCCCTGTGGTTCTACTTTTAATTATTTTTGTGTTCTCTTCTTTTGACTTGTTATATTGATAACATCTTAATCTAGTGTGTTTCTCCCTTATATTAGGAGTTTTCTTCTTTTTATCCATTTTTGGCCACAGATTCTGCATTTTTGGGCTTTGTCAGGTCCAGGCTCTTTTATGAAGTGCTGAATGGAGTGGTAAGGTCCACTTACTGAGTTTCAATGCACTCAAGAGTGGCATTCCCTTGTATAAAGCTAAATTTTGTTCTTGCTATAGTCACTGGCTTGTTCTTGTTCTTGATGAGGTCTCTGGGTCTTTGTCGGTCTTTTCCTATTATAGTTTCTGGTTAGAAAATTATACAGAAGTAGGCTTTATTTCATTTTTCAGGACTGGCCTCAGATCTGGAACTTTTAGGTCCTTGGTTCATGGCCATAATCTCCTTCAATCTGTATACCAGTAGGTCCTACTGGTCTGGTTAACTAATAAACAAGAACTTTTTAAGTGCACACTATGAATTGGGTCCTATGCTAAGTGTGGAGAATACAAAAAGAGGAAAGAAAGAAGGGTAGGGTGTGTCTATGAAAAAAATTAATGATTCTTAGATTTTTTTCTTCCTTGTCCTATTTTTCAGGTCAATTATTTAAAATAAAACATGCTATACTTCTCTCTACTGTTTTATATCTTTTGACACTGATTTCTTTATTGTTTTGTGGAATCAATGGCTTCTCTTTGGTCCATTCTAATTTTCAATGAGTTATTTTCTGGGACAAGGTTTTGTACCTCTTGTGCCAAATTGCTAATTCTTTTTCCAATTATTTCTTTCATAGCTCATTTCTTTTAGAACTTCTACTACCTTCTATACCTGCCAGGTTTCTAGCCTTAAGTGAAAAGAAAAACTAGCACTTCCTCTGACCATGTCCCTTCTATCTCCTATTGTAAGTATTCCCTGAAAGAAAGCTTCTGGAACTCAGAGGAGTGACTTCCATCTGTGCCAGCATAGGCAACTCCTACTGCCATTGTGATATCTCTCAGCTAGGCTGTGGAGATCCACTAGTGCAAAGAAGAGAAAATTTTTCTTTAATCTCAGGTCATCTATTACCTGCCTTCCCTGTCCCTTGAGGGAAAAGGAAAAGAAAAGTTGATGGGGTGTAGGAAGTCCATTTCCTCCTTCAAAGGTTCAATTTCTGTTTACTGCCTAATCTCCAGCCATTGAAGGGAAGAGGAGTAGTTAAACAAGGTCTCTCATCTTGCTCCTTGCCTTCCATCTCATGCTCCACAGGCCTCTAGCTTCCTCTGAAACGGCTCTGTCTTTCAGGCAGTGAGGAACATTCTCTTACCTGTTTATATTCTATATATTCCCAGTGATACTGAACCCCTGTAAATCATCATCCCCAAACCCCATTCACCATCCTTCACCACCTACTTCCTTATTCCCATCCTCCTCATCAATCCCACACTAAATTTCCAACCCAAAATCACTAATCCTTTTCACTTTCTGGCATGCCTATGCCATAGGCAAGACACTTCAATTGCTCCTAAATCTTTTCCTCTCCTACTCCTTCCATCTTCTAGCTATTACCGAAATCTGGCCTCTTGCAATAACACAGCTCCCTGGACACCCTTTCCAGTATTGGTGCGCTTTCACTTGTTCCCTTTGGCTCACTGCTCTAGGTCTAGGAGTTAGAATATTCTTTTTTCCCTACTGCTTCTTCCAAGTTCTAACCCTGCCTCCATCACATAGTAACCTCTACTCCTTTAAAGTTCATGCTCTTCATGAACCCACCCAACCAAAATCCCAGTATTTAATTGTCTGCATCTCTCCAGTTCATTTTCCTTTCTTCCTCAATGAATCTGGTACAGAGCTCACAATTTTTCTTTCCTCTCCAGCTCCTGCCTTCATATTTGAGAACTTGAAAATACATACTACTCCCTGTCAAACACCCTAATCCAGTGATAGTCAACCTTTAAGAAAACTTGGAGACTGAATGCCCAAACTGCAACCCTCATGCCACATATGAGCCTCCCTCCTTACCTCAGAAAGGGGAGGGAGGAAGTATTCCCATTGGGCTGCTGGGCAGAGGGGTGGGTTATATGAGAAATGTCATCAGGCTCAAAATCAACTCGACCTTAACCCCTCGATTCCTCAATCTTACTTTCCAAGATCAATTCCTCCACACCACCTCAGCCTGTATAAAGATGGTCATAACTTTGATCTTGCCATCACCCACAAATGCACCACTTTCATGTTCAAGAATTCTGAAATTCTATTATTTTTATCATTTTTTTTCATGTTGTGTTTTTTCAGAATTATCCTGGATCACATATTGACAAAAATAGCTAATTCTATCACAGTTGATTCTACAATATTGCTATAACTGTGTATAATGTTTTCCTGGTTCTGCTTATTTCACTTTGTATCAGTAAAGTCTTTCTAGCTCTTTCTGAAATTATCCCATTTATCATTTCTTGTAGCACAATAGTATTCCATCACCATCGTGTACCACAATTTATTCTGCCATTCCCCAATTAATCCCTCTAGTTTCCAACTCTTTGCCACCACAGAAAGAGCAGATATAAATATTTCTGAACAAGCAGGTCCTTTCCTAATTTTTTTTTTTATCTCTTTGGGATATAGACCTAGTAGCTTCACTACTAATGTTGAGGACAACATGATCTTCCTAGTTCTTCAGGCTCTCAACCATGGTGTTATCCTCTACCTCTCACTATCTCCTGATTAAAATCTCATCTCCTACAGGAAGCCTTTCTCAAACCCCTTAATTTTAATGCCTTTTCCGTTTTAATTTTTCCTTATTTACTTTGTACCTACTTTGTACATAGCTCTTTGTTTATTGTCTCCCCTATTAGATTATGAACTGCTTAAGGACAGGGACTATTTTTTGCCTCTTTTGGTATCCCCAGTGCCTTAGCACATAGTTATCACTTAATGCTTATTGACTACTGAATATTTTATAATTTTTTCCTCTAGTGCTTTTATTTCATTTATTAAATTATTTTTTTACTCTTTTTAGAACTCTTGTTTTCCTAGAGATGGGAGGTCCTAGGTTCAAATCTGGCCTCAGACATTTTATAGCTGTGTGACCCTGGGCAAGTCACTTAATGCCCATTGCCTAGTCCTTAC
The DNA here is from genome assembly GCF_016433145.1 of Gracilinanus agilis. Classification (NCBI taxonomy): domain Eukaryota; kingdom Metazoa; phylum Chordata; class Mammalia; order Didelphimorphia; family Didelphidae; genus Gracilinanus; species Gracilinanus agilis. The sequence goes on along the minus strand of NC_058132.1, from coordinate 413,402,348 downwards.
CACTCTTCTGCGTCGGAACCAATATACAGTATTGATTCTAAGATGGAAGGTAAGATTTTAAAAAGAAAAACAAAACAACTCTTGTTTCATCTCTTCTAGGAGTTCTAGTTGAATTTTTGCCCACAGTGTGTTTTTTTCTTTGAAGCTTTGCCTCTATTAGGCCAGCTACCTTGTTTGAATGCAAAACACATTAGCCTTAGAGACTATTTTACAGAGAACTCACATAAGATAAGCGTTTTCATGGAGGTCACTTTCTGAAGAACTTTGGTATCAACTGTGAGATGTAATTATTAGATTAAGTCTACACTGCCCATCTTTAGATTTAATCACCAAAGGTGAGAACACCTCTAATTCTGGGAGGTCCATAACCCACGTGTGCTAGAGTGGGTGACAAATCGGAATCAACTGACTGCCCCTTAGGCAGTACTATGAGAATCGTCTATTTGTGATTGGACATGCAAATTAGGAGGGAGGTACAGGAAGTGATGCATAAGTGATCCCTTTAAAAAGAGGGAGTTGAGTGAGTGAGAGGTCTTTGGTGGAAGAGAGCATCTGGCGAAGGACCTTTTCTGGTTCATGGAGGAGCGTTGGAATGCTGAGACTCTGGTGGGACCTCTGACTGCTTTCCTTTGAATTGTCATGTGGGTAAGTTAGGCTGACTCTCTTTCTCTTCCCTTGGCGTTTCTGGAGGCTCTAGCCTTAAGGAGGCCTCTCTTGTCTCTCTAATTGTAAAAGGCCTTGTGGCTAGAAGCCTTGTTTAATTAACCTCTGTGCCCCTCTGCTGGGGCCTCTAAATTCTTACCTGGTTCAGGCCAGAGTATCTCTCTCTCAATTTCCCTACCTTCAACCTTCCTAATTGTAAATAAACTTCCATAAAAGTCAATTTTGACTTGAGATTATTTTTAATTGAGGATTGATAATAGTTCAATCCTCTGGCGACCATCTTTTAATATATTGAACCCCCAAAGCCCCTTTTTCCCCCTTATAGAGACATGGGAGATTATTTGGCACAGGATTGTCCAGCATGGTATGCTCATATCAAAGAAGGCTCTATGGTCTATGAACAAAGAAAAACTGCTCAAAAGAAATGTAAGATCCACACATTTAGAGACTCCCAATGAGAGCATCCCATGCTTATATGTTATTTGTGTCTGACCTGTGGTAGAGACTGCTAGAGAGCTTGTATTAGTCTAATACACTGTATATTAACCCCAACATAGTGATATCATTTTGGTCATCTTCTAGTGCAAAAGACAAACAAACTAACCAGGTTGCAGGAAAGGAGACAGTAGACAAAGATGGATTATAGAGAGCTGGGATAGAGAAGGGATATGCTAGAGAACATAGGAAAAGATAGGATTAACAATGCATATAGAAGGGCTTTGCCTAGGCAAGGAGAAGGGGTACCTCTTCATATAAGGATATAGTGTGGGAATGTGTCTGAGTGATGTGAGATGAAGAGGAGGTGGAAAAGAACTCTCAGCAAATAGCCTCATTTTTGCATGCACTAAAAGAACAGTTCCTCAGTTGAAAGAATGGGGGGGATGGGGTGCTTTGGGTAACAAAAGGAGGCATGAAAAGGTATAGAATAGCCACTGTGGTGAGAAATACTAAGTTCCACCCCCTTCTCTAGTTTATTCTCCTTTTGCTTTCTTGCCTTTCTTCTGTTATGATGGTCAAAACAGAGTAGATTGAAACCTACATCCTCATAGGAGACAATAAAGTCCTAAAGGGACATTTTATTCTCCTCCCCCAGTAAGAATATGAACCCTTTATCATTTTATAGTCCCATCCATTTGCTCAAATGTGTTTACTTTTCTAGATCTCTACTGATTCTTATTTGAATCTTGAATTTTTTATACAACCCTTTACTATTTAACAGGATTGTTTTAAAGTCCTCTTTTTACCTGTAAGATTATAATTGGTTTTGTAGGACATTCTTTATTGTAAACATTTATTTTTTTCCTTCTAGAATATAATACTCTACATATCTAATCTCCTCTATGCTAGTAGCTTCCAAAATCTTCTATGATCCTGATTCTGGACCTTAAATATTTAATCTCCCTTTTTTCCCCTGGCTTCCTGGAGTATGTTTTCTTTAACCAAGAAACATGGATTTTGGCTATGATATTATTGGAAGTTTTGACTTTGGTATTTTTTTATTTTTGAGGATGTAATTGGCAGATTCTCCTTTCACTTTGACCTCTAGATCAGATTATTTTCTTTTCTGATTTCCTGAACATGGTTTCTTTTTGGTCATAGTTTTCAGGGAGCCTGATGGTTATTAAATTATCTTTTCTTAACCTGTTTTCCAGCTCACTTGTTTTTTATAGAAGATAACTTATATCTTCTATTTTTCAATCTTTTGATCTTTATAAGAACTCCGTGAAGTAGATGCAATTATCACCCTTATTTTCCAGATGAGGAAACTGAGGTAGGTAGATATTAACTGAGTTGCCTCAGATCCTGCAGCTAGTATCAGAGGTAGGATTTGAACTCAGGTTTTCCTGGCTATAAGTCCTATGCTCTATGCATTGTGTACCTAGCTACCTAAAAGAGAAAGAGGGGGAAAAAATCAGCAAAACTAATCAAAACATCAAAAAAATTTGGCATGGGATTCATTGTGGGAAGAAGGCAGAGTGGGACATGAAGCTTCCTTGCCCTCCTAATACTACCCCCAAAACAACCAAAAATAACTCTACAGAATCAGTGCTAAAAGCTACAAAAACAGACAGGAGTCTAGAGTGAAGCTGAACAGCCAGGGATAACTAAGGAAGAAGGTTTCTGACTTCCCCATCTTCAGTCTCACCACCACAGGCCCTGGGGGCAGGAACAGAGCAGAGTAGAATCAACAACCAGCAGTCTCACCTTAGTTGTTGAGTTCTAAAGCTTACATCCTTAAGGGATACCACAGGAATCCATAGGCTGAGGGCTCTGGAAGCAGCTGTGTCTACTGAGGCCTCAGATCTGGAGGCCACCACTGGTCTACAGATGGGGATTGATGGAATGAACACCACAGAATCTGTGGGTTCTAGGCCCTAAGGGCAGAAACATAAATCTCACTTCTACCAAATGAGAGACTATGGAGGTCTGAGGAGCTCAGAATAGGTACTTGCTCTATCCTGAGCTCAGACAATAGGAGTGGAGAAGTGAAGAAGGAGTGCATACCAGTAAGTATGGTTGCGAATGTACTGAGGTCCCATCAGCCCCAAAAGAATGAAGGTCCTGGCTACTGCCACAGGGGAAGGTAAACAGTCTCCTTTCAATTACAGTGGCAGAACTTCCTGTGGGCTCTGGTTGGAGCATCTGAGGTTAATCATGGGCTGGGATTTGAGTGGGGGACTGGGAATACATCCAGCTCTGGACTATCAAAATTGGGAAAAATTAAATAGAACCCAGGAAAAAACAGACACACACAAGAAAGTCTTAAAACCTGAGGTAGCATATCCCAACACTAGTAACATGTTGGCAATTATTGGCAAAAAGCCAATAATTAAGTCTACCGGCCTGGCTGCTTAAAAAAAATAAAAATGAGCAAGAAAAGGAAAAAGAAACTAACTACTGATAGCTATTATGAGGACAGAAAAGATCTCAACTCAAACTCAGAAGACAGTGAAGTAAAAACACCTACTTCAAAAACATGAAAGAAATACAATAAATTGTCACAAGTTCAAAAAAGAACTTTTGAAAGAGCTTTAAAAAGACCTCAAAACCAAATGAGAGAGGTGGAGAAAAAATTAGGGGAAAAAAGAGCAATGCAAGAAAAACAAGAAAATTATTTTAAAAATCATCCAAGTGGAAAAAGATATCCAGAAACGCACAGAAGAAAGTTAATGTATTAAGAATTAGAATTGGACAAGGTGAAGCTAATGATTTCCTGAGACAATAAGAAATAATAAAACAAAATCAAAAGAATGAACTAATAGATCAAGAAGAGATTATATAAGAATAGTTGGATTCCCAGAAGATTATGAATAAAAAAAAAGAGTCCAGACATCATACTCTAAGAAATCATCAGGGAAAACTGCCCAGAAATTCTAGAATGAAATGGTAAAATAGAAACTGAAAGAATCCACTGATCACTATCTCAGAGATCCAAAGATGAAAACAGGAACATCACGGCTAAGTTCCATAGCTCCCTGGTTAAGGAGAAAAAGGTTCTAAAAAGAAAAGGTACAAGTAATAAGAAACTGCTACCACCCCAAAAATTTACTATGGAGCAACTGTCAGAATAACAAAATATTTACCAGCTGCAACAGAACATAGGACATGGAACACAGCATTTTGTAGAGCAAAAGAACTGGGCTTACCACCAAGAATAACATTCAGCAAAGATGAGAGCAATTATAAAAGGTAAAAAAATGAGTATTTAATGAAGTAAAGAAGTTTCAAATATTCCTGGTGAAAAAAACCAGAAAGCAGCAGAAAATTTGCTCTAAAAGAAAAGGTAATGAAAGACCAATCATAAGCAATCTAAAAAAGGCAAATAGTTTGATTACTATATGGGAAAATGTCTTTTATAAGCTCTGGGAATGGCATCATTGCCTGGGAACTTTTATGGTATGTCTATGGATGGGAGACTTTGAGGCTAAGGTGAATATAATGGAATGATCCAAATGGTAGTGAAATAGACCAGGAGGAGCTAGGGTGGAATGGAAGAACTGTCACAGCGAAGGGAAGGAGGGGGTATAGGGCTAGTAGCTTACTCTCATCAGCCCTGTGATAAAGAGAGAACAACATACACGATTAGTGGGGTAAAAATCTTCTTCTGTGTGCAGAGAAATAGAAGGGGAGGGGGATGGAATAAGAGAAGGCCTGGGAGACACCATGGGGGACTGAGACAATGAGAAAGAAGAATGAGTTAGGAGAAATGAAGGCAAGGGAAAAAGTAAAGGGAGGGAAAGAAGGTTTAGATACTGAGAGGCAGTACATATTAGGAAGTAGCAGAGTAAGGAGAGGGGATAAAAGGACAAGATAGGGAGGAATTTTCAGAATCAAATTCATATCAAGAAGTAGGAGGGCACAGGTTGGGTGGATAAGGAAGGGATTTTTGGAAAGGTGGATAAAACAGGAATTAAAAAGCAAGGTGTGGGGCAACTGGATGGCTCAGTGGATTGAGAGCCTGGCCTAGAGATGGGAGGAACTAGGTTCAAATCTGGCCTCAGATACTTCCTAGTTGTGTGACCCCTGGGCAAGTTGTTTAACCCCCATTGCTAAGCCCTTACCATTCTTCTGCCTTAGAACCAATCCATAGTATTGGTTCTAAAACAGAAGGTGAAGGTTTAAAATAAAAAGCAAGGTGGAAGGGATAAGAGAGAGATCTTTAAAAAGGGAATGGGTGTGAATGGAAGAGATATGGATCAAAGGAATTTGGACATCCAAGGAGGGAGTGTTTGAGAGAAAGGAAAAAGGGGGATAAACAATGAGGAGGAACAGAGTAGATGGAAATACACAACTAGAACTATGACATTGAATGTAAATGGGATGAATTCACTCATGGGAAGAAAATTGATAGCATAAAGCAGTGTTTCCTAAAGTGGGTGCCACCGCCCCCTGGTGGGTGCTACAGCAATCCAGGGGGAGTGGTGATGGCCACAGGTGCATTTGGGGGTGGTAAATAACTGTAAGGGGGTGGTGATAGTATGTGACAGGGGCGCTAAGTAATATTTTTTCTGGAAAGGGGGTGGTAGGCCAAAAAAGTTTGGGAACCACTGGCATAAAAGATCAAAAACCAGGACCCAACAATGTGTACATAAGAAACACACTGAAAATGAGAGATACTCATAGAATGGAGGTGAAGGACTAGAGCAGAATATACTTTGCTATAGTTGATTCAAAGAAGGCAGGGGAAGTAGTCATGATCTCTGATAGAATTGGGGAAAAATGGATATAATTGGAGACATAAATAGGATAACTCTGGTATGTTGGGAGTGGTATTTACTATGGATAAAGAAGCATTATCAATAATGGACCTGTATGTACCAAGAATTATAATACCCAGAGTTTTAAAGGAAAAAGTAAACAAGATACACACAGAAATAGATAAAATAATTGTGGTAGATATTTATTTCCCCCTTTCAGAATTAGATAAATCTAACAACAGCAAAAAAAAAAGAACTTAAGGAGATGAATACAACCTTAGATAAGATGAATAAGATAGAGTCCCCCTCCCCCACCTGCATGAGGTTAGTAATCTAAGCCTGAGCATATAAATCATCCAAACATAAACATTCTGAGTATAAATATTCCACAAACGTCTTACCTTAACACTCATCATACTATAGAGTGAGTGGGATAAAAATGACCACCCACTCCTTATTGCAAATTAAGAATTTGGAGTCAGAAAATAGGAGTAAAAAAGGCAATTGTTTATTCTTTTCATGAAAGGGGCACTTCTGTCTTTAGGCAACACATGGCTCTAGTTAACTGAGAACTAGATGGGCTAAAGTGATCAAATTAAATGCTGATAGGAACATGGACAAAATAACTGGAAATAATAGAAATAATGGGAGAAATGGCTGAAGAGATTGTGATACTTGAATTTAATGAATTATGTTATATCATTGAAATGACAAATACTGGAAAAATAAAAAAAAGATGGGAAATATATGAAGAGCAGAAAAGAATAAGAATAATACATACAATAATTAATGTTAAAAAATAATAGCCACAAAATCAGAGAAAAAAGTATCCAAGTAAAACAAATCCAAAGGGAACTCAAAAGCAAAGTATGTTCATATTAGCATACATATACAATTAATATATTTTTAAACAAATTGAAAAGAATGTGGAGCTTGTGGTCTTGCACATTATCTTTTTTATGCATTTGTTTAGTCAATGTTTTGTTGATGGTGGTGGTATATAATAAAAAAAAGAAGAAATTGGAAAAAAAATCTAGTTAGAGGTTTCTGTCAGACTTTTAAAAGAACCTTTGGTTATTTGGTTATTTTTTCTAACTCTTTGAATTTTTAAGATTTCCTCTCTTTTTGCCTATTTTACCCTTATTTGTTGACTTTCTAATTTTTTAATTGGAAATTCAGGTAGTTAATTCTCTTTTTACATGTTAACATATGTTGTTTATAGGTATGTGTCTATGTATGTATGAATATTAGGAACAGAATATTCTCCTGAGAATTAACTAGATTCATTCCTAGAAATATTAGTGTATTGCTTTAGTATTTCATCATGAGGAATTTTGGTAGTATAATAAGTAGAGCACTGGATATGGAGTCCAGAAGATTTGAATTCAAATATCATCTCAGACAATTAGTAGATTTTGGCCGTGAACAAATTATTTAACTTTTGCCTGCCTCAAATTCTTCATCTCTAAAATGGGGACAAAAGTAGCACCTTCCTCCCAGCTTGGTAATTATAATATTCTTTGGTTTCTTATGGGTATGGAATCATCTTGTGTTACTTGCTTTTTCTTTTTATTAGCCAAATGCAAAATTTATCTGTTCTTGCAATTGTAAATTTTAAATGCTCTGTGTCTTAGAGATTTAAGTGAAGGGTTCTCTTCCTTGTACCCCTCTTAGAGCTGATAAACTGGATTCTTCTGAGTGATGATTTGTTTTTTTGTATTTGCAAATTCTGAGTAATTTTCTTAAATAAAGTGATTTGTAAGTCTTAAAGTGCTCTTCAAATGCTAGCTATTTTCATTTCCTTTTACATAGTTTTTATTATTTGTTCTTTGATCCACTTACTGTTTAGGATTTTAAGTCTTCACTTCACTTAAGTTCTTTTGATTGCCCTCTCTGAACTAGTTATTTTTTTAATGCATTCTGATCTACAAAGGATATAGTTAAGTGTTTTACAAAGGATATAGTTAAGTGTTTCTGCTTTTTTTTATGCTTATTTGTCATTTTCTTATCCCTAATACATTGTCTATTTTTGTAAAAGTGTCATATGGTGATGAAAAATGTGTGTACTCTTTACAAGTCCCATTCAGAAGCTGCAATAAGTTTTTTAGCTATAAATTCACTAATAATCTGCTCATTTATTTTTTTTAATTTATCTTTGTTAGGTTTGTCTATTGTGAAACATTAACATTTCTTACTATTATTTCATTATTATGTATTTTTGTAATTTAGTTAATTTTTCCTTTATGGATTTAGATGCTATGTAATTTGGAATATGTTTGTTACTCATTCATTATCTTTTAGCATGAGCAATATATTTACTTTTATTTTCTTCTAATTATATTTATTTATGATTCTTGGATTCCTGGTTTTTTTGGGGGATGTTTGCAAGTTCAATATTCTGCTCACAAAGATTTCTTTTTTAAAAAAAGTTTCTCAAAACACTCTTTTGTTGAACCTCTCTCTATATTTTCTCATTGATGGTTAGGTTCATGATTTCATCAAGTGTCATTTTGGGGTGCAGCCTCTTTTGCTTTTTAAAATATAGGAAATGAAGGAAAGAAACATTTATTTAGCACTTACTACAGGCACTGAACTAAATGCTTTACAAATATCTTATTTCATCCTCACAACAACCTTAGTAAGTAGATGCTATTAGTATGCCCATTTTACAGCTGACAATTAGCAAAGGGTAGAGGCTAGGTTGGAATTCAGGTCTTCCAAGTCTAGGACTCTATCTACAATGCTACTTAGCTATCAATATAATATGCCATTCCAGCCTTCAGTTTCTTATGGGTGTGGAATCATCTGTTTCTTGTGTTGTTTTTTTTTCCTATTGGCCAATGGTAAAATTAACTTGTTTTGTGATTGTAAATTTTAAATGCTCTGCTTCTTAAAAATTGTAGGGTAGGTTTTCCTCCCTACTGCCCCTGACCCCAACCCCACATAGAGAGGATCAAGTAGATATTACTGAGTGGTGCTTTGTTTTCTGTATTCAGAAGTTCTGAGCAGTTTTCTTGTATTATTTTTTGCATGATGATGTTCAGGGATTTTGATTTGTCATATTCTTTTGGGAGATCCTTAGTCCTTAAATTATCTCAGTGCATCCAGTCTTCAAGTCTTTGCTTGCATAGAGATTGAAAGTTCTTTCCCCCTTTCATGCCTTTCACTTTCTGCTAGATTTTCTTCTACTTCATTATTTTTGTATTTAAAATCTACTAATGTTATCTTTTGCTTTCAGAGAAATTGTCCATAATGAATTCATTCCCCCCACCACAGTTAGCTAGTTGAGTTTGCTATAACTTTTGACATATTCATTCCTAATTTCTTTTCTTATGGATTTTACTTCTTTTGAATCATTCTGGAATTCCTTTGTTGTTGTTATATGCTTTTTTAGGATACCATACATCAGTGTGTTTCATTAAGTACTGATTTATTTTCCTTTGTCTAATACACGTTGAAATCTTGAGGATTTAGTTCTTAGCCTTCTAGTTTTAAGATCCTTATCTGTGAATTTATCGGTTTGTGCTTAGTTTTTATTAATGCTTCTTCCTTTCTTAAAAGCTTTGGTATTGAGGGCAGCTGGATGGCTCAGTGGATTGAGAGCCAGGCCTAAAGATGGGAGGTCCTAGGTTCAAATCTGGCTTCAGACACTTCCTAGCTGTGTGACCCTGGGCAAGTCACTTAACACCCATTGCCTAGCCCTTACCACTCTTCTTCCTTGGAGTCAATATGTAGTAAGGGTTTTTAAAAACAAATCTTTGGTATTTCAGTTTCTTTCCCCTATATCCCTCTGTCACTTTTTGACTCTTGTTGTTTTTGTTGTTGATGGTAATACCCTCTGGCCTGGACATAAAGCTGTGGAGCCTCTTTCTATTTTGGGGGATTCTAGCACCACTGGATTAGGTCTTTGCCATTCAGAGTCTCTGGCGTGATGGGGACTCATTTTGACTGCATTTCTACCCCTTTTATATAGGCATAGCATAGCTATAGACAAAAAGCTAACTTTTTGTCCCAGCTCCTTCCTTAGTTCTGATTTCTTCTCTGCCTCTATCTCTACATTAGTTCTTTGATAGCCTGGCATTTTAAATTGTGGAATGTTATAGCCTAGAACATTAGTGGATAATAAAGAAGTCTCCAAGTCATGAAGATCTGGGTTCAAGTGACATATTGATTGTGTAAGCCTGGAGAAATCACTTAACTATTTTGTACCAACAGATAATTCTCTAACATTATGAATGATATATCCCCCTCTGGTGTTCACTCAACTGTTTGTATGGTCAGTGCTCCTTATTAGGCCCACACCTGCCTTGCTGTTTGTATAGGTACCTGTCAGATAGGCCCCCTTGATTCTCCCTTAAATCTTTATCATGGAGTAGGCCCAAAAATGCAGCCTGGGTATCAGACTCTGAAAGTCTGAAGCAAAGCAATAGATTTAACCTAAAGGATCTTGTTTGAATATTCACAGTGACTCATGCCCTCATTCTGAGAATCTATTGATAACAACAGAATATAGCTCATCCATCTCATAGGGCCCTTAGATCCTGTGCAAGTAGTTAGTTAACACAGGCATCCAACAAAAAAACAGGTTTATTTAGGATGAGAAAGGAACAAAAAATTTTTTTATCCAAATCCTTAGCAAAGGAATTTGGAAAAGTTCTCCATGGTAAGCTCCACTTCTGATTGTAAAGGTCTGGCAAAAGTAGTTTTGAATGGTCTAGCTTGCAAGGAGATTCTCAGGCCCCGCTGCTGTCGCCAGTTTGGCATCCGGAGTTCACTTACAGGCTTAGCATCTCTGATTGTGTTCCAACTTCAGGAAGCCTCTGTTAAGGGTCCCCTGTACTGAAAATTTCTTTTGGGGCTCACTTCAAAGTGGCCACAATCATTCTTCCCCCCTCTACATTTATGACATGACTGCAATTTCATAGAGAAATACATGTTCACAAAAATGTGTGTGTGTATATAAAAACATAAATATATGTATGCATGTATATTGTTGTAATTCAGTCATTTCAGTTGTGTCTGACTCTGTGATTCTGAGGGTTTTTTGGCAAAGATATCATAGTGGTTTGTCACTTCCTTCTCCAGCTCATTTCATAAATGAAGAAAATGAGGCAAACAGGATTAGGTGATATGCCCATAATCAGATAACCTAAGTGAGGCTAGATTTGAATTCAGGTGTTCTTGACTCTAGGTCTGGCATTTTATACACTGTACCATCTAGCTTCCCATAAATATACACGCATATGTGTACACATGTGTATATATGTATATATAAATAAATGTATAGTGATTGGGGGAAATTGAGGACAAGAAGAAGTTTCTTAAAGTAGGTGGTTCGAGCTGAGCTTTGAAGGGATATTGGGGTCCCAAAATATAGAGGTGAGGAAAGAGAGCATTCTAAGGCAGAGGGTTACAAAATTGGGGGATTGGAAGAATGGTGGCCTCAATGGAAATAGAAAAGGAAGAAAAATAAGGGTGGGCCTAAAAGGTTTTTGAGTTTGAGGCACCCATGAGACAAATAGTTCAAGACTCAATATTGGTGCTCAAGAGAGATGGGAGCTGGGAATGCAGACTTGGGAGCTATACTTGTATGGAGATGAGAGCTGAACTGGAGGGAATTAATAGCAATTACTTAAAGTACAGACAGAGAAGTGAGGAGAATCCAAGAAGGAGCCCCAAGGTAGAATTGGGCAAAAGGAGAGGGGTCACTGATAATGAATCTGCAAATGAAACAGAATTAGTTAGACAGGTGGAGAAGGGCAAGTTGTTTTATAAAAACCTATTCATTAGAGACAAATGTTGAGGTATTGGTTGTATAAGGATTGAGAAAATATTATTGAATTTAGTAAAAAAGAAATCGTTCAAGACTGGAATGAACAATTTTAATCATATTGATGGGGATGAAGACCAGAGTGCAGGGAGTAGAAATGTGGGTAAGAAGTGAGGAAGTGGAAGCAATGAGCAGACACTTTTAGCAGCAAAACTGAGATCTAGTATCTGATAGCACATTCCACCTCAATATTCAATATGTATAGTGATTGGGGGAAATTAGAAACTAGATCTTAGAATGATTTAAGTGCCTCAGGTCACAAAGCCAATAAATGGCAGTCAGAACTAGAACCTAGGTCTTCTTTCTTTAGTCTAGTACCTTTTTCCTCATACCACAATGGTTAATATGTGACAGTGGAAATTAGTTACAGTAAGCACTATAAAATTCAAAGGAGAACAATAGGGAGTAGGAGAATCTCTTCTAGAACAGGTAAGGTTTGGACTTCATCTTGAAAAATATGTAGGAGGGACCCTTCCCCAGTTTGCTTTTAAATGCATATAAGCCACAAGACTACAAGGGAAACAAATTTTATTGAAGCCGTTATCAAAATATTTTAAAAACAAGTTAATAGGTCCCACTTTAAGAACTCCTGGTGAAGGATATGGATAGATGAAGGGGGAGAGAATAATATTTTAAGAAGAGTAATAGAACAATTGAATACTGAGATGTGAAGAATAATATATGTATATTATATTATAATAATATAATAATATATAGCTAACATTAAGATTTGCAAGACATTATACATTATCTCCTCTGATCCTCAAATAACTGTAATTTAGATGTTATCATTAATCTCATTTTTACTAATGGGGAAACCAAAGCTGAGAGGTTAAGTGACTTGCCCAAGGTCTCACATTTGGGGATTGAGGCAGGATTCAAATTCTGGTCACCTTAACTACAAATCCAGCACATTATTCATTATTCACTACTCAGCTAGGTATACCTATAAGTATTATGACTTCTTAGAAGAGGAAGGGAGATCAAATTAACATATAGTGGTAATAAATTTGCATGGCTATTGCAGGTCAGATATGTATCAAGATATCAAGATGAAGCTTTTGTGCTTTACTCAGGAGGGAATCATTGGAAGTTTAAAAAACTCTAATAACAAGGAGACAGTTGGATTAGGTAATCTTTAAGGTTCTTTTGAGTTCTAAGCAAGAGAGTGCTTCAGAACATCTGTTCTAATTTCCTGGGGTTACAGTAGTTTTTAAAAATACATTTTTATTAAAAATGTTATATTACCTACATTTTTCAATGAATCTCTTTCCTCTCTCCCCTTCTAGATTCATCCCGAAGAGGAAAAGTCTAGCAAAACCAACCCCACATCCAAAACATCTGACATTTTATATGCATTGATCTGGGTACTCTAGATTATGTTTACTTTTAAAATTAATTAAAACAAATATTGTTGCATTTAACTTTTATCTTCCAGATAATTGAAGATACCCTGGGGAGGGAATCATAAGCTATTTGAGAAAGAGATTTTAAAATTTAGATCTCCACTCTCCAGGTAACATTTGGAGTTCTTTTGTTGGACCTGAGATCAAACGAATCAATAACAAATCTTACAAAAGAAAGGAAATTTATTATTAAAACCTTAATGCAGATTTTAGAGAACAATCAAGATCAACTTAATTATAAACAAAAATTTAGAGTTTCAAGCCTTCTGACAATAAATTTGTCTTAAAAAGCCCTATAAACATTCAGTAAAATAAGCAACTCATTCAACTTAAGTTAACAAGAGAAAAACCTGACTGATAGTTAGAAAGTCCTATCATAATAGGCTATAGTATATATATTCATAGGCTGAGTATATATACTCAACCACCAGTTGACACATTTAATATGTTCCTTTTATTTTTTGATATTCTACTATATGAAATTTTTTTCTTTTGAATTAGCATTCTATTATTTTTTTTCCTCTTTAGCTTAGGTTGTCTGCAATGTTATATCTGATTTATTAAGCAGAAATTGGCTTGCAAAACGAATCCAAAGAAATGACAGTTGTGAAGAAACATTTATACAGGGAAGCTTTGGGTTTCATTGGCAATATTTCAAACACAAGGATGTAAAGTATTAAATAACCATAACATGATTTCTTCAAAATAATTTATTACTTCCCTGAATTAAATTCTTTTAGATTAGGGAAAATATTTGGTCTGTTTGTGATGGATTTTAGGAATTCTCTCTTTTCCCACTCATTTTCCAAAGGAGTCATGGTTATATTGTTGATGTGACCTGTATCTATAGTTTAGACCACAAGCTAAAAGTTCACAAGTTATCTATGTCTTTTGGTCCTATAGGAATGAACCAAGTTACATTGATGCTCTTTGATAGAGACAACTGTACACTTATTAGCATGTTCATTTACATAAGCAGTTTCATCTTTTGACATCTTTCTAGTAGCTGTTTTCCTACCCTCCTTCCAAACACAGTGTGCACTATAGACAGCTGCACGGCACAGTGGATAGTGTTGGGCCTGGAGTCAGAAAGACTCATCTTCCCAAATTAAAATTTGGTCTCAGACACTAGCTGTATGACCCTGGGCAAATCACTTAACCCTATTTGCCAGTTTCCTTATCTGTAAAACGACCTGGAAAGGTAAATGGTAAACCATTCCAGTATCTTTGCCAAGAAAACCATGAAAAAGTTTACGAAGAGTCAGGTATGATGGAACAAATAATATTTACTATCCCTCTAAGCCAGGTTATCTTTTAGATCCAGACTTTTGACAATGGAAGAGATCTTTCTGATGCTCTAAATCTATGGTATGGATTTGGAAACTGAAACCCCAAAAGATTAAGCATTTAAACAAGATCATTCAGCAATTTACTGGTAGAGTCATTCTTGAAATCTAGGTCTCCAACTCATGTCTCACATTGTTTTTCTTGTTCATTAAAGCTCCTCTCCCTGCCCACCTCCCTCCCCCAAAAAACAAATCACATAGAAACTCCTGAATCTTCTGCCCAGTGATAAGATATAGGAGTGCAGAAAGAGCTAATAGATAGTATTGTCCTCTCCAGAGGGAAAAATGCTGGAAAATGGAGCCAAATGCATCCAAAATATTAGTAATAACCAAAAAGCACTCTATATTGTTTAAACCAGTAGCCAATTCCCCTCAAAAGATAAAGCTTTATCTATAAAAATCTCCCTACAAATTGAATTTTTATTCACTAGATTCTTTTATAGAAGGTAAGGAATTTTGCAAGTGTGTGCTAGTCACTAGAATAGTATAACACTGGTACTGTTTTACTTATACAATTAGATGTTATAAAGCATACAGAAACTTCAAAAGAAAAAAAAAAAACTTTACTTCCATTGGTAATTTCTAAATTTCCTTCACCATACTGTATGAAGTATGGGTTGTACAATATGTCAATAGGCACAAGCATTAGTTTGAGTTTGGCTGTATTAGGGCAAGTTTAACTCAGTAAAGGCAATAACTTAATTACCCTGTGTAGAAGAACACAATCTAATTCAATTTAACCAGCATTTATTAAGGGACTACTATAAGCAGGGTACAAAGGGCATAATGCCAAAAGTAAAAC